>NC_090935.1:1431900283-1432219569 GCF_040938575.1 Ambystoma mexicanum
ATAGTGAGCAAGGGGTCGAAGTCTGGATTCCCTGAGTTACTTAGGGTGAGACCCAAAGTTACTTAATTATGCAAAAAACAAGGGGGATCCTGGGAGTCCCTCTGCCGGACATTGGTCCCGGTTACGAGAGACTTACCCAGAGTCTTTAGCTCACTATCTTTCACAGAGGAGAAATATCTCAAACATATCAGTCTTTGTCCTGCCCTAGGGCAGTCCAGCACTGAAATGCTAGGCAATTCTCCTCTGAACAAGAGTACCAACAGCAACCCCAGACACGTGTTTCGGTCTGGTTCGACCTCATCAGTAGGGTGGATCTGTGCATCTAAGAATAGTGAGAAAGCAGTCCACGTCTGGATTCCCCTAGCAATTTAGGGTGAGACACAAAGTTACTTAAATATGCAAAAAACAAGGGGGGTCCTGGGAGTCGCTCTCCGGACATTAGTCCTACTTACGAGAGACTTACCCAGAGTATTTAGCTTACTATCTTTCACAGAGGAGAAACATCTAAAACATGTCAGTCTTTGTCTTGCCCTAGGGCAGTCCAGCACCGAAATGCTAAGCAATTCTCCTCTGAACAAGAGTACCAACAGCAACCCCAGACACGTGTTTCAGTCTGGTTGGACCTCATCAGTAGGGTGGAGCTATGCCTCTTTAGGAACAGTGAGCAAGGGGTCCTCATCTGGATTCCCCTGGTAATTTAGGGTGAGACACAAAGTTACTTAATTATGCAAAAAACAAGGGGGATCCTGGGAGTCCCTCTGCAGGACATTAGTCCCGGTTACGAGAGACTTACCCAGAGTTTTAGCTCACTATCGTTCACAGAGGAGAAATATGTAAAACATATAAGTCTTTGTCCTGCTCTAGGGCAGACCAGCACCGAAATGCTAAGCAATTCTCCTCTGAACAAGAGAACCAACAGCAACCCCAGACACGTTTTTTAGTCTGGTTGTAGCTCATCAGTAGGGTGGAGCTGTGACTCTCTAAGAATAGTGAGCAAGGGGTTCACTTCTGTATTCCCTTAGTAAAATAGTTTTAGACTCAAAGTTACTTAAATATGCAAAAAACAAGGGGGGTCCTGCGAGTCCCCCTGCCAAACATTATTCCTGGTTACGAGAGACTTACCCAGAGTCTTTAGCTCACTATCGTTCACTGAGGAGAAATATCTAAAACATTTCAGTCTTTGTCCTGCCCTACGGCAGCCCAGCACTGAAACGCTAAGCAAGTCTCCTCTGAACAAGAGTACCAATAGCAACCCCAGACACGTGTTTCGGTCTGGTTGGACCTCATCAGTAGGGTGGGGCTGTGCCTCTCTAAGAATAGTGAGCAAGGGGTCCTCGTCTGGATTCCCCTAGTAAATTAGGGTGAGACCGAAAGTTACTTAAGTATGCAAAAAACAAGGGGGATCCTGGGAGTCCCTCTGCCGGACATTAGACCTGGTTATGAGAGATTTACCCAGAGTCTTTAGCTCACTATCTTTCACAAAGGAGAAATATCTCAAACATATCAGTATTTGTCCTGCCCTAGGGCAGTCCTGCACTAAACTGCTAAGCAATTCTCCTCTGAACAAGAGTACCAACAGCAACCCCAGGCATGTGTTTCGGTCTGGTTGGACCTCATCAGTAGGGTGGATCTGTGACTCTCTAAGAATAGTGAGAAAGCAGTCCACGTCTGGATTCCCCTAGTAACTTAGGGTGAGACCCAAAGCTACTTAAATATGCAAAAAACAAAGGGGGTCCTGGAAGTTGCTCTCAGGACATTAGTCCTTCTTATGAGAGACTTACCCAGAGTCTTTAGCTCACTATCTTTCACAGAGGAGAAATATCTAAAACATATCAGTCTTTGTCTTGCCATAGGGCAGTCCAGCACCGAAATGCTAAACAATTCTCCTCTGAACAAGAGTACCAACAGCAACCCCAGACATGTGTTTCAGTCTGGTTAGACCTCATTAGTAGTGTGGAGCTCTGCCTCTCTAAGAATATTGAGCAAGGGGTCCACAACTGGATTCCCCTAGTAATTTAGTGTGAGACCCAAGGTTACTTCAGTATGCAAAAAACGGGGGGGGGTTCCTGGGAGTCCCTCTGCCGGACATTAGTCCCGGTTATGAGAGACTTCCCCAAAGTCTTTAGCTCACTATCTTTCGCAGAGGAGAAATATCTAAAACTTATCAGTCTTTGTCCTGCCCTAGGGCAGTTCAGCACCAAAATGCTAAGCAATTCTCCTCTGAACAAGAGTACCAATAGCAACTCCAGACACGTGTTTCGGTCTGGTTGGACCACTTCAGTAGGATGGTGCTGTGCCTCTCTAAGAATAGTGAGCAAGGGGTCCATGCCTGATTCTCCTAGTAATTTAGGGTGAAACCCAAAGTTACTTAAATATGCAGAAAACAAGGGGGGTTGTGCGAGTCCCTCTGCCAGACATTATTCCTGGTTACGAGAGACTTACCCAGAGTCTTTAGCTCACTATCGTTCACAGAGGAGAAATATCTAAAACATATAAGTCTTTGTCCTGCCCTAGGGTATTCCAGCACCGAAATGCTAAGCAATTCTCCTCTGAGCAAGAGTACCAACAGCAACCCCAGAGACGTTTTTCAGTCTGGTTGGACCTCATCAGTAGGATGGAGCTGTGTCTCTCTAAGAATAGTGAGCAAGGGGTCCACATTTGGATTCTTCTAGTAATTTAGGGTGAGAGCCAAAGTTACTTAAATATGCAAAAAACAAGGTGGGTCCAGGGAGTCCCTCTGCCGGACATTAGTCCATGTTACGAGAGACTTACCCAGAGTCTTTAGCTCACTATATTTCACAGAGGAGAAATATCTAAAACATATCTATCTTTATCTTGCCCTAGGGCAGTCCAGCACCAAAATGCTAAGCAATTCTCCTCTGAGAGTACCAACAGCAATCCCAGAGACGTGTTTCAGTCTGGTTGGACCTCATAAGTAGGGTGGAGCTCTGCCTCTCTAAGAATAGTGAGCAAGGGGTCCATGTCTGGATTCCCCTAGTAACTTAGTGTGAGAACCAAAGTTACTTAAATATGCAAAAAACAAGGCGAGTCCTGGGAGTCCCTCTACGGGACATTAGTCCCGGTTACAAGAGACTTACCCAGACTTACCCTGAGTCTTTAGCTCACTATCATTCACAGAGGAGAAATATCTAAAACATATCAGGCTTTGTCCTGCCCTAGGGCAGTTCAGCACCGAAATGCTAACAATTCTCCTCAACAAGAGTACCAACAGCAACCACAGACACATGTTTCGGTCTGGTTGAACCTCATCAGTAGGGTGGAGCGTTGCCTCTCTAAGAATAGTGAGCAAGGGGTCCACGTCTGGATTCCCCTAGTAACTTAGGGTCAGACCCAAAGTTACTTAAATATGCAAAAAAATAAGGGGGGGTGTCCCTCTGCCGGATAAGGTTTTGAGAGAGTACAGTGGCACTTTAAATTGGCAACTGCGCAGAAGGTAATTATAATGATGAGCTGGCTATGTGATCCCTGTGATGAGGAAAAAGCAAAGTTGTTCTACATTTATGTATAGATCAGTTTTTACACGTTGATTTTTCTTTTTACTTGAAGTTTTATTTTCTCTAGTATTAGATTTGAATTGATCATTGAAGCTATTTTATTAATGCTTGCAATATTCATTATTAATACATAATCATATGATTAGTATATTAAATTATGTTGTCATTATTTAAAAGAAGAATGTTTTAATAGGCTTAGTTTTATAAGATTAAACCCCTACTTCTTCCAGATACGTTCTTTTTGTAATCTTTTTGCAATACATCTTTTTAGTGAGGGTGACTTTTATGTAGACAGGGTAAGATTTGAAATGTTCCAGCAAAGTACATTTGTCCAGCACTACTTTTTAACCCCAGCTATGGTTATGTTTCAAAAAGGTGCATTTTCTTTTATTTATTTTTTCTGAAAGGATAGAGGTGAATAGATTATTGAAACAATATTTAAATATGACATTTACTTTTAGTTAAATTATTACTCTTAAAAATTAAGATTATTTATTAATCATGGAAAAGAAACAACTTTTTTATTAGGATGACTTTTGTGGGGAAAAGCATTCTATTCATTTTTTTGTGAAGGTACATTTTTTAGCAAAAAAAGGATAAGATTCATAATGTTTCAGCAAGCAGAGTACATTTGCCCAGCCATAGTTTTTAACCACTGGTTATGATTTTGTTACAAAGTTTTGTGAGGGTCCAGGGGAACTGTAAATTGGCAACTATGCAGAAGGCCTTTATAATGAAGAGCTATCGTCCACCCATCCACCCTCCCCATGCCCCGCAGGCAGTCCATCCACCAAGACCATGCCCCGCAGGCAACCCATCCACCATGACCCGCAGGCAGC
This sequence comes from Ambystoma mexicanum, assembly GCF_040938575.1. Classification (NCBI taxonomy): domain Eukaryota; kingdom Metazoa; phylum Chordata; class Amphibia; order Caudata; family Ambystomatidae; genus Ambystoma; species Ambystoma mexicanum. The sequence goes on from NC_090935.1 coordinate 1,431,904,638, forward strand.
CCACACCACACGGAGGACTTTTTCCATGCATTTTACCTGACGCGAGTGGGTTATACATATTCAGAGGGGTGCACGTGGAGTTTTACACGCGGTTTCGCTAGCGCGAGTTGGGTACGTGTATTCCGGAGGTGTGCTTGGAGTTTTACACCTGATTGGCCTGGCGCAAGCGGGGTACGTGTATTCCGGGCGGTGCGCGTGGATTTTACACGCGATTTCGCTGGAGCGAGCGGGGTATGTGTATTCCAGGGGTGCGCGTGGAGTTTTGCATGCGATTGGCCTGGAGCAAGCGGGGTACGTGTATTCCAAGAGGTGCTGGGAATTTTCCATGCGATTGGCCTGGCACGAGCAGGGTACATGTATTCCGGGGGTGCACGTCGAGTTTTACACACGATTTCGCTGGTGCGAGCGGTGTACGTGTATTCCGGGGGTGCGCGTGGAGTTTTACATGCGATTGGCCTGGCGCAAGTGGGGTACGTGTATTCCATGGGTGCGCGTGGAGTTTTAGAAGCAATTGGCCTGTCGCGAGCGGGGTACGTGTATTCCGGGGGTGCGCGTGGAGTTTTGTATGCGATTTGCCTGGCGCGAGTGGGGTACGTGTATTCCGGGGGTGCGTGTGGAGTTTTACACGCCATTTTGCTGGCACGAGCGGGGTACGTGTATTCCGAGGGGTGCGCGTGGAGTTTTACACGCGTTTATGTGGTTTGGGGGCTGCATGCTGGCCCACTGGCCTTTGCGCCAGGTACTGGATTTGTGCAATGTTTTTGGCACACGGGGCGGGTTTTGGGGGTGTAACTGGCGCTGCTGCAAGTTCGCTGCGCCACTCTGCGCCAGGGCTGCTTATGGATGTATAAATCCATGAATACGCTGTGCGCCGAAATGGGTTTTGGCGCACACGGCTGGCACTCTGTGCGCCAGCCGCGTGCGCCACTTGAGCGCCAAATTCTATGAATGATCCCCTAAATGTCGGTATAGAGGCTCTCAGAAGGGCTGGGGTTGCAGCATTATTTCCAGACGACATGGCTCACACGGCCGGACAGGGTCAGACAGGGATTAACTTCAGTAGCCTTAGAAGGCTGCCCTAAAGGGGAGTCAGCATCGTTTGCTGGCTCCCCAGAGGAAGTTCCATTTGCGTAGCAGCCCTCCTATTGACTGCTACAGCAGACAGGCAAACAGGAGGCAAGACATCAGGAGGACTCGTTTTTCGCAGCGAATCAGCCATTTTCAAGTGGCTTCCTGCAATGTGTGAATCCAGCCCAACCGGGCTATCTTGGTGAGATGTTTCGACATGCTGAGGATCATGCCGGCACCCCTGTACCACAATGTTCAATGTACAGGGCCCAACAGGGTTAACTTCAGTAGCCTTAAAAGGCTGCCTTAAAAGGGGTCCGGTATCGCCTGCCAGCTCCCCGGAGGAAGTTCCTTTTGTGTAGCAGCCCTCCTATCGGCTGCTACAGGAGGCGGGGAAACAGGAGGCCAGACATCAGGAGGACTCGTTCTTAGCAGCGAGGTGGCCATTTTCAAGTGGCTTCCTGCAATGTGTAAATCCAGCCCAACAGGGCTATCTTGGTGAGATGTTCTGATGTGATGAGGGTCATGTGGGCACTCCTGTACCACGATGTTTGGCGGACAGGGCCATAAACTTGATATTACAGTACAAAATAAAGCACCTAACATGTTAGAGGAAACATCTTAGACTGGGTAGCATCCCGGAATATCAATATAGAGATTGTAGACACTAAACCCTGTATCTGATCTGACCACTTGTCTTCTCCAGCTACTGGAGAAACTAGTCAAAAAATGAATGGCCTTAAGAGAGTTGTCAGTAGGTTCCTGAAGGTAAAATCAGAAGACCTAGGCAACTGCTTAAAATTACTCATGGACTATCCCACTGACTTAGATAATCCATATGTGTTAGTGACTTCCTATGATGACTTCCTGATGAACAAAGTTGCTCCCATGAAGCCAGAAAGTATTGGAGATGGACCGTGTCATCGTAAGTGGTTCACTCCAGCTTTAACTAACCTCAAAAAGAAAAAAAAGCAGGCAGAGCGTACCTGGACATAAAACAAGTCTGACAGAAACAAGGCAGCCTGTAAATTGCTGATAAAAATCTATAAACTGAAAATGTATGAAACGAAAAAGGGTTTCTTCAACAAACAAATTGGAGCGCTGAGAACAACACTAGGACACTTTTTGAAATCTTTAGAAAACTTGAAAAGCCCAAAATGCCGCCACAACACCTCGCTCCCACTAACAAAGATTGTGTTAGAGTACAGCAGAAATTTCCACAGAAGGTCAAACTGGCCCATACAAAAAGTGTCAATACCTTAAGTAGGGATGCACAGCCTCAGACATTGGAGGCCAAGGAAAAGAAAGTACAACCTAATTTCTGCTTTAAACCTGTCATTGTGGCAGAGATGGAGAGAGTTCTTGAGAGTATGAATCCCACCACTTGCCCAGGCGATGTATTTCCATCTAAACTTATATTGAGAAATGCAAAGCTCTTTGTCCCTTTCCTTGTATGTTTTGTCAATGTGACCTTTGTCCATAATAAGGACCCTGGCACAAATAAAGAAGCTATGGTAACCCTGCTGCTAAAGAAATAAGGCCTTAAACCCAAAAGAACCAGGCAATCTGAGACCCACTACAAACACCCACTTTCTCCTTAAAGATTGTGGATAAGATGACTGCTATCCAGCTACAGGAACATCTAGAATGTTCTAGTCTCTCCACCCAAGGCAATCAGGCTTTCAGGCAAACTACAGGACAGAAGAACAAGTTACTTACCAACCGTCACTGGGGGTGGGGTGGGGATATAAGTCAGGGTCTGCTGGCTGGTGCCCGTCACTGGGGATGGGGTGGGGGCATAAGTTGGGGCCTACTGGCAGGTGCCTGTCAGTGGGGGTGGGGTGGGGACATAAGTCGGAACTCCCAAGTGCATGGTGCCATTTGGCCTGCCTGCGGGTCATGTTCAGGGATGATTGGCTGCCTCCGGGTCATGTTCAGGGACGATGGGCTGCCTGCGGGGCATGGTTATGGTGGATGGGCTGCCTGTGGGGCATGGTCATGGTGGATGGGCTGCCTGCGGGTCATGGTGGATGGGCTGCCTGAGGGGCATGGGTAGGGTGGATGGGCTGCCTGCGGGGCATGGGGAGGGGGAAAGGGTACACCCGGGAGGGCCGACACTGCAAAATTGTGTGTAAAACTCCACGCGAACCCCTGGAATACACGTACCCTGCTTGCGCCAGGCCAATCGCGTGTAAAACTCGCTGCGCACCCTCGGAATACACGTACCCTGCTTGCGCCAGGCCAATTGCGTGTAAATCTCTCTGCGCACCCTCGGAATACACGTACCCCACTCGCGCCAGGTCTATCGTATGTGGGATTGCATGCGCACCCCCGGAATACGCGCAAGCAGCGTTTTCACCCTCCCCAAGCCCCGCAGGCAGCCCATCCACCCTCCCCAAGCCCCGCAGGCAGTCCATCCACCAAGACCATGCCCCGCAGGCAACCCATCCACCATGACCATGACCCGCAGGCAGCCCACACCACACGGGGGACTTTTTCCATGCATTTTACCTGACGCAAGTGGGTTATACATATTCAGAGGGGTGCGGGTGGAGTTTTACACGCAATTTCGCTAGCGCGAGTGGGGTACGTGTATTCCAGAGGTGTGCTTGGAGTTTTACACCTGATTGGCCTGGCGCGAGCGGGGTACGTGTATTCCGGGGGGTGCGCGTGGAGTTTTACACGCGATTTCGCTTGAGCGAGCGGGGTATGTGTATTCCAGGGGTGCGCGTGGAGTTTTGCTTGCGATTGGCCTGGCGCAAGCGGGGTACGTGTATTCCAAGAGGTGCGCGGGGAGTTTTCCACGCGATTGGCCTGGCACGAGCGGGGTACATGTATTCCGGGGGTGCACGTCGAGTTTTACACACGTTTTCGCTTGTGCGAGCGGTGTACGTGTATCCGGGGGTGCGTGTGGAGTTTTACATGCGATTGGCCTGGCGCAAGAGGGGTACGTGTATTCCATGGGTGCGTGGAGTTTTAGAAGCGATTGGCCTGTCGCGAGCGGGGTACGTGTATTCCGGGGGTGCGCGTGGAGTTTTGCATGCGATTGGCCTGGCGCGAGCGGGGTACGTGTATTCCGGGGGTGCGCGTGGAGTTTTGTATGCGATTTGCCTGGCGCGAGCGGGGTACGTGTATTCCGGGGGTGCGTGTGGAGTTTTACACGCCATTTTGCTGGCACGAGCGGGATACGTGTATTCCGAGGGGTGCGCGTGGAGTTTTACACGCGTTTACGTGGTTTGTGGGCTGTATGCTGGTCCACTGGCCTTTGCGCCAGGTACTGGACTTGTGCAATGTTTTTGGCACACGGGGCGGGTTTGGGGGTGTAACTGGCGCTGCTGCAAGTTCGCTGCGCCACTCTGCGCCAGGGATGCTTATGGATGTATAAATCCATGAATACGCTGTGCGCCGAAAAGGGTTTTGGCGCACACGGCTGGCACTGTGTGCGCCAGCCGCGTGCGCCACTTGAGCGCCAAATTCTATGAATTATCCCCTAAATGTCGGTATAGAGGCTCTCAGAAGGGCTGGGGTTGCAGCATTATTTCCAGACGACATGGCTCACACGGCCGGACAGGGCCAGACAGGGATTAACTTCAGTAGCCTTAGAAGGCTGCCCTAAAGGGGAGTCAGCATCGTTTGCTGGCTCCCAGAGGAAGTTCCATTTGCGTAGCAGCCCTCCTACTGACTGCTAGGCAGCAGACAGGCAAACAGGAGGCAAGACATCAGGAGGACTCGTTTTTCGCAGCGAATCAGCCATTTTCAAGTGGCTTCCTGCAATGTGTAAATCCAGCCCAACCGGGCTATCTTGGTGAGATGTTTCGACATGCTGAGGATCATGCGGGCACCCCTGTACCACAATGTTCGATGTAGAGGGCCCAACAGGGTTAACTTCAGTCGCCTTAAAAGGCTGCCTTAAAAGGGGTCCGGCATCGCCTGCCAGCTCCCCGGAGGAAGTTCCTTTTGTGTAGCAGCACTCCTATCGGCTGCTGCAGGAGGCGGGGAAACAGGAGGCCAGACATCAGGAGGACTCGTTCTTAGCAGCGAGGTGGCCATTTTCAAGTGGCTTCCTGCAATGTGTAAATCCAGCCCAACAGGGCTATCTTGGTGAGATGTTCTGATGTGATGAGGGTCATGTGGGCACTCCTGTACCACGATGTTTGGCGGACAGGGCCATAAACTTGATATTACAGTACAAAATAAAGCACCTAACCATGTTAGAGGAAACATCTTAGACTGGGTAGCATCCCGGAATATCAATATAGAGATTGTAGACACTAAACCCTGTATCTGATCTGACCACTTGTCTTCTCCAGCTACTGGAGAAACAAGTCAAAAAATGAATGGCCTTAAGAGAGTTGTCAGTAGGTTCCTGAAGGTAAAATCAGAAGACCTAGGCAACTGCTTAAAATTACTCATGGACTATCCCACTGACTTAGATAATCCATATGTGTTAGTGACTTCCTATGATGACTTCCTGATGAACAAAGTTGCTCCCATGAAGCCAGAAAGTATTAGAGATGGACCGTGTCATCGTAAGTGGTTCACTCCAGCTTTAACTAACCTCAAAAAGAAAAGAAAGCAGGCAGAGCGTACCTGGACATAAAACAAGTCTGACAGAAACAAGGCAGCCTGCAAATTGCTGATAAAAATCTATAAACTGAAAATGTATGAAACGAAAAAGGGTTTCTTCAACAAACAAATTGGAGCGCTGAGAACAACACTAGGACACTTTTTTAAATCTTTAGAAAACTTGAAAAGCCCAAAATGCCGCCACAACACCTCGCTCCCACTAACAAAGATTGTGTTAGAGTACAGCAGAAATTTCCACAGAAGGTCAACCTGGCCCATACAAAAAGTGTCAGTACCTTAAGTAGGGATGCACAGCCTCAGACGTTGGAGGCCAAGGAAAAGAAAGTACAACCTAATTTCTGCTTTAAACCTGTCATTGTGGCAGAGATGGAGAGAGTTCTTGAGAGTATGAATCCCACCACTTGCCCAGGCGATGTATTTCCATCTAAACTTATATTGATAAATGCAAAGCTCTTTGTCCCTTTCCTTGTATGTTTTGTCAATGTGACCTTTGTCCATAATATGGACCCTGGCACAAATAAAGAAGCTATGGTAACGCTGCTAAAGAAATAAGGCCTTAAACCCAAAAGAACCAGGCAATTTGAGACCCACTACAAACACCCACTTTCTCCTAAAGATTGTGGATAAGATGACTGCTATCCAGCTACAGGAACAGCTAGAATGTTCTAGTCTCTCCACCCAAGGCAATCAGGCTTTCAGGCAAACTACAGGACAGAAGAACAAGTTACTTACCAACTGGTAACGTTCTTTCGATTGGATGTTCCTCCAACGTATTCCTCATCTTAGATGTATTCCATCCAGCTTTAGCTGTTTCGGAAAAAAAATTCGGCAGAGGGCGCCGTGCGTCAATATCGTCGAGTCGATGGTTCATCGAAGGCCTCCGTCGAGAGTGATGTCATTGGGTGTATAAGTAGCATGCGCGGCGGCCGTTGGTCTCAGTTCTGTTTTTCCCCCTTCACTATTGATTTTGCACTGTGTGGATTGTGCCGGCAGACAGGTATTCGCCTTTGCGAGAGTTGAAGTGGCAATAACCTGGACAAATCTACAGAGGGGTAGGCTGGGAGGGCGATGAGGAATACGTTGGAGGAACATCCAATTGAAAGAACGTTACCAGTTGGTAAGTAAATTGTTCTTTGAGTGGATTGTGTCCTCCAACGTATTCCTCATCTTAGACTCCCAAAGCAGTATGGACAATTTCTCTGGAGGAGGGGTTCGATTTTTCGATACCCTTAGATGGCTGAATATAGTACTGCTTTACCAAAATTCAGCTCCTTAGACTGGGAAGCATCCAGACTATAGAATTTTGAAAAGGTATGCAGTGAAGACCAAGTTGCTGCTTCGCAAACTCACCTTATAGGAACACCTCTTTGTAGGGCTGTCGAAGAGGCGATGCTTCTGGTGGAACGAGCCCTTAGACCTTCTAGTGGGTCTTTTTGTGCTAATCTGTAGCATTCTGAAATGCAAAGCACAATCCAGCGTGATATTGTTTGCTTTGTCACCGATTGACCCAATGTCCTTCCTGTGTAGTCGATAATAAGTTGATTGTCCACTCTAAGTTTGGAAAGCTTAGAGATGTAAAAGCTTAAAGCTCTTCTTGGATCCAACCTGTGTAATCTTTCCTCCTCCTCACTAGGATTAGGTGGAGGATAGAATGTGGGTAAAACAATTTTCTGATTTAAATGAAAATCAGACACCACTTTAGGTAAAAATGTGGGTTTGACCCTGAACACAACTCTGTCCTTATGGAACACGCTCACTCTTCTTGCAGATGTTAAAGCAACTAGGAAAGCAGTTTTCCATGTCAGTGATCTTAATGGACAAGTGTGCAAAGGCTCAAAAGGAGCACACATTAAGAATTTTAGGACCAGATTGAGATCCCAAATTGGCACTTGAAAAGGGTAAGGAGGAAACACATTAGTGAGTCCTTTTAAAAATTGCACTACCAAAGGATTTTTGAAAAAGGAGCATTCTTCCAACAAGCGCTTGAAGATGGAAGCGCTGCAAGATAACCTTTAATGGTTCCAACATTTACACCTCTATGTGCTAGGGACAGGCGGAAGGACAGTACTTCCGGAATAGAACATAGAAAAGGATCAACATTCTTTTCTCTGCACCAGTTGCAAAACTTTTTCCAACGGCAACGGTATAGAGACTTTGTTGCTGGCCTTCTTGCCGAAAGCAACACCTCCATGATGTCATCTGGAAGGTCCCAAATCTTGTATCTCAGCCTTTCAGATACCAAGTGTGAAGGTTGAGCGTTTTGACCTCTGGATGGAGAACCTGACCCTCCATTTGTGAGAGAAGGTCCTCTCTCTGAGGAAGACGTACTGGGGGACAGATGGACATGTCTAGCAGGTCCGGGTACCACGTTCTCCTGGCCCATTCCGGGGGAATTAGGATCATGCGGTTACCGAACCGCCTCAGTCTCCTGATGACCGAAGGAATGACGGGAATCAGAGGGAACGCGTACAATAGCGGGAAATTCCACTCCACCACGAACGCGTCTCCCAGGGCTCCTCTCAGGGGAAATTCCCGTGATCAATACCTTTTGCACTTCCGGTTGATTCCGGTCGCAAATAGGTCTTCTTGAGGGGTTCCCCAAAGGGCGAAGATCTCTTGAATGACTTCCTGAGCCAGTTCCCATTTGTGGGACACAGTGCTCTGCCTGTTCAGAGCATCTGCCGTCATATACTCCTCCCCGGCTAGATGAACTGCCGTTAAAGAGATTCCTTCCTGAATTGCCCAATACCAGAGCTGCATTGCCTCTCTGCACAGAGGTAGTGACCCTACACCTCCTCTTTTGTTTGGATAATGCATGGCCACTGTGTTTTCCGTCATTATCAAGAATTATATTTCCCTGACAGATGGCAGGAAAGCTTTCAGCGCTAGTCTGATTGCTCTCAGCTCTAAAAGGTTGATGTGTAGTTTGGACTCCAATTGAGACCAACGACCGCTGATTGTCAGATCATTGGCATGAGCTCCACACCCCATGAGTGAGGCGTCCATCACTACTGTGATCTCCAGCCATGGTTGCCAAAAAGGTTCTCCTTTCAGGATATTCTCTGTACAAGTCTACCATAGAAGATCTTGTTGAACCTTATTCGGAATCTGGAGAAGATCCGTCATTTGACCTGAGAACTGGGACCACTGAGTCTTTAGAGCCCATTGAAGGGATCTCATCTTCAGACGTGCCTCCGGCACCAGGAAAATGCAGGATGCCATGAGGCCGAGTAACCTTAAGAAGTCGCAGGCCTGAAGATTTTGGGCATTTTGGAATTTGGAAACCATCTGACGAATGTCTTGAGCCCTCGACCTGGGAGGCGAGCTCTTTCCCAGGGATGTGTCTAATACAGCTCCTATGTATTGGAGCTGTTGAGAAGGTGTCATTTGGGACTTCTTTAAATTGAGGCAGAAGCCCAGTCTGTGGAGGAAGTGGCAGGTGACTTTCAGGTGATCAAGTGCCTGTTCGGCAGAACGTGCTCGGATCAACCAATCATCTAGGTAGGGGTAGACGTGGATCCCCCCTCTCCTGAGGCGCGCTGCCACTACTACCATCAGTTTGGTGAAGACCCTCGGGGCGGTGGTCAATCCGAATGGCAGGGCTCGAAACTGATAGTGTGAGTCGCCAACTATGAACCTCAGGTATTTTCTGTGTTTGAGATGAATTGGCACATGAAGATAAGCATCCTAGAGGTTCAATGACACCAACCAATCCTGAGGTTGAAGGGCCTGAAGGATCTGAGAAAGGGTAACCATCTTGAACTTGTCCTTCCTGAGGAACTTGTTCAAGTTTCTTAAGTCCAAGATGGGTCTCAGTCCTCCGTCCTTTTTGGTGATAAAAAATACTGAGAGTACCATCCCTTGTTCCTTTCCAGTGCAGCTACTGGTTCTATAGCACCTTTCTACTGCAGGGTTAGAACTTCCTGTTGAAGGAGCGGGTCTGAAAAATTCAAAGGGTGTTTCCCTGGTGGATTGCTTTGAGGTTGCATTAGAAAAGGAAGGCAGTAACATTGTGCCATTATTTCTAGAGCCCAAACATCTGAAGTAATGGCTCGCCATTCTTGCAGATGCTGTGACAGCCTGCCTCCCACAGGTGTCTTGTGATGCAAGTACTCAAAGTGGTTTTGTGGCGGTTGCTGCAGCCGCTGATAGCAAAGAGGCTGTAGCTGGAGCTGGCTTTGCACGTTTTGCTCGTCCACCGTGATTGGCCTTTCTCCGGCCCCTTTGACTGGCCATTCCTCTCGCCTTTCCATATGAGGAGTAGTAACGATAGGATTGTCCCCTCCAAGATTGACCTGGTGCACAAAAAGGCTGAGGTTGCCTAATTGCAGCTCCCAAAGACATGGCAGCTGCTTTTGCGGTCTGCAACCTCTCAAGGCTCTCGTCAGCCTTGCTGCCAAAAAGGTGAGACCTGTCAAAGGACATGTTCAGGAGGCGGTTCTGTACGTCTGGTGCGAAACCCGACTTCCGTAACCACGCAAATCTACGCATTACCATGCTAGTGCCAATGGACCTGCTCACACTATCTACAGTGTCCAATAAAGATTCAAGGGATTCCTGCATGGCCTCCTTCCCATCTCTAACGATGGCTAGGAATCCTTCCTTTTCATCCCCTTCTGGTATGTGCTACGCTGCCATTGCAATGCACTCCCACAGAGTGTACGACAACTTTGCCAAGACACATGTGGAGTTGGCTGATTTTAACGCCATACTCCCAGCTGAAAATACCTCCGTGCCCAGCCATCCACACACTTATCGTCCCTGTCCGGAGGGATAGAAGGGTACGCCAGTTTGTTAGAAGCTGTGGCTTCCTGTATGACCACACTCTCAGGAGTGGGATGTTTAGACAGATAGCTGGGGTCGCTACTGGCAGGGCGGTATTTTGAATTGAGGGAGTTATTCACTGGCGGAATAGAATCCGGAGTCTCCCAATTTCTGGCCACCATATTTTGCAAGGCTACGTGAAAAGGTGGTATTGGGTCTTCAGTAGGAAAATGATCCAATATGTCTGTTAGATCATCTTGGAAGAATTGGGCTGGTGGTCTGGTCCATCCTAAGTAATCTAGCACCTTTGTCATTAGCTGACGGTATGATGGACTGGCATGTTCTCCTGGTTCTGGTCTAACAAAGTCATTTTCAGGAAATGTATCAATGCCACTTGCATTGTGTAGTAATTCAACCAGATTGCTCATCATGCTTTCTTCTGAAATCAGGCATTCTGGGACATTTGGAGTGCCATATTCCAGCCCAAAGGGTAAATTCTCCTCATCAGATGTCTCCTGCTCCTCAAAGATTGAGGTCAGGGACTTGAAGAATTCCTTCTTAGGAAGAGGTTTGAAAACCTTTACTGCGAGAGGTGGAGGAGGAGTATTAATGGGTCATGAAGGCATTACAGATCTTGTAGCCTTCTCTTTCCCTTTTTCTAGCTGACTTGGCCGAACTGGAGCCTTTGGCGCCGAGGGCTTCGGGGTCGATGTCAACAAAGGCGTTGATGGCGTTGACGTAATACCTGTCTCCGACGGTGCCGTCCTAGAAGGTTCTCCATCCTTCCTCTTTCGATCACCCGGGCTCGAGGACATGTGAGTGTCGGAGTGATGACGCTCCCGCCGGGTTCCGAAGAAGGCGCAGAGCGAGGCTTTGCTTTTTCGAACACCTCCATCATTTTGACCCTGAATGCTTCCCATTCTTCGGATGACGAATGTTTAGTGGGACATTTCATCCTTTTTGGGGATTCGACCGAGGATGAGGTGGAGGGGGACCTGTGGCGTTGTTTCTTCGATTCATTTGTCGAAAACGACAAGCGATGAGAATCGCTTCGGGATCAGGACCTTTGAGGGACCATCGACTCGACGACATCGGCGCACGGCGCCTTCTGCCGAAAAATATTTCCGAAGCAGCTAAAGCTGGATGGAATACATCTAAGATGAGGAATATGTTGGAGGACACAATCCGCTCGAAAGCGCCCTGTTGGACCTCCAAACTCAAATGCTAGATACCATGGACAGAATAAGACAGGGTTGCTGATATTATTAGACCTATCAGCAGCATTCGATATTCTAGATCACCTTCCAAAATCTCTATTGGCCACAGACAACTGTTGAAGGCATGCTACAGATTGGATCTGCTCATTTCTGAGCAACAGAAGCTCTAGAGTGTGCTGGGCAAATGCTGTTTCTGAACCGGCGTAAATACATTGTGGAGTACCTCAAGGTGCGAGTTTATCCCTGGCCCTTTTTAATGTATACATCAAACTCCTTTGCGACCGGCTGGCAAAAATGGGGGTACAGTTCACTAATTATGTGGGTGATAGTCAACTCCTGATGGAATTAATTGGCAATTAAACCAGGGACTCTGACAGGTTAGCGGATATGGATGGATATGCATGGGTCCGTGAAGAATTGGATGTCAGCAATCTTGATGTGCCTGAATGATGGCTGAATGATGTGGAGGGTCGTCGTATTTTAGTGCTGGATAATGTGAAGACCCTTGGTATTCTTTTTGAGGCCTTGCTATGCGCAGATGTGCATGTTGATGGCACTGTTAAAAAATCCCAGCATCATTGAGAGTGTTGAGACGGGTTAAACCATTCCTCTCCAACAAGAACTGTGAATCCTTGGTTAGAGACATAATTATGGCCAGCGTAGACTATTGCAATGCCCTCCTAAATGGTGCCCGCAAAGATTGTATCTATACACTCCAGATGGTACAGAATGAGGAAGTCAATATAGTCAGAAATGTCCCGAGAAGAGAGCATATCTCCATCGTTAGCAAAGAGCTGCACTGGTTGCCGGTAGTTGCTAGAGTGTGCAAGGTAACCACCTTGACTCATAAGTGCCCTACGGGAATGTACCTACCTATCCCAAACAGAGTCTGAAACTGTACAAACCAAGTAGACCCTTACGCTCAATTAACACTAAGCGCTCCCAGTCTGCCCTAGGGTTAAACGAGTAAGGAGAACGGTCGTGCCTTCCAAGCTGAAGTGGCTCGTGCCTGGAACATCTTGCCCATGGATTTGTGCCAGGAGAAGAAACTTTGGGTTTTCTGAAAACATCTAAAAACCCTATTATTTGAGTACACATTTTTTGCAACCTGATCCTTGTACCGTGTCCTGTCTTTCAGCAATGTCCTTTTGTTGATGTGTGCCCTGATGCCTGCAGGCTTGGCGCGTGACAAATAAATAAATAAATAAATGTAAATAAGCAATTTTTTCTAAATCAATTCTTTTTTTGTGAGGGTGTCCTTTTTGTAAAACGGGTAAGATTTGAATTGTTCCAGCAAAACAAAGTAAATGTGTCCAGCCCTAGTTTTTAACTCATGGCTATGATAATGCATGTAAAGGTTTGAGAGGGTCCCGTGGGACTTTAAATTAGCAACTGTGCAGATGGCCGTTATAATGAAGAGCTGGCTGTGAAATTCCTGTGAAGAAGTGAAAGCAAAGATGTCCTCTATTTATATGTAGGTCTGTTTCTAAAGATAGCATGCTCTTTTTACTTGTACTTTCATTTTCTGAAGGGATAGATTTCAATAGATTATTCAAATTAATTTGTTAATTATTAGAATGTGAATTATAATATTTTAAAATTATTGTAATTATTATTATTATTATTATTATTAGTATTGAGTGTTAAACATATTAATTATTTAAATAGATTACTGAAAGTAATGGCTTTTAACAAATTATTGAACAGAAAAGTTTAGAATGAGGGTGTAATAAATGTGTTTTAATTGAATGGAGGACATGTTGGAAATTAGCTCTTAGTTACCTGTGTAACATTTGTAATTGAGTTTACAAATAAAATTCTAGTTCGATTTATGTCTTTTTCCTCTTTGTCTAAATGACATTTTCATTTTCTCTGCAACATAAAAAAATGAATAAAGATAAGTTTACAAAGTTGGTGTCCCATGTATATGACAAATAGCATTTTAAATATGTTTGCATTTTTTACCTATGAGAATAATGTAAAACTAAACTTAAGCATAATTATAAACACAATACTGTAAAACTTGTATATAAAACCAGCATAAAACAATCATAGCAAAGCTACTATGCACTTCCGCTTCTATTTCTACTGCTACTATTAATACTATGAATCTATAAGATGTCCTTATGATATAAACTATGATAAAGCAACAACACACTAAAACAAGGCTCATTTAACACTATGGCACATTTCAAATAGAAAAAGTAAAAACATTATTCCTGTGAAAAATTGGGAGGGTGATGGAAACCTCCCCTGGTGGCAGTTCCTGTTTAGAAAAGAAAGAGAGGGCACATATAATTAGTATCATGTCATATTTAGTCAGTTAATTCATTTATCATTCGGAAAACATACTGAACACAAATAATAATTTTAAAACTGTACACAATTCGTAAGGCACAACATCAATGTGAACATCATTTGTTTAGGAATAAATCCATAAATAAGAAAATCCTCTGGTGACTTTTGGCACTATTAAAGAGCTCTAATTTGTGGACATCATAAATATGTGAGACACATCCATCATTCAGGCAGGAATCAGGAAGGGTAGAGTCATTTGGCATGGGATGGAGGGACAGCTGTGCCAATTTCAGTGCTATCTACTAAGGAAGGTGTTGTCTGAGAACAGTAAGTTTTTTATTCTGAAATTGATTGGAAACACTTTCCATTTGCTCATGCTGCTAAGAAATGACCTCTGATTAAGCCAGAGTTTGATATCAGTTAGTTCAGTTACAGAAGGCACACACTCCAATAGCCCCCTGATTACTGAAATGGAAGGTAAAGGATTTGTTGCTTCTGTGGGCCAGGACATGCTTGCCCTAAACCTGGAGGATGACAAGTGGGTTTGCCAGTTTGGTGGCATACTATAACAGGTACAAATGTGGAGTGGAAACCTCTTTTCTTTGCTGCCTCATACATAACTATAGGCTACACATTCTTAAAAGTCAGAAGGTTATTTTTTTCCAGCTCCACACAGATAAACTCACATTTAATGCCAACCAGGACCCCTCACAGCCAGCCTTGCCAATGCCTCTAATCCTGCTACAAAGACCACTAAAGAAATGTACAGGATTTCTATCAACATTTTCTATTCTCCTAAAACTATCATGGAAACCTACAATAAAATGTTATTATAAGGCACCCTTTGAGTAACCATTTAGAACCATTAAGGTGACTTCTCTTCTTTTGATCCTATTTATACCATTTGAGCCTTAAACTAATTTTGAGTATCTTCATTACATTCTTCATTTGGTCAGGGAGGTATTTATTTCTTGGTTTCTGGAGAAATGAACACATTAAGCCGAAACATCCCTTAGTTAAGTAGGTACCTACCTGCAGGAACCACCTGTGATGTGATTACTTCCGCTTCTGGCAGGGAAAGCAGCAGCAACGGAGTACCCTACAAAGAGGAAAAGAAACATCATTTTCAATCAGGCCTCAATTGTCCTGCTCAACATTATTTATTCTAAGGGAATATTTTAAAAGCATTTAAGAACTTGACACACCACGATAGACCTCCCATTGCACTGTTGGTGGAAAGAATGACCTGTTGTGTTCGGCACACTATGGAACATTTTATTATTTGTGTTTCTCTTTGGGTTTTTAAATTGCACTGTGACAACGTTTTTTAGGATTAGTAGTGTAAGAAGTTGTTTTTCAACTATATGCACTTATATATAGAAAACATTTTTTAAAATCATATTATGGACCATTACATAATGCCTAATAGCTCCAAGGCTCAGGCCATGAATGTACAAGTGCGTGAGTGAGCAATTGTGTGAGTGTGGCATTCTTCATGTGTTTGTGTGTGTATGTAGCATGTTCTTTCTCCAGGTCTCATCTCCATTTTTTCAAAAAGTTGATTGACAAAAATGTTTCCTACCTCTGCCACCACTTCTTTCTCCGAGATGTTTCTTGGATGGGAGGGCTGTAAAACAAAGAACATTAAATGATTTCAGTTCCAGTTGGGCTCTTCTTGCACAGGGCTCTTCTGGTGGACACAGAGGTTCACCTTTCCCATGGATTACACCCCATTCCTGATACATGATGGATGATCACTCAGTAACTTCACATCACTCACCTCGCATCACGTGTGCTACAACCTTCCCACCCCGCCCTATCTCCCGTGCCCCCACCCGGGAAGGGTACAATGGAAGGTTCCATGTCATTTCATCGCGGGATGTTTTTTCGCGGGGTTTTTTTACCGTGATTTTTTTTCCGAAAAGAAACCATTGCATTTTTTTTGGGGGGGTTCCCCTTTTTTGGGGGGTTTCCCCCTTAAAACCCGACATTTTCTAAAAGATTTGAAGGGGTTTACCGCGAATAAAGGACGTCGTACCCAATGGAAAACCTACATTCCAGCATTAATAACATTCTTCTTCTGGGATAAACATTGTACAGGCTCTTTCTATTTGTTTTAAAAAATATATATGTATATAAATTGTGATAATTATTTGACAAAACAGATATTTCAGAATAGTACATGCTTCCCCACTCTGAACCGGCAATAGACTTCAAATGTCTGATTTGTTAAAGGATGTTAGCCATCTTTTTAACTACTGGCAGCCCAAGTTTCCTGGAACTTACAGAATTACTGGACTCACTAGCAAACTCTGTCACAAGGTTAATTGTTTCCTAGTGTTTTAAAGGGATTCAGATAAGAAGGAATGCAGAGACTCGGGTTAAATGGAGCAGGTTAGGAAGGGAAGCAAGGAGAGAGGGTAAAAGGGTACTAGGTAGGAATTGAAGAAGGTAGTCGGGGTCAAAAGATCCTAGGTAGGAAGGGAAACTGAGAGGGTGGATCAACATGTACTAGGTAGGAAGGGATGAGGAGTGGTTAGGTAAAACTATCCTGGGTAGGCAGGAAACGAAGAATGGATGGTAAAAGAGTACTAGATAGGAAGGGGTGCAGCGGGGCTGGGTAAAGCTATCCTGGGTAGGGAGGGAAGGAAGAAGGGCGGGTAAAAGGATACTAGATAGGAAGGGTGCAGAGGGGCTAGGTAAAACTACCCTGGGTAGGGAGGGAAAGAAGAAGGGCGGGTAAAAGGATACTAGATAGGAAGTGGCACAGAGGGGCTGGGTTGAAAGATGCTTGTAGGTGGGACAATGGCACAATGAATAGTCACTTTTCCTCCTAACAGCTTTGCTCAATGGGAAAGGGTTCACATGTCTGTCTGTTGCCATTTTATTACCGTAAATGACAGAAACATTTCCTTCTGCTACAGAGAATAACGCAGTGCCTATCCCATAATATCTGTCATCAACTCAAGGTAATATCAGAAATACTAAACAGGTGAGTTCCAGAATATCAATTCCTAGAAGTACTTACAGAGGCTCCGGACTGGTTGGTTGCATCTCATCACCTATAGAATAACAATAAAACCAAAAAGAATTAGGAAAGGGAAGTGACGTGGCTTAAAGAGAGTGACAAGGCAACATGTAAAAAAGAGTTCAGAGAGAGGGATAACGAGAGAAAGAGAGCACGAGAGATACGGAGAAAGAGTACAAGAGAGAATGGAGGAAGAGTACAAGAGAGAAAGTTGGAAGAGTGCAAGAGAGAGGCTAAACATTAACTGAAAGAGAAAGGAGGATGTTATCTGGGTACAAGATGGAGAGCAAGGGCCAGACTTATAGTGCAATACAATATTGAAATGGGATCTATAGTTTTTTCCCCTGAAGTGTCACTACAGTGTGGAAGAGGACTACAAGAAAGCCCTGCAGTGGGTGGAGTGCCTTTCTACAATGCACAGTAGGAATATTTTGCCATCCTATAGACTTTTTGGGTCGAGCTGCTCACAGTGGCCCATGCGCAGGAGCCATACTAGAGTTTGTGAGACGTGACACAGAGCATTTCCAGATCTCCAGTCAGACATTTATATGTATAAATGTCAAGACAATGTGCTGACCACTTGACCACTTACTCTATAGAAGGCCTTACTCTGTCTAACCTGGAAGTGACTCCCACAAATCTGTCTGGGGACATCTGTGCACAATACCAGCAGCAAATGGTGGACCTGGGCCAAGTCTATGGCAATGGCCACTAGAGGCTAATATGTCCTGGGTACATAATAAGGCTGAGGGTGAAATCATGGACATCTACTTTAAGTGGGGCATAAGGAATCCTGATTTTGTTAGACTGTGGGATGAACACCTCTACAGAAAGGGAAGCTGAATATTCCACCTCTGGAAGGTGCTGGACACATGGGTCTTCAGGGATATTTTTGGCTTAAATTCATTAACTCTATAACAGTGGGAACATGGTCTAATGTGGCCAATCGTATGTGCCTCTGTGCATGCTTATGCTGAAATACCAAGAATACATCTGGAAATCACAATCCTTACCAGATTTTAGAGTGTCCAGTGTAGAATCCTGTAAAATACAACAAATTCATCAGTGGTATACTTTAAAAATAGACTCTCCTGAAATTCCTGCAGTAAAACATAGAGCTGTGTTCGTATAATGCAGAGAAGAGCTACACAACCACTACAAGAGCAGCCACTGGCAGCCACACATTGCAATCACAGAGTGTGGCACTCATCTCTGCACCTGGATGTCCCAAGGACTGCGATAGGGTAGTGACTTCTCTGTCAGATTAAAAAAGTTCAGCAATGAAGCACATTTCCAGGGACGGGGTGGAGGCACTACCATTAAATGCAGATAACAGTATCCGGGGGCCATGGATGATACATTGAAGGGCTGGCTATGCTTGACTATGAACAAACCACATTGCATAGTGGAATCCAGAGCATAATAAGAGCTTAACAAGCCCAGGACTGGGCTCTAGATGAAAGTAATTTAAGGTTGATGGCCGGAAGGTTATATGAATTAATCTTAAATACTGACTGGCAATTTCTCTGGGCAAACCTTCAGACCATCGTTTTTCTGCCTGCCATGCCATTATAGAAGGGCAAAGACCATATGCCAATCAAGCTTGTTCCCACCCCAAAAAGGGCAGTCCAGCCCAAACTTCTAGGTCACATCCTTTCTGCACGTGACCACAAGCATCCCTAGACATGTTTCAGCGTAACTGACCGTCATCAGTGAAGTGTAACTTGAGTCTCTGGGCACAGCAGGCTCGGGACCCACGTCTGGGCATACCAGTCTCACTCAAGGTGATGAATGGAAAATTGAAGGTTGATGACTGGAAGGTGGGACCAAGTCTAATATTCATGTGAACTTTCCTCTTTCCTCTTCCGTAATTGCATGGCAGGCTGACAAACAATGCTCTGGAGGGTTGCGTTGAGCAATGCCAGTGGTTATTATTCATTCAAGACCTTCCAGGCATTCCCTGTTTTTTCTTCTAGATAAATGTTAGCTGTCTGCGATCCTGCCCAATGGTAGGACCTCTCACAGCCAGTGAATCTCAGAGGGATCATTTGCTGGGAACAAAGGGATCCTTATAAGACTTTATCTCAATCAGAACAATGATAATAATGTTGTTAAAATGTTCTGGGCCAGTAAAACACACATTTATGGTCTTCTGCTGGACTTCATTGTGAAGCTCAAACACTCTTGATAAAGGGGGTTTCCTATGAATGACACTATAGTCAGTGAAATACTCTTAGTGGCAGCAGATACAAGACATTATTAGCAACAATTTTTTTCTCGATCATTGTGTACGTCTGGTGCACTTTTCTCAAGGGCCTGATGGGAATGACATCAAGGGATAATTGTTATTTGCCATTATGCCCATAAGTATCTCACATGAGGGGGCATGAGAATCCTTGGGGTCTTAGTATAAGGAGAGAGACGGCTTTCGTTCCTAATTAGGGCCAGGGCCATATCAGGGCAGTTTTAAGTGGCATCCCAGTGTGGGGAGAATTAGGTTAAAGGTGGCAAAATCAGCTCTGCAAGATCTTAGTCATAATAGACGTCTTCCTTGTATCCTTGCCACTTTTAATAGACCTGGGTCTGTCTCTTGTTCCCACAGGTTATATCAATATTTGCACTTTGGGCACCCCTCTGGTCAGTGCTCCCTTAAAGACATGATCCCCATAAAAAAGAACACTCTCCCTGTTACGTGCAAGGTGGAGTATGAATTGTGCAGCCTATTTTAGATATATTGGTCCATATTCTATTCACCCACAGAAGGAACCATAACAAAGACAATCTGGAACCCCAACTGGGACACCAAAGAGGGGAAATTGACAGGTATGTACCCCAAGTTCAAAGGTAGTGGTTCCTCACTGAGACTGTGTGTACCCATTTTTTCTGCCTGTGTTTTGATTTTTGAGTGAAAGCCTTTGTTGAAAACCTAACGAGTATGTGTGCGGTGAGCAGATAATCATACTGTAATGAAGGTTTCTCTATTGCGGCTGATTATAGTGGATGGTTTTTGTATTACCTGCTAAAATTGAAATTATTTGTAACCACAGATAGATGTTAATTGGTCCTTATTTGGAGATGCAGCTTTCTGACTGGGTGACAAGTTTGAATTGATTCCACGCTTAACTAAATGTCACCCCTATGTGGCATCCTCTGATCCTGCAGGAGAAGCCTCTGCAGGTGGAAAGGTATGGATGGGGATCTAATGTCAAAGGTGGAGGAGAAATCCATTTCTATCATATTCCAAACCCAGCATCCATGGTTACAGCAGAGCACAGATAGTTATGCCAATTCTAATCTAACCTAAAAGGTGCCATAAATATTCCAGTGTCCTGAATGCATACACTTAAAATTAACCCCTTAATTAGGTGAAAAAAGACTGTTTACCTCTGCCCAGTCTTCTTCGAAGCGATGACAAAACCCTGTCTCGTTCTCACTGAACTGGCTCACAATGTCATCCTCCTCACTGCACTCCGAGCCCTCTCCCTTCTCCTCCTCACCCCACTGGCTAGCCTCCCCCTCCTCCTCTGAACTACTCTCACACCCACCCCCCTCCTGACTACCCACTTCCTCCCCACACTCTATGCTACCCTCTCCCTCCTCCACTGACCTACTCTGACGCCCACCCCCCTCCTGACTACCCACTTCCTCCCCACACTCTATGCTACCCTCTCCCTCCTCCTCTGACCTACTCTGACGCCCACCCCCCTCCTGGCTACCCACTTCCTCCCCACACTCTATACTATCCTCCCCCTCCTCCTCTGACCTACTCTGACACCCACCCCCCTCCTGGCTACCCACATCCTCCCCACATGCTATACTATCCCCTCCCTCCTCCTCTGATCTACTCTGGCAACCTACTCCCTCCTGGCCACCTATGCCCTCCTGCTGCTCCTCACCTCCTGTACCCAACCCACTGAACTGTCCCTCCCACCCCCACTCCTGTTCTGTTCCCAGCCCTTCCTGGTGCCCTCTATCTTGCCTGCCCCACTGCTGTCCTATGTAGTCACTATCCCACCCCCAGTACTTCTCCCCAAACTCACTCTCCCAACCCTGCTGCACCACAGTACTCCATGTCCCCTGGCCAGAAAATGTACCAGCGTGAGTCGACCATGTCCATGCCACTCCTTCCTCTGTTAACACCGCTGCGATGTAGTTAGAGGCAGAGTGGTATGTCAGTGATACGACTCCAGGGGAAAAGAATCCTGCTGTGTAGCTGTCGCTAGCATAGTGAGCCACACACATCCCCGACTCAGTCCACTGAAATACAGTGGCTGATTGGACAGCAGTCTGCCCTACGCTCTCTGCCTGCCCCTCGTCCTCTTCTAGCAACCTGACACTACTCCTGTACGGCACCACCTGTCTGCCAGTGCTCTCCTCCTGACAGGGTTCTTGCTGATCTGGGTGCCTGCTGATGGTCCTTATTGTCTGAAAAGTAAAGAATGTGAAATGTTATTTTACTTTCCATGCTTTTGTTGATCCATTCCAATATCTACAGGTGAATCAGTGCAACTTCTCACACCAGGTGCATTGGGCATAACGTGGACAAAAAAGGTTTATTGAACACGGTTTTCAGAACCTCTGTTGTTCTGATTTCTGAAGTAGTCTTAGATGAAATCAATAGTGTTTTGTTTCCACAAAATTCCATTTTAGGTATTAATTAGCATTTCATTTCGTAGCAAAATATTCACATTTAAATACAGTGCATTGTTTCCTTTTAAACATTATTCTGCCTTATTTGAACATCCCCGTCTGCACTCTGCTTAGTGGTTTTAGAGAGTTTGAGTTTAGGGCAGAAGATATTTCTCCAATTTCACGGATGTTTTCGTATGAGGTTGTTCACCCACTGAACCCTAAGCAAAAGAGAAACACAGAAAGGTAAACATGCTTGCCAGCGCTTTTTGAAAAAAAGCAATGTTTCTGATGATGCATAGAATGCGTTTCAAATGACCACGATTCTTCCAAGGACATTGCACTGATTGGCAGAGACACATCAGTTCCTAAGAGCAGAGGTCACTAGCTCACCTCACTATGCCACGCTCCAAACTGTTTCAGGAAGGTGACCGTGGCAACTGGTTTGAACAACTCAACTTGCCATACAGCTAGAAAATGACCAGCAGCCCTGAATGCCTAGGCCTGAATTAAATGGCCAGTGAACCCACGCATTCTGCTGGTGGTTCGGTTGACCCTATCTTCACATACAACACCATAATTGTTTCTGAATTTCCTCCCCCATTTTCATGGAGTGATGATTCCCACATCCTAATTCACTCTTCTTACTTCCACATTTCCTGCAATCTCCAAGTTTATTCCTCCAACTCTCTCCAAGAAAAGGAACAGGTCAGGCCTCACAGAACTCACAGCAGCTCTATCCCATCCTCGCCAAAGAACACAAATTCTCATTTATGACTGTTTAAATGTAGCCCTTAGGAGCACAGCGACATGGAAACCTGCAAAATCTCATCCAACATCAGGCTACACCACATGGTTTACTGCAGACTTGCATGCCCTGAAGCTCATCAAAAGTACCTCGGAACCACACATCTATGGCTGAAGCTGACAAATCCCGTTCCCTCGTCCACACTAAAAGGCACCGTTCCAGAGCCAGGTATGCCAAAAGAAACTGCAAGAATCACCAACTTGTACAAAACTTAATGAGAGATTTTCTTTAGCTTAGAACCGTCCAAACATCTCTCCACCTATTCCCTAATTCCACCCTCTTCGCTCTAAGAGGTGTAAAGTCTTGTATTCCAGTGGCCTCTCGCCTATTGACCCTTCACTTAACCACATTCAGCGCTACAAGCTTCTCAAGATCCATCACCTCAGCACAACAAAAAATCTCTTCCAAAGCAAATGTGATGCCTGGAAATTAGCTTCTGTGCATCAGGTAAGCGCTACAGCCCCGGTAACCCCAGAGCCTATTTTGGCCTTAACATCCACTGGCAGGCCAACGCGACCCTCGCGCTTTCCCCCCTGACTTCTTTCCCCCTCCCGGCCTTTGTGCCGCCTCCCGTGACAGCCCCCGGGCTCTATAGGCCCATCCATACCATCCACAACAATGAGGGCCTAACCCTCTGCATGCTGCTTACCTGTGCCATTTAGCTTACAGGCATCAGGTAAGCGCTGCAGCCCCAGTGCCCCAGAGTCTTTTTTGGCCTTAACATCCACTTGCAGGACAGCGCGACCCTCGCGCTTTCCCCCCCTGACTTCTTTCCCCCTCCCGGCCTTTGTGCCGCCTCCCGTGACAGCCCACGGGCTCTATTGGCCCATCCATACCATCCACAACAACAAGGTCCTAACCCTCTGCATGCTGCTTACCTGTGCCATTTAGCTTCCAGACATCAGGTAAGCGCTGCAGCCCCGGCTGCTAGAGCAAAGAGAAATTGGCTCAACTTTATTTTGAAGCATCTCGAGAAGTGCAGCGTGCACCATAGTCCCCAGCCCCCTGCCCGCTACCTCCTCCATTCAGATCCTGCCTCTCAAGCCCACCCCGGCATCCTGGTTGGTCCTTTTCCACATATTGGTCAGCACTCTAGGACAGCCCCCTGCCCGGCAGCCCCTCCGGCTAAGGGTCCCAAGGCAAAGGGTGGCTCCTACAGTGGCGGCTCCAAACTGTGTCTACAGGTATCAGCAGGGCACCTGCTAACAACAACCCAGCCTAAACTGCCAACCACCCCCTCAACCCTCAGTCACATATATAACCAAACCGACCTGCTGTGCTCCACCACCTACCTCCTTCACTACACTGAGCCCAAGGAACAGGACCAGCAGTGCTCCCACCTAGCTCCTCGGGTGCAGTGTCAAACACTGCTGCTACCCTACTCATCCAGGTGGTTGCCAAGGCATAACCCCGCCGGCAAACCAGCAGTAGCAGATGGATACAGTGTCCAGACGCACCAAACAAGGAACAGACTACGGTCAACCAGCATCAACAGATAAGGTAGGCACAATCACTGGTATTAATAACCACATTAGCACTCACCCCACCATAAAGCACCACCACTTGCAATAATTACATCAACCACGCACATCCGTCACATTCTCTAGGAAATCCAATGTGAACACAAACTGTTTAAAAACCTATTGTACCGGTCCCCCTTCTTACTCACTGAGGGAATGGTTGTGCGGCCTCTTCGATCCGGAGCTACAAATCCCACTAAAACCCCAACACGAAGCATATGCAATACTACTGATAGCTGCATGGGTGGTGCTGGCAAGGAAATGGACACAGAAAGCACCCCCACCATTGCCGAATGGCTACGAAAGGAATGGGATATACTTGCCATGGAATGGATCACCTACAAAATACAGGGTGAGGGAGACAAATTTCGCTTTGAATGGGGGTTAATACTAGACTACATGAGGGGAGATTATATGATGCAATGGTGTCCCCAGAATATGAAAATACTAGACATACTATAATACCCAATGCTTATGTGAAGGAAGATCGCAAAATGACCATTCCTGAAAGTATTGCAGACTATGAAGTGTGGGTCAGGCAATAGCAAGGGGCTAAGTTGGGGGTTAGAGGGGGGGGGTTTAAAGTTGGGGGAAATTTGCTATAACAATTTTATGGTATGTTATGCTTATTTTGAAATGTCAATAAAAACAAATAAAAAAAACAGCAACCTATACTGTGAAACCTAAGCCTTTCTCCCACTATACAGGAGTCTCACATCTAGATGTGTTTCTCCCATATCTGCCTATTGTGCTGTGAAACCAAACCCTTTCTCCCACTATACAGGAATCTCAAATCTAGATGTTTTCTCCCATATCTGCCTATTGTACTGTGAAACCTATGCCTTTCTCCCACTATACAGGAATCTCAAATCTAGATGTTTTCTCCCATATCTGCCTATTTATTGTGAAACCTAGGCCTTTGTCCCACTGTACAGGAATCCCAAATCTAGGTGTGTTCGCCCATATCTGCCTGTTGTACTGTGAAACCTAGGCCTTTGTCCCACTAGACAGGAATCTCAAATCTAGGTGTGCTCACCCATATCTGCCTAATGTACAGTGAAACCTATGCCTTTCTCCCACTATACTGGAATCTCAAATCTAGGTTTGTTATCCCATATCTGCCTATTTATTGTGAAACCTAGGCCTTCTCCCAATATACAGGAATCTCAAACCTAGGTGTGTTCTCCCATATCTGCCATTTGTACTTTGAAACCTAGGCCTTTCTCCCACCATACAGGAATCTCAAACCTAGGTGTATTCTCCCATATCTTCCTATTGTATTGTGAAACCTAGGCCTTTGTCGCACTAGACAGGAATCTCAAATCTAGGTGTGTTCCTCGGCATCTACATATTGTATTGTGAAATC
The DNA here is from genome assembly GCF_040938575.1 of Ambystoma mexicanum. NCBI lineage: Eukaryota > Metazoa > Chordata > Amphibia > Caudata > Ambystomatidae > Ambystoma > Ambystoma mexicanum. Next base: position 1,431,929,923 of record NC_090935.1, read on the forward strand.
TAGGCCTTTGTCCCACTTTACAGGAATCCCAAATCTTGGTGTGTTCTCCCATATCTGCCTATTGTACTGTGAAACCTAGACCTTCTCCCACTAGAAAGGAATCTAATATCTAGGTGTCTTCTCCCATACCTGCCTATTGTATTGCGAAACCTAGGCCATTTGCCCACTAGACAGGAATCTCCAATTTAGGTGAGTTCTCCCATACTTGCCTACTCTATTGTGAAACCTAGGCCTTTCTCCCACTAGACAGGAATCTCAAATTTAGGTGTTCCTCCCATATCTGCCTATTGTATTGTGGGAACTAGCAACCCTCCCACTAGACAGGAATCTCAAATCTAGGTGTTGTTCCCCCCTTGCATGCCACTTTCCAAAACCCAGGACTTCCCCACTATCCAGGAACACCGAGCTAGCCACTGAAAGCAATTGCTTAGAGCCAGATCATTGCCCAGATAAACACGAACCCACAGTCTAATTTCAGGAGCTAGTCAATCCAACAGCGCTACCCTGCATCGAACCCCTTAGTAATCAGACCTTGCTCGGCTTAGACCCTTCGCCATCGGAAGGTAGAAGACCGGAACCATAAACCACTACCCGGCCAACCACTGTTGAAACCTTGAGCTATCCAACCCACATCCTAGAACAAACCAAACCAGGAACCCGCCCCCACATTTACAACTCAGTCTTGCGTAGACACCCCAGCCAGCCTACAACAGCAGCCCTCAAGAGCACCTTCACCGCCGGGATCATAACCAATCTACAAAGGCACAAGCTCACAGAGTGCACCCCATTATCACAGCGGAAGCGGACAAAACTCAACAACATCCAAACCACACAAGGTCCTACAGGTGGGCTACAGCCCCTGTAACCCAATCTCCGAACTATCGCACCACCAAAGACCCAAAGATGCCCTGACACAGAGCTGGATGCCGCCAAATAGAAATGGAACAAAGAACAACTGACCGGTTATGCGCCCGACTTCTGCAGAAACCGCCACAAATACAAAACACACACTGGAAAACACCCCAGCCAATAAAACAAACATCACGAGAAAAGAAAGATCCCTACATCTAACACTGTACCTCGCAACCACCTCACCCCCTCGACAACTCAACAGCATTAATACGCCCAGGCATGCTGAGAGCCGACCAGAAGCCCGCAGCAAGAGAAGAGAAGATCCAAGAAGAGAAAGGAATGAAAGCAACACCCTCAACCCTTATGTCACAAAAACACAAGGGCACCGCGAGCAACCACATCAAAACATAGAAGATGAAGAATTTATCATCAACCCGACAATCAACCTAACATCGTTTCAGCAAGGAAGCAGAATACACGGAGCACCAACTAATTTGTGACCAAAACACAGAAGAAGCCCAACAGAACAACCACAAGACAAAGCGAGGATTAAAAAACAGTTCTAACAGCTTGCAAAAGATCCGCTGCAACCTAATCAACACCAGATCAATGTCCAAACATGCCACAGAGATTTTCGACCTCTTATGCGACAGTGCTATCGACATCCTATTCAAAACATGGCTAGATGACAACTACAAAACCACATTGCATAACTGTGTCCCTGTCAACTTTAAGTGGTTACAAGTAAACAGGAAAAACAAAAGAGGAGGACTGGTGATAGCATACAAGGAACACCTCAAAATTAAAACAGATAAACCACTAAGCTTCAAAAACTGTGAACCCTTGATCCTTCACCACAGCAAATCCCAAAATAAACCTCAAAGTTGTTCTGATATACAGACCACCAACATAGGATGTAACCTTCACCAACGCATTTGCTGAAGCCATCAGCAACCTACCCATCGGACAGGAACACCTGATAATCCTCTGAGACTTTAACATCTGGTTTGATGAAGAATCCGCTAACTCACAAAAATCACTAGCCAAACAACTGAAGACAATGAAACTACATCAGCTATTCAAAGGAGCAACCCACACTGCGGGACATACGCTAGATGCAATCTTCGCCAACAAAAAACTTATCACCACAACGCCACCATTACGGATTCTCTGGAGTGACCACCTCGCCATTCCCTTCACGATCACACTCCCCATGACAACAGCCAAACAACCCGACAAACTGCCAACTATCATGAAAAGAAACTGGAGAGCCATCAGAGCTACCAATCTAGCTGAACAACTAGAAACCAACAAAACACCAGCAACGACCCTGGACGAAGAATTACTTCATAAATGGATTTCTGGAACAATCAATGGCATCTCAAAGGAAAAACCTTTCACCCCATCATGCAAAAGAGTGACAGCAAAATGGTTCACCCCGCTACTCTGCGCCATGAAAAGAAAAAACGCTTGAACTAGAATGGAGACAAAAAGAAAATCAGTTGAAAAAATTACAATTCCAGCGAAAAATACACTCATACAAAAAGGAAATCCATAAGGCCAAAAAGAAATACTACAACAACCAAATCACCAAAGCCACCAACACCCAAAGGGAATTGCTTAAAATCATAAACGAAATGAGAAACCCTCCTGGCTGCAACAACACTCCGATACCTTCACTGAAGCTATGCAATTACCTTGCAGACCTCTTCAAATACAAAATCACCACCATCCAACAGATCATACAAAGCAGACCAATAAACTACAACAGGCAACCCATCCAGCCATCTGAGGATCACCAGAACAAACTCTGAAGCTTCCCTCAAATATCAGCGGAGACATTCGTGAAGCTGGTAAGCAACAGCAATAAAGCAGGCTCCCACATGGATCCATGCCCCCAGACATATACACATCAATCCTCACACATGGAATGCCCATGATAATACTACAGAAACCTTTTCAACCAATCAATTTCAACAGGGAAAGTACCGTGATCATTCAAACCGGCATACATGAAGCCGCTACTCAAGGACACAGCAGGAAACGTGGAAGACCTCTCCAACTACAGACCCATATCCAACATCCCCTATTCAGAAAAACTAATCCAGACATACGTCTACAGAAAAACACAAGAATTGATAGAAGTGCACCAACTGTGGACCAAGCACAAGTATGCTTCAGACCCATGAGGGGAGAACACAAACAGCACTGCTCTCAATCTGGGACGATCTAAAGACTAATGCAGACTCAGACAAAAGCACAGCTCTGATACTTCTGGACCGCTCTGCAGCATTTGACACAGTCAACCATGAAATCCTCCTCAGGAGACTGGAAGAAATAGGAATCACAGACGCAGCCCTACTATGGATTAAGTCCTTCCTAACAAACAGAGCAGAGACTGTTGGAATCAAACCTTTCAAATCTATTATAAGGGAATGCACTTGCAGAGTACCACAAGGATCATCTTTCTCCCCATTGCCCTTCAATAAATACCTGATGCCACTAATGAAGCTCATCAAAAAACACAGCCTCACATGCTACAACTATGCAGATGACACACAGATCGTCTACAAAATACAAGATACACAGGAAGAAAACAAAATGCTGAATGACTGCCTACAAGAGCACTACAGCTGGATGAACACAAACAGCCTCAAACTCAACCCGGGCAAAACTGAAATAATGATCATAGCTAAAAGCGAGGAGAACAACCACTACATCCCATGGCCGACGGAACTGGGTACAGCACCGATTCCATCAACGATAGTAAAAAACCTGGTAGTCTTGATGGACAACGAACTAAAGCTTGAGCCACAATTAAACAGCATTAATCAAGAAATGTTTCTTTCTCTAACACACAGTAAAAAGAATCCTACCGTTCCTCTCTTTCACCCACAAAACACTCACCATCATCGCACTCATCATGTACATAGAGTACACTATGCCAACAGCCTATAGCTAGGAATGCCAGAACGACTATTAAAAGAAATTCAGAGCATCCAAAACTCTGCGGCAAGACTCCTGCTCAAACTACCATGAAGAGAACAAATCACCCCAGCGCTTAAAATGCTGGCTACCAATAAAAGAGAGAATAAACTTCAAAACGATGTGCATAACGCACAGAGCAGTCCACAGCTAAGGAGCAGAGTTCCTAAAGAAAATAATAACCATCTATCATCTGATAAAATCACTCAAATCAAGAAACGACATTCACTTAGAACCAAAACCATACAATAAAAGACAATTCAGAGGATCATCTTTCGCCCACCTGGCAGCTTTAACCTGGAATAACCTACCAAAAAACATACGCAACACAAGGGACTCAAAATGTGTCTCTTTGCTCCAGATGCAGGAGGAAACATCTAGGAAGCAGGTACCCACAGGGAAATGTGAATCCCCCGGGAGGAAACCATAACTCCTAACTGGGTCCTCTGTTATCAAAGCGGGGATGGGTGCTCACCGACCACCCATGTCCACATGCCGCCAATCCTAAAGGGAACTTGGATAGGTGGGGACCAGTCCTCTGACCAAAACATTACCAGCCGCAGCGCAGGGGAACTAGCGGAAACCAGCTTGATACACAAGCCACCAGAGTCACCAGAGTCACACAAAGGAGAGCTCCCACTCCTAAACATGCCTGCCAACTAGGCAGACAAACTACAGTACCAAACACACAGGACAACCACATAGGAAGGGCACGGAAACAAAAAGAAAAATTGGTAAGAAATTGACAAAATATATATTTTTTAAATAATTTTAACCGTACCTTATAACCTTAACTTTTTGCATAATCACCATAGGGAAACTCACACCACCACCTCTCTGCACAGCAATCCACATGCACTTCACCACATTGCAACAACAGACTAACAACACATAGCCCGGCACAACAGCACATGGGAATTTGGCACCGACCCGAAGACCACACTTAAGCTTAGCAAACTGTGCAAACCGAACTGAAGCGGCCAGCAGGTCATCACAACTCTCACTTTCCTATTCCCACTACATCCTATTGACCCCCCCTTCCTCCCTCCTTTTACACCCTCCTTTTCAGATCCGCGAGAGCGCCTGGGGACCACAGCAGTGGTGACGGTGTACGGTACAAATACCATTAACATTAACATGAGATAACCGTCCTTTGGGCAGGAATTCAATAACATTTTAAACCCTATATTTTAGAAATGAAGAGGAAACCTTCTCACAAAACTGCTTTTTCTTTTAGGAAAAGTGCCTATTGTGCCAACACTTCTTTTGTGCTCTTGATGGCGCTTTCCCCAGGCTTAGGCAACGTATGGGACAGAAATGTGTAGGACTACAAGTAAAGTCAAGATCATAATGAGGGCACTGATTGGCTGCCACTACTACCATTTACCAGAGGCGTAGCTTATTGTCACACACATTTCTGTACTTTGCATCTGTACATATCTGGTCTAAAAATAGAGCATGTGTATCTCATAAAATGCGTATCATTAAAATGGTGATTTCCCCTTTAGCCTTAGAACCCTTTGTTGGATCTTCGCCAAGGGTGACAGGCAACGATGTGATCAAACATGCTAAATTTGGTTAGAATCCTTGTTGTGGTTCAAAAGTATGAGAAGTTGAACGAAATAGATGTTAACTTTATTACAATGGCGACATAGATATATAGATAGATAGGAGGAGCGTGGCTAGCAGTCATGGAGTAGAGACGTGTCTCATGTGAGCTCAGGCATGATTTGCCCAATGATAAGCCTCCAGCATGATTATATGCTGAATTTCAGGTAAATTGGGGCCCGGAGATAGTCAGGAGCTGCCAGGTGAAGTTTTGCAGCTGGGATGTTTGTGGAGGAGAGAGAGTCGGTCGACTGTGGAGCGTGAGGAGCCTGTCATAGCACCCGCAGCCTGAAGCAAGAGAGGCGTGCTGCACTTGTGATACTGAAGATGTATTGTGGGTGGGCTTGGACGAGCAGCACAAGTGGAAGTCCAGGCAGACCAGGATGGACGCCTTTGCGCTCAAGCATGAGGGGCACTGCACAGCACAAGAGGAGGGAGTTGCTGCTCAGGTATTTTCACCCCCACTGGTGCAGACAGAGCAGAGCCAGATCTTGAAAGCCATCGCTGTGCTCCAGACCACATTGGAGAGGAAGATTGATTAGGTCATAATAGATGTTGGACTGTTAAGAAAGGATGTCCTGCTCTGGCCGACAGGGTGCGGACGGTGGAGACTCAGGTGGACGAAAATAGACAGAAAATCACAGGTGCCCTGTCAGAGGTGCGTGAATTGACGGCGAAAGTAGCAATGCTGGAAAACAGGGCAGAGGATGCAGAGGGAAGAACGTGATGAAACAACGTTCATCTGCTGGGTCTGCCTTAAGATACAGAGGGGAATGACCCCACGATATACATAGAGAACATGCTGCTTGGGGGGCGCTCTTGCACTCATACGAAACTTCTTATGCTTGATCCTGCTTCAATGGTGCGCTTTCATCTGCTGAAAATGCTACAAATTCATTCCTGCTGATCTGCTGAGGAGACTGACCGACTGCCGTACCACAGGAGGAGGCCATCACGGAGATAACCCTGCTTTCAAATTGCCGACTCGCCACTTAACGACGCCCCGTGCTACGCCTCCACAGTAAGAAGTTCATAGAGCACTCGAGTGGCCGGGCTCCCGGGCCTGACTGGGGGTGGGGCAGCCGCCTCATTGCGCAGAACGACCTTGCCTGAGAACATCGCACACCACGGCGGCCGGCCCCCGGTCTCCCCAACCCTATGAAGTTTGCGCTCTGGCGAAAATACACAGAGGCATCTTCACCTGCCTCCTTACTGGATGGACACCACCCGACAACTACTGCCGGACAGCCGCAACCTCACCGACCACTGACGGTGCACCCTTGCGCCGTCTGGACTTCACAGTCCCTGCACTGGGACCTCTTTGGTGGCCCTGCTGTCCTTGAGATCCCTCCCCCCATGTGGATGGTAGCCGACCATGCGGACATTCAGCGGAGCACAGTGCTGATTCTACTGGGACATGGTGAACCGTTGCTGTGCCGTACCATTCAGGCTAGCAGCGCAAGGTACGGATTCCCCTCCTGCTGCTGTGCGCCGGACGGCATAGCCCCTCGGCTGGCCCATTGACATTGGGGTGGCGCAAAGGTCAGACTCGGCCTCTGGCGCTGGGGGACAATGCTGGGTGAGGCCGCTGCACCGAGCGCAGCGCCTGCAGTCGCCCTTAACGAGTTTGCCTTCCGCGGCTCTCACCAGGATGAGTCACCTGGCCCCTCAGTCCACCTTGCCCCGACACCCACCGGGATCCCCTGTTTACGTCCCAGACCCCAGCATTCGCCAGAGACCACACAACCTCACTCTCCGGCAGCTCACTGCTTCACCACCAGTGTGTGCAACCTTGCTTATGGCACCGCTGCCTATGAGTGCCTGGCGGCAGCCAGAGCCTTATCTCCAGCTACTTGGCTACTCATTTTGCTCACCTTCATTGCTACACATCACTCCACCGCATGTTGAAGACTACGTACTGCACAGTGATAGATTGGCCGATCCTACAGTGGGCAATCACCAGCAACTATTAAGCCAGACTGCCCAGCGCTGCTCTGTCAGAAGGGACAATGCACAGGCCTCACCCTTAATAGCACCACCCCCTGAGATATATATACAGGAACACCGTTGTCATACCTGGAACTGCCGGGCACAGCTGGGTCGTCCTCCTAGCCGTCCAGATCCACTACTTCTGCGCCTCCAAATTAGCCTTGCTTGACTCAACGGTGAACTGGGAAGGGTGACCTCACATTCCAACATTTAATTAAGGAACGCCTCAACCATCCTTGTCATCCGCCTTTAATCGCTGGAGCGATTCTTCTGACCTGGTACCCTCTCCTCTGAGCTCAGAAGCTCCACACAACCTTGTTTTTCACGTGACTGGCGTGATCACGACCAAGGTCTCAGATAACCGACTCTACTCCCTCTGAGGCTACCCAACCGGACATACAGCACACACTCTCCTCGTCCCATTTGATGCCTGTTTAATGGCCACTTGATAATTCTGACTCAATGGGGTGTCGCACCCGCGCCTGGACTACTGTGCCTGTACTCTCTCAATGGGGTAAATCCCTGCACCTCATTATGCCTGCGCTGAATGTGATACTTACCTGAGCTAAACCTCACTGCCCATTGCTAATACTCACTACCTACCCACGTGCAGTACACCTGTGCCCCCCACATGTCTTGGTGTGACCATGACCAAAGGAACTTGCAAAAACACGGAGCCGTCGATACGGGTAAACCCTAATGATCCTACTTTACCCTGGATAACTGGTCCTGCCTCTACTGCAACTACCCCTTGGAGCATAGCACACCTCTTCCGGCCCTCTCCCTCTTGTTCCCTGACCAGCCACTTGTCTGTCCCCTTGACCCACTGGACAGCTGGGGCCGGTCCTGTACATCCCTTCCCCATCATACAAGAGAGGCCGCAACCCACCTGAATCCGGTCTGAGTCAGATCTGTTGGACTTATCTCCACTGCAAGCACCTACGGGGTACTTACGCATGGTTTTTTAACCTCTCACCCGGGTCTGCTGTCTGCACACCTCATCGGTCCACACACAGGTCAGCCTACTTTCACTGCAAGATACGCTATCCTTAGACCTACCACTCCACTGCAGACTATGTCGGATAACCCTACCGCTCATCGATATCCACTGAAGCCAGGCTCCCTGGCCCGAATCGGTCACCCCCGATCCCTTTACTCTGCGAGAGTTGTTGGGATCATGACTAAAGGAGCTAACAAAAAGCAGAGCTCCATCAACATGTTCGCAAAAGCTGCACTGAAACCGGTTGAACGCATATCTGAACCTGAGAGTTCCACGTCAGCACCCCCCTCCCGAGTCCACTGAATCGCAAAAGATGATTGATTACAGGCGCGAGGGATTTACCGCTCTACACTCCAAACTAGATGACATGAATGGGACCATATCATTGATCAAAGCCCATATGGAAACAACTGACAATCGGGTTACGGAGGTGGAGACGAGGGTTGGTATAGCCGAGGATGACATTTTCGCCTTTCGAGCGAAAGTGACTGCTCTCTCCAGACAGGTCCTGAAAGTTAGCAAAAAGAATGAGGACCTCGAATCGCGCTCTAGGCGCAACAACCTCCGCATTATTGGGGTCCCAGAAGATAAGATGGACGGCCCAATGGAAGACTACGTCGAACGCACCCTGCTTATGCCACTGGATTCCCCGAAACTCTCCCTGCAGTTCGCAATGGAGAGAGCCCACCGTGCACTGACACCATAACCCAGGCCGGGTGCACCTCCCCACCCAATCATTGCAAGAGTATTAAACAACGAAGACAGAGACTTGCTTCTTCTTGCGGCGAGAGCCAAGGGGGACCTCTTTATCGGCTCCTACAGAGTCCACCTATACCCCGACTATTCTGTGTCTGTTCAACAGGAGCGTAAGAACTTCCTAGCTACCAAAAAGAGGCTACGAGACCTAGCGGTCAAATACTCGATGCTTTATCCTGCCAAACTCAGGATTGAACACTCAAACCAAGTCTTTTTCTTCACTATCCCCGAAGAAGCCTCCAAATGTATCAGCAAACATTTTCCAGGATGATCAATCACGACTCAGATGCTGTGATCACATCGATTTGTCCCTTGAGGATTATGCAACAATACCAAGTCCGGAACTGGATTTTGTACATAGAAGAATCCACCATTTGCTGTTTAGTCCAGACTGACTAATATTTAGTTCTGTCTCGTAAGTTTGTCTTCTTTACCTATTATACATTGTTTTCGTACCATGCATCACATAATGCCTAGTCTATTCCCTATCCCGGAAGCATTGCCTCTCATGGCCAGCGCACAGCCCCCCCAGGCGATGCTGCCACTGTATTTGGTTCTGCTAGAAGTTGTTTGGGTTTTCACCTCTCTGATTGGGGGAGGGGTGGGTGCTGGGGAGGAGGGGTGTTTTGTTAAAAAATGCTTGACATGGAACAGGGAGCTAGAGTACCCAAACATACTCAGATTTGCACATATAGATCAGGGGCCTACACACATTTCTGCTGGGCCTTGTGACCCAACTTCTGATTCAATCTTCTGCTCTATTAATACCCGTTACCTGTCCTAATGGCTGAAGACAGCCTGGTTTGTATGAGTTGGAATGTCAGGGGACTGGATAATTACACCAAAATGCGTAAATTGCAGTTATATATTGAACTGCACAAAGTTAAATTGCTTTTTCTGCAAGAAACGCATGCTCGGGCTGGTGAATGTGAGAGGTTCTCTAAAGCATGGGGTCCCCAAAGTTACTACACTGACTACTCCACCCAGAACCGTAGAGTCATGATCCTGATACATAAGAGCCTTAAGTTTCAACAGAAGGTGGTTCATGTGGATACCCTAGGTCGCTATGTCGTACTGTTTGGGACTCTGCTGAACAGAGAGGTTGTACTACTTAACATATATGGCCCCAACGTTGATGACCCTGATTTTTACACGCATCTGTCATCCCTACTTTCCGATTTCCTCCTTATCCCTATCCACTGAGGTGGGGACTTCAACACTATTTTAGATGTTGATCTTGATAGATCAGGCTCCAAACCCCGCCAACTCTCCAGAGCAGCTAAAAATATTATAGGAGTGCAGGCCCAGTTAATGGTGTCAGACGCATGGAGGTTGATCCACCCTGACTCTCGCTCGTACTCCTTCTACTCCTCAGTACATGATTCACATTCATGAATTGACAGATGGCTCATCTCGGATATACTAATCAGAACCATCACACATATGGTGATTCTCCCCAGAACATTCTCTGACCATTCACTGATAACAATCTCCCTTGAATGGGGTGCAGACAACGCAGGGGCTCGTTCATGGAGGTTCAAATCACATTCCTTATTTGACATTGCCTTTGAGACAGAACTGGCGACTGCCATAGATGACTTTTTTACATTAAACACTGGTTCAGTCAAAAACACAGGCTACCCTCTGAGAGTCGTTTAAAGTCTACATTAGGGGCATAGTGATCTCCAAGGATTCTTAAAGTGATCCGGAGGGGCATCACAGAGAGCGAATCTCGACTCTCCTCCCTTGAGATCCAGTACGCCTCTTCTCAGTTACCCAACGCCCTTTCTGATATAGGCATTGAATTAGATACATTTCGCTCTCATGCAGAACGGGAGAGGAAGTTCCCATAGATGACCCAAATTCTGCTCTCAAATACGGGGAGGGCGAACGCCCTGGTAGTGTCTTGGCTAGGTTGCTCCGCCGGGAGACTGGTTCACCTCACATTCCGGCTATAGAGAGGGCCGATGGCACCCTGGCCCTATCATTGCAAGCTATTAATGCAGAATTGCGCTCGTTCTACGAATCACTCTATTCCAATGTTGACAATGTCTCTGCGGTTGATGTTAAGTTATACTTAGAGAGTCTTCCACTCTCCGTCCTCTCCACCGAGACCAGGGACTCCCTACACAAACCAATTTCACCTGAAGAAATATCCAAGGCCATTGACTCTCTGGCCTCTGGAAAGGCCCCTGGATCCGACGGCCTTCCGGTCGAATTTTACAAGCATTACAAGGCCTGCTTGGTCCCCCAACTGTATGCTCTGTGGGAGGAATCTTGTGAGTTGGGCATTCTTCCCCCCTCCCTTCGAGAAGCTATAAGTTCTGTATTGCTTAAGCCAGGCAAACCCCCCACTCAATGTGGCTCATACCGGCCTCTCTCCCTCATCAATTGCGATGTCAAGATCTATGCTAAAGTGTTAGCCTTGAGACTGGCCCCATACATGTCATATATCATACACCCAGACCAGTCAGGGTTCATCCCGGGGTGCTCTACTTCCCTTAATCTGCATCGCCTATTCAATATTCTCGCCCGGATTGACCCAAACATACAGGCAGTGGCGGCCACCCTCGATATGCAGAAAGCATTCGACTCAGTTTCCAGGAGCTACCTTTGGCGGGTCCTCGAGAAGAGCAACTTTGGACCTGCTTTCAGTCCTGGGTCAGATTTCTTTATTCTTCTCCCGTAGCCAAGGTCCGCACTGAGGACAGGTGTTCGGCCCTTATCCAAATAGCCAGGGGCACGAGGCAGGGTTGCCCCTTCTCACCCCTGATTTTTGCTATAGCCATCGATCCCTTAGCTGACAGGATACGTCAAATGCATGCACATAGAGGTTTGAAACTGTCCGGCCCCCCTGAGATCATCTCCCTATATGCTGACGACGCTCTCCTCTTCATTCGCTCTCATGCAGAAAACCTTGCCCCTATCCTGGATGATGTCGTTCTCTTCTGCGAGATATCGGGTCTCAAGGTAAACTGTTCTAAATCTATTCTGTTTCCACTAACCCAAGTCACCCACCCCTCCAGGCCCCTTGGGTTTCACATGGTCACAGGCCGAGATCACCTATCTTGGAGTGGTGGTTGCACGCCAACCAAACCCTCTATACATAGCCAACTTCAGAAATACCTGACTACCCTTGCCAGAAAATGTGCAGGCTGGGCTAAATTACCAATCTCCCTGGCCGGTAGGATCGGCGCCCTTAAAATGATTGTACTTCCCCATCTCCTTTACAGGTTCCTGAATATCCCCTTATGGCCAGGCCGCAAATTCTTTCAATCACTGACCTGCATTGTAAATACCTTTCTGTGGCATTCCTGTGCGGTCCGCTTAAAACTAGATACACTAACTACCCCTATGTCCGGTGGCGACTTTGGCGCCCCTAACTTTGATAGCTATTGGATAGTTGCTCACAATACGCCTCGCACTGGTTTATATCCACAGGCTCTCCACTGCATACTAAGCTCGAACGTCTTGCTGTAGAGGGTCGCGACATCTGTTTTTTAACTCTCCCCTCTGAGCATGTTAAATTCGAATCCCTCGACCCCGTAGGCTCTACGACACTGGCCATGTCTAAGCTGTGGAAACTGGTTAATACCTTACATCCGTTTCATGGTGGCCTTCCCCTTTGGAATTTCTTACCAGAATCTCCCTGTGTAACACCTGCAACAATACACATCTGGGCTCGTACAGGTTTCGAGTCTGTCTGAGATGTTTTTGATTAGGGTAACTTCCTCGAATGGCCAGATTTACCAGTGTCCCTACGGGGGAAGCCCTTCCATTGGCTCCAATATGCAGGTGTCCGTCGCTCCCTTAATATCAGGTACCCAGACTTTCCTGCAATCCCCTCAGATGATCCTATGTTGTCTGAAAAACTGAATACTATGTCTTTCAAGGGGAAGGTCTCCAGACTGTATACCCTGCTGCAGTCTATGGCCATCCCCCCTTTTGATAAACTCAGACGCTCCTGGGGCGAGGATCTAGAAATCAAAATAACTGACCAACGCTGGGACCGCATGTGTGCCCGTATCCACAAAATCTCATTTAACTCCTGCTTTAAACTGATCCAATTTAAGGTACTCCACAGATTCCACTATACCCCGATCAGACTGCATTATATGTCAAGAGACCACCCCCCCTAGGTGCCCCAGATGCAGCTCAGATGATGCAAATTACATACATATGATGTGGTCTTGTCTGCGTCTTTCTCAGTTCTGGGAGGAGGTATGCTCTATTATGTCTGAAATCCTAGATTACACTATTACCCCATCCCATTGTTATGTCTTTTTCATGAACTCCCCAGACTAGGGCGTGGCTCCAGGAAACTAGCTGGGCTATGTATGCTACTAGCAGTCCAATGTATTCTGCTGCTCTGGCTTCGCACTGGGATCCCCACAGACGCTCAGTGGCTTCGGGCTTTCACCTGGGCCTCGGACACGGAGGAGGCTTGGCAAGCCAGCAACCACTAGTGTCGAGACCCAGAAACATTTGGAGTCTATTCCGTTCCTATATCTCTTCCATGTCGGCCGATGCCGAAGATGATCCTGGTGATCTATCCTGCCCAGCTCCAATAACCGTTTAATTTATGTGCCTTATTTGCCACTGTAATATGTTTATTTCTGGTTACTGTACCACCAGTTGGCTCCCTACCGCCCTGTACAAACTACCATCATACTGTGTATGTTGATCGTATATATTGCCTACTATCTGTAAACTACTCGCTTTCTTGTTGTAATGTCAAGCACAATAAATAAAGTAAAATAAAAAAAAGAGAACATGCTGCTTCAGGAGGTGGGGCCTGGGCACCTCGTTGCAGGGGTTCATAGTGGAGCAGGCTCTCCGGTACCTGTCCAGGAGGCCGCCGCATGGAGCACCCCAAGACTGCTGATTGCTAGGATCCTAAACTACAGGGATAGGGAGATGATACTGGCGTTCTCCAGAAAACGGTGTGTCATTGAGAGGGGGTCAGCAAAGATAGCAATATACCCAGGTTATACACGATGGAGCGGCTCCGGCGAGGTGGACTGAAATATATGCTGATCTACCCAGCCTGACTAAATGTCATCCACAATGGAATTTCACACTACATTGATAATACCGAAGGAGTGCTCGATTGGATGGATACTGTGGGAATCGCCCCACTTCTGAGGTGACCGGATGCAGAGACTGATTGTTGGGGGACTGATTGAGAGGTTTTTCTATTGGCAGAGAAGTGGGAGGTTTTGGCACTTCACCACTGCGGGATAGACCGGTCGTCCAAGTTGAGGAGACCTGGCTGCGCACTAGAAGGTGCTTGTGCATGAACGAGTTAGTTGTCATTGGGCGGTTGTTGGTGATGTTTGGGGGTTGGGGGATGTTTGGGTATCACTTTCAATGCATACTACAAGGCTCAGTCCCCCCGCCTGTGGATTTGATAGTCCGCGGCTGTATGCCCGAAAGGGGCTGCAGGTTGGAATAGGGGGGAGTCCGTGTTGAGGGGGAACTTGGAGCTCTTGCACCAGGAGGAAGTCGGTGGCTGGCCAGGGTGCAATTGGTCAAGGGGGAGATAGAAGATTCTGGGGAGGGGTGAGTGGGATGCCAAGATGGGTGGAGATTGCAGAACAGCAATGAAGGATATTAGGATTGTTTCCTGGAACGTCCAGGGACTCAACAGTTTCATCAAACGCAACAGAGTGTATATGTACATGAAGAGCAAGTGTATACATATAGCTCACCTGCAAGAGACACATCTCACAGAGGCTAGACAGGCCACTCCCCTTAGGAAGTGGCGGGGGGGCCTTGTGTACAGATCCACCTTTTCACCTTACGCTAGGGGCACACTTTTATGGCCAGCCCCTTCTGCACCTTTTAAGCTGCTCGAGTCCAGATGCGATAATGAGGGCAGAATGACCATTGTGCATGGGTTTTTGGAACAGCACGAGATATTCTTCATCAATACATATGCTCCGAACCACAATGTCACCTACTTTTTCAGGTACTTGTACCCCAGATTGGCACTGTATCAGGGGGGCTTGTGGATATTGGGAGGGGGGATTTCAATTGCACATTGGATCCTAAGGTGGACAGGTCTAATAGTAAAAACAGCAGGCCGGCACCCCCAGCAAAGACATTGCGTGCCATGTTAGAGGACTTGGGATTGGTAAACATCTTTAGGAGGCTACATGGGGACAAGAGAAGGTACTCTTATTTCTCTAGCCCACCTGGGGTAAATACATGAATAGACTTTGTGCTTACGGGTATGGAGTCCCTGGACAAATTCATCACAGCTGAATACAAAGCTAGAGTGCTCTCGGATTATGTACCTCTTGCAGTCACATGGCAGAATACTAAGAGTAGGCCACTGATCCCGATGTGGCGGCTGAGAGCGGAAGCACTGCTTGATAGTTCGTTTAGAGCCCATATGGGGGACAAAATTGAGGAATTATTTGCACTGAACTCAGGGAGTGTGGATAGTGCCGGAAGTCAATGGGAATACTTCAAGGTAGTGATGAGGGATGAGGCGATTGGCAGGATGGGGAGTGCGCAAAGGTAGTGTCATGATCTCTGCTTCCAAAAGGTCAGGGTTTTCCCAACTTCCTTGGAAGCAGATCCATAACCCAGGTTCCGAGTGCCAACCAGTCCCAATTGGGACCTTTTGGAGCCAGTCCTGGCGCCAGTGGCACCAGGCCCATAAATATGCCCAGTCCCAGCGCTGGAAGCGCCGGGCTCATAATGCTTGGGTGGACTTACCTTCAGCAGACCATGCTGCTTACTTGTCTGCCAGTTGAGCCTCTAATCCTCTTCTGTTTGGAACTACTTTTCCTGTTGGGTGGGGCTGGAGCCACTCCCTAGATTCAGAACACTGGAACTCTTCTGGAAGGCAGGAACTCTTTTCTTACCAGGAACTCTTTTCTTACTTAGGCGTGGCTGTGGAAGGAGACACCTAAGCACTACAGGAGGCTATTTAAACCACACCCGGTGGATGAATCTTGCTTTGCGTTATTCTGCAACCTCTGCAGCAGAACGCTCATCGTGTCTTCTGCATCCGGTCCTGGGCCTAAGGAAAAAGGCTGACCATCCTGAATCCAGTCTTCAGCAACACCTATAAAGACAAGAAAGAACAGGTTAGCATTCCGGCATCTGAAAGGCAAAGGCTTACCATCCTGAATCCAGTCTTCAGCAACACCTATAAAGACAAGAAAGAACAGGTTAGCATTCCGGCATCTGAAAGGCAAAGGCTTACCTACTCTTCGTGCGCTCCGGAGGTCTTCACACTGCATTCCGGCATCTGAAAGACAAAAGTTTACCAACTCTTCGCACGCTCCGGAGGCCTTCGGCGCTGCATCCCGCATCTGAAAGACAAAACAAGGTGCGTTTAAAGACATTGGGGAACTTTAATACTCACGTGCCATTACTCCTTTCCACATCTAATCCAGTGGGTATTCCGGCACCCTGCAGCCGCTCCGAACTCGTACCTGCAAAATAAAAAGACAGTTAGAGCGCATAGTGAAGCAGGCAACAAGCGCTTACTTACGTGCTTCCAGGCGCTTCTATTCATCACACGGGCTCCATCTTCAACTCAGTTCAGCCCGTCATCCGCCATCGCCGGAACGCTGCAAAACAAGAGACATCATTACTAAAGACTTTAAAGACATTTGAATGACTCGAAACTTACCGTTCGTTCAGTAAACGACGGACAGCAGTCCTCTGAAGTCAAGAGGCCTGCGCTACCTATCCAGTGAAGAAACTGGTTACAGCACCCTGCCCCGAGGCAGATGGAGAGCTCGGCATTCACTTACCTAAGGTGAGAGCGTTAACCTTTGGGGGTCTACAGGAGAGGAGAAGAGGAAAGAGATAGGGACACCCCAATAACCCCAGTTCATTAACCCCATATTTTCTATCTGCAGACATCTTACTCTACACGTCAGGCATACTGTGCACAGAGGTCCAGCCCAAAGAGCCAACCGGGTGCTACACATCACCTTTGAAGATACAGTAGTCGCCCAGTCAAGACCGGCGCCTCTGCGAGAATCAGGTGAGCGTTACAGAACGCAAAGCCTACCGCAAAACTCTCGCCCAGGCGCTATGGAAACCTCGGATACTGACCCCCTAGCCCGGTTACTTGGGGAACTAAGGGCAGAAGTGCATGCAGCTCGTCAGGAAACGAATGCTCTAAGAAGGGAACTAATTATTTCCAAGGAGAGAACAGACAATCTTGCTAGACAAGTGCTACAGTCACAAGCCGGACAGACCCCGTTACCCGCATCAGGGGCAAATCTTCCTTCAACATCCTCTATGAATCCAGTGCAGATCAACCTACCTGGGAATGTACCTCTGGCTCCGCCCGAACGATTTTCTGGTGACCCAAAGAGGTTTGCAGTATTTATCAATCAGTGCCGGTTGCACTTCTTATGCCGGCCAGCAGCCTTTCCAACTGATCAAGCAAAAGTAGCTTTTGTACTTTCGTACCTTAGTGGCAATGCGGCAGACTGGTCGATCCCTCTAGTTAATCAAGATGATCCGGTTCTCCATGATTTTCAAGCCTTTCAGCTTAGTATGGAAAAACTGTTCGCAAGACATTCGCAGGGGCAGGCCTTGGACAATGAGCTTCTTTCGTTGCGACAGGGTAATCAAGACCTTTTGGCTTATATTGCATCTTTCAATAGACTAATAGTGGAAACTCAATGGCCTGAGGACAAAAGGATTACGCTGTTTTATAGAGGTCTACGTGGAGAGCTCAAAGACGTTTTAGCCCAAGTAGTGAATCCCCCACAAGACTGTTCGGATTATATAGACTTGGTCGTTCAAATAGATCACAGGCTGCAGAACAGGAAGGCCGATCGTTCCAAGTTTGATGCTCGAGTATTTTCCAAACTGCCAACTCCTTCCAAAGGAGTAGACTCCGGGGAACCCATGCAAATAGGGGGTCTGAAAGGTCCTCTAACACAAAGGGAGCGGGAAAGGAGGAAACAGTTGCAATTATGCCTATATTGCGGAAACTCAGGGCACTTTCTTCGAGACTGTCCGGTGAAATCTGCCAAGAAGGCAGTAGGAGCTGCAGTTACCAAAGTTACAAACTCTGAGCAGGGAAACGACCTCGCCCGACAAGAATAGAGGTCCTCTTGCCGAGCGTGAAAACCAGTTCCGTGACCTCGCATTTCGTGATACCTATGGTCCTCATTAGCCCTGATAATCCGGATCGATTACATGCAATTGAAGCTTACGTCGACAGCGGTGCCATCGGCAATTATGTGGATCATGAAATGGTTTTGAGGATGAATCTAACTCTTTGTCCCAAGGCTGTAAAGGACGTCATTACTACGGTGGATGGTACGGAGATAGCCTCCGGGCCAGTAACGCATACCACTCAAGAGGTGACGCTAGTAAGTCAAGATGGACACCATGAGAAGATCGTGTTCGATGTGATCAAGGCCCCTCAGTTTCAGATTATTCTAGGAATACCTTGGTTAGAGAAACACAATCCTCTGATCGATTGGCGAGCAAGAACGGTCCAGTTTCCAGAATGTGTCTCTACTTGTCACCCTCCACCTGGTGTTGCACTGGCCGCAATTTCTTCAGAGACTCCCCAGTTACCTCCCGAATACCTAGAATACCAAGATGTTTTCCAGAAGGATCAGGCTAACTCTCTACCTCCTCATAGGTCTTATGACTGCCAGATAGACCTGATACCTGGATCTACTCCTCCTTGTAGTAGAATTTATGCCCTCACCGAGCCTGAGAACCTTCACCTTCGACAATACCTGGATCAATACCTGGCAAATGGGTTTATTCGTCCTTCCAAGTCCCCTGCTTCTTCAGCTTTGTTCTTCGTTCCAAAAAAGGAAGGAGACCTTAGAACTTGTATCGATTATCGCTCCCTGAACCAGATCACCGTTAAGAATAGATATCCGTTACCTTTGATCCCTGAACTCCTGGACCAAGTCAGAAAAGCATGCATATATACAAAGCTGGATCTTAGAGGAGCTTACCACTTGGTACGAGTAAAAGAGGGCGATGAATGGAAGACGGCCTTCCGCACCAAGTATGGGCTATTTGAATATCAGGTCATGCCCTTCGGACTTTGCAATGCCCCGGCCGCCTTTCAATATTTTATGAACGATGTCCTCAGAGAGCTCATAGATGTATGTGTTGTTGTTTACATTGACGACATCCTCGTTTATTCTTCATCGGAATCTGAACATCGGAAACACGTGAAAATGGTCCTCGAAAGATTGCGTCAACACAAACTTTTCGCTAAGTTGGAAAAATGTGTTTTCAACGTGACTGAAGTTGAATTCTTGGGATTCATATTATCACCTGGCGGAGTGCGTATGGATTCAAAGAAGGTTGATGCAGTTCTCAAATGGCCATCACCATCCTCCGTAAAAGGTGTGCAAAGCATGTTAGGCTTCGCTAACTTTTACCGCAGGTTTATCCCCGAATTCTCTCGAATAGTCCAGCCCATCACTGCCTTGTTAAAGAAAAACAAACGTTTTGAATGGTCTACCGAGGCGGAACAAGCTTTCCAGGATTTGAAGACTAAATTTATCTCTGCACCAATCTTAAAGCACCCTCGCCCCGAACTCCCCTACATCGTGGAAACTGATGCTTCAAGCCTTGCCATGGGGGCAGTTCTATCACAAAAGGACCCGGTAACCAATCAGTTGCATCCCGTGGCATTTTGGTCCCGCAAATTCTCGCCTCCTGAAATCAATTACACGATTACTGACAAGGAACTTCTGGCTATCAAGTCTGCCTTTAAGGCTTGGCGGCATTATCTGCTGGGGGCCCGACACACCGTTACTGTGATTACGGATCACCGAAACCTGCAATATTTGAAGACCGCAAAAGCCCAATCCTCTAGACAACTCCGTTGGGC
Source organism: Ambystoma mexicanum (assembly GCF_040938575.1). Classification (NCBI taxonomy): domain Eukaryota; kingdom Metazoa; phylum Chordata; class Amphibia; order Caudata; family Ambystomatidae; genus Ambystoma; species Ambystoma mexicanum. The sequence continues at coordinate 1,431,949,968 of NC_090935.1, forward strand.
ATTATTCTTTGCCGAGTTTGACTTCATAATTACCTATCGACCTGGTACAAAGAACGGTAAAGCTGATGCCCTTTCTCGGATGGGAGTGGAAGAACACTTGGTCAACCCTAAACCTGTACCAATCATTCCCGAACAAAGAATTCTGGGTGTAATCGCCACAGAATCCATAGAGGAAGTTAAGGATAAAGCCAGGCAACTTGTAACTCCAGCAGACATACAGAATTGGCATCTGCAGGGAAAGGACTTTGCAGTAAAGGACAACTTATTGTATTTCCAAGAACGATTATACCTACCCAGCACAGATTTACAGAAAAAAGTAATCTCTTGTTATCACGACTCTTTAATGGAAGGTCATCCCGGTATAGCCAAGACCTCAGAAAAGATCAAGCGCTACTTCTGGAGGCCGTCTTGGAAAAAAGATATCAGAGACTTTATAATGTCCTGTGGAGTATGCGCCCAAAACAAGAGTCAAAAGGAAAGACCAGCAGGCCTCTTACGCCCTATTGACATCCCACCTCGCCCTTGGCATACGCTTTCTATGGACTTCATCACCGATCTACCTCCATGCTCCGGATACAATACGATTCTAGTAATCGTGGACTTATTCTCCAAGATGGCGCATTTCATTCCGCTCAAAGGCTTGCCAACAGCAGCAACTCTGGCCTGAGAATTTCTCGAAAACATCGTCCGACTGCACGGTTTTCCTTCGGTTCTAATTTCGGATCGAGGTAGTCAATTTATTTCTCATTTTTGGCGAAGTTGCTGTCGGTCGGCTCAAATTGATGTGAGACTATCGACCAGTCACCACCCTCAGACCGACGGACAAACCGAGAGGACCAATCAAACTCTGGAACAGTATTTACGCTGCATGCTGCAACAAACTGAAAAAACTTGGAAAGATATCCTTTGGATAGCCGAGTATGCCTACAATAACTCTGTCCATTCGGGAACTGGGAAAACCCCGTTTTTTCTTTTGTACGGCAGTCACCCTCGAACCTCGGAGTTGGATCCCCTCCAAGATCTTGAAACACCAGCAGTAGACTACCTGCATTCTACAATCACCCAAGCCTTTAAGGAAGCTGTTTCTCACCTTCAAAGGGCTAAAGAACAATACAAGAAAGGAGCAGATCAACATCGGAAGGAAGCCCCTCACTATCAAGTAGGGGATCAAGTCTGGTTATCCACCAAATATCTATCTCTAAAAGGGCCACGCACATTCAACCCAAGATACATTGGTCCCTATTCCATCACTACCATAGTAAACCCAGTAGCGGTCAAGTTGGACTTGCCCCCGCACATGAAGATACATCCGGTCTTCCACGTCTCTCTATTAAAACCCGTGCAACCTCAAACCCGACTAACCAAATCTCCAAAACCTATCCTAGTGGATGGAGAACTCGAGTTTGAAGTCAAAAGCATTCTGGACTCCAAGATCTCCAAATCTAAACTATTCTACCTAATTGACTGGAAAGGCTACGGCCCCCAAGAGAGATCCTGGGAACCTGCTGAATATGTCCACGCTCCTCGCCTAATCAAAAGATTTCACCGAACATTTCCTGACAAGCCAAAACCCCGGAGAAGCCCGGTTTGGGAGGGGCCTTGAGGGGGGGTACTGTCATGATCTCTGCTTCCAAAAGGTCAGGGTTTTCCCAACTCCCTTGGAAGCAGATCCATAACCCAGGTTCCGAGTGCCAACCAGTCCCAATTGGGACCTTTTGGAGCCAGTCCTGGCGCCAGTGGCACCAGGCTCATAAATATGCCCAGTCCCAGCGCTGGAAGCGCCGGGCTCATAATGCTTGGGTGGACTTACCTTCAGCAGACCATGCTGCTTACTTGCCTGCCAGTTGAGCCTCTGATCCTCTTCTGTTTGGAACTACTTTTCCTGTTGGGTGGGGCTGGAGCCACTCCCTAGATTCAGAACACTGGAACTCTTCTGGAAGGCAGGAACTCTTTTCTTACCAGGAACTCTTTTCTTACTTAGGCGTGGCTGTGGAAGGAGACACCTAAGCACTACAGGAGGCTATTTAAACCACACCCGGTGGATGAATCTTGCTTTGCGTTATTCTGCAACCTCTGCAGCAGAACGCTCATCGTGTCTTCTGCATCCGGTCCTGGGCCTAAGGAAAAAGGCTTACCATCCTGAATCCAGTCTTCAGCAACACCTATAAAGACAAGAAAGAACAGGTTAGCATTCCGGCATCTGAAAGGCAAAGGCTTACCATCCTGAATCCAGTCTTCAGCAACACCTATAAAGACAAGAAAGAACAGGTTAGCATTCCGGCATCTGAAAGGCAAAGGCTTACCTATTCTTCGTGCGCTCCGGAGGTCTTCACACTGCATTCCGGCATCTGAAAGACAAAAGTTTACCAACTCTTCGCACGCTCCGGAGGCCTTCGGCGCTGCATCCCGCATCTGAAAGACAAAACAAGGTGCTTTTAAAGACATTGGGGAACTTTAATACTCACGTGCCATTACTCCTTTCCACATCTAATCCAGTGGGTATTCCGGCACCCTGCAGCCGCTCCGAACTCGTACCTGCAAAATAAAAAGACAGTTAGAGCGCATAGTGAAGCAGGCAACAAGCGCTTACTTACGTGCTTCCAGGCGCTTCTATTCATCACACGGGCTCCATCTTCAACTCACTTCAGCCCGTCATCCGCCATCGCCGGAACCCTGCAAAACAAGAGACATCATTACTAAAGACTTTAAAGACATTTGAATGACTCGAAACTTACCGTTCGTGCAGTAAACGACGGACAGCAGTCCTCTGAAGTCAAGAGGCCTGCGCTACCTATCCAGTGAAGAAACTGGTTACAGCACCCTGCCCCGAGGCAGATGGAGAGCTCGGCATTCACTTACCTAAGGTGAGAGCGTTAACCTTTGGGGGTCTACAGGAGAGGAGAAGAGGAAAGAGATAGGGACACCCCAATAACCCCAGTTCATTAACCCCATATTTTCTATCTGCAGACATCTTACTCTACACGTCAGGCATACTGTGCACAGAGGTCCAGCCCAAAGAGCCAACTGGGTGCTACACATCACCTTTGAAGATACAGTAGTCGCCCAGTCAAGACCGGCGCCTCTGCGAGAATCAGGTGAGCGTTACAGGTAGCTAGTGTGCAGCATCATTGACAAAGAGGCTGAAATAGGGGAACTGATGGAAGGGTGCAGCACCAATGGAGGGGAGGGAGAAGAAGCTAATAAAGCTGCGGCAGGCATGCATCGCGGACTGGGAGAGGTTGGGGAAATATGACTGTGCCAAATATACAGAAACTCTCCATGAAGGCAGGGACAAACCTGGGAGAGTGCTAGCGTGGCTGTGCCATGCAGAGGAGAGGCGAGTGAACATTCGTTCTATCAAAGATGAGTGCAGGGAGGAACGGAAGACGCAAAGTGAAATAAACTCTGTCTTTAGTGGGTACAACCTGTGGCTGTACAAGGTGGGAAATGAGGGTAGCGCAGTGGACGTACAGAATGCCCTGTTGCAGGCCATGCTGCCCTGTCTGGAAGGAGAACAGGTTGACATGTTGGATGCTAGAATTACTGCAGATGAACTGTTAATGACAATACAGTCATTGCCCACAGGTAAAAGGCTGATGGCCGACGGCCTACCGGCAGACATTTATAAGGAATATGCAGGTGCTCTGGTGCCCCAACTCTTGCAGATGCTAGAGGAGGCCTTTGAGAATGGCCAGCTGCTTGAATCCCTGAGAGAGTCCATAATTGTGCCAATACTTAAACCTAATAAGTCCCCACTGGAGTGCAATTCCTACAGACTGCTCTCGATTAATCAAGATTGCAAGATACTCAAGGCGCTACTGGCAAACAGTTTGTGCATGGTGATTAGCACCCTAATAGACCCTGAACAAACAGGATATGTTCCGGGTAGGAACAAGTCCTAGAATTTACGTAGACTGTGTCATGTGATAGTCCAAACTAGTGGTGCTAGGACAGATTGTGTAGTGGCCTCACTTGATGCGATAAAAGCTGTCGATGCGGTGAAGTGGGTTTGCCTACACGCCACCCAGCAGCAATTTGGGCTGGGACAGAGATTCTTGAGGTGGGTGAAACTTATTTACGCAAAACCAATGGCTATAGTCAGGACGGGGAGGCATATTTCGAACAGGTGATTGTGGCGATTGGTGGGTAGGTGAGACCCATACTCTGACAACATACTGCTGACAGCAATAGGGGGGAGAGACCGGGTTGACGTTAGCAGTTTCAGACGACATTGGGAGCCAAACGGGATTATCACCCTGGGGGATTTCTTTAGTGACGGCATCCTGGAAAGCTTCCCAGAGCTGAAGGAAAGGTATTACCTCCATAGGGGTTGGCGCTTAACATATCACAGGGTGATCAGGGCTGCAGAAGCCCGGTGGCCGGAATTCGGGTTGGTGCTGGAGGGAGTCGCGGTTCTGGACTCTCTTTATGATTTGTTGGAGGGTGGTCATGTGATCTCTAGGCTCTACGAAATGTTACTAGACACTCTTACAAAGTCAGAGCTCAGGGTACGGTCCCAGTGGGAAGAAGCCGAAGAAGATGTGGGCCGAGCATTCACGGACAGAGATTTGGCAGGGCGCTGCTATATGCATGGAGGGTGTCTAGAAATGCTAGGCTGAAAATAATACAATTATATGTCATACACAGGGCGTACCTGACCCCACAGGCGATCTCACGATTCCAGTGTGACCCCGAACAGAGTTGCCCTTAGGTGTGCGAGTGCACAGGCAGGTATATTGCACATGTTTTGGTCCTGTCCTGTGATCAGGACTTTCTGGCAAAAGATTGCGGACAAGTTGTTGTCAGCGGGGATCAACATGCATGACTGGACACCTGAAGCATGCTTGTTAGGCATGTTTCCCCACAGTTGGGGGGAGGCTCACCTCACCAGAATGAAAGATCTTATATGTGTTTTGGAAAAGCTTACGATAGCGATATTTCATATGCTTGTATTTCATCTAAATATCATTTTTTTTTTACTTCTCTTTATTATTTTCTAACAACAAAGAACCAGAAAGGAAAGAAAAACAAAAAAGAAAAACACAAAGAAGTTGTACAGTGGCATACCTTGCAGCATGGCATTAATTCAGAAAATCACATAATTTCCCATCCATGTCCCATGCCTCCCCTCTGTGTTCCAATCAGGTGCGCTCTTCAGAGCCAGTGATGTGACTGAGTCTATTCCAGTCCAAGTATGCCCATTTTCCGCCAGACTCTTGATAGGGCCAGCCCTTAAATGCAGCGGTAATAGCGTTACCACTGCATTTAAGGGCTACCATCCAACTCGTGATGAGGCTCAAATTTAAACACTGAAATAAAGGAGGAACCCTGGTGGTGCACTCATACAGCAAATAACTGAGTGCTGTCTCTATCTATTTCTGGGAAAGGATAACTTATGAACAATAGTGAGATAGAGACAAGACTGATAGGGTAGGGAGCTGAAAGATTTAACAATCTGACTCTTTCAGTCTTAAAAACACAGTTTAATCATCAAAAAACAGTAATGTTATTATGATGCTTGTTAATCTGCTTAGAATCACATGCTGTGCATATGGTCCGACATCTAGTGGTAACCGCAGAGTATTGCATCTTGTCTTTTGGGGACCGAAATGAGTCTGAAAAGGGACGTCGGCATAGGCGTGTCTGTAACACTATCCCTATTGTGACGTGTAGTGTACCCAAAATCCCTCATGTGCTGAGGTCCCTCAGATTGCTTTTTTCCACCCAGATAACTGGTCGCCTTATAGCCGAGCTCTTACATAAGAGACATTGTTTATCCTAAACCAACTTGTCGGTTATTCCCCCCTTAAGTCATTTTGACGCCAAGAACAACTTCGACGAAGACTACGGGGGACTTGTCTATGGCGTTGGATTTCGGCGCCTACAATCCGGAGGCTGATGCCTCCACGTGGCCGGGCCTTCTGGCCGGCTTTTACAGTAGGCAGAGTGGGGTCAGGGTGGCCATATTTCCGGTATGTTTTTCCTCTTTCCCCCTCTTTACCCTCTAGGTCTGGTCAACTTTCCCTATTGCTATGGAAAGGACTCCTTTTAGGTTCTGCCGTAAGTGCAGGGTCAGATATCCGTGGAAGGACGAACACAGGACGTGCAACTCCTGTCTTCCCTTAGATCAAGATGAGAAGCGGTGTGCGGCTTGAAAACTCCTTCGGCCTAAGACCCTTAAGGAGCGCCATGCAAAGCGGTGGGCCGCGTACGGTATGACGCGGGTGGATCCCCCTTCCTCCACTGCCACACCCGCCGAACGTGACCCTGGCCTCCACGTCTGCAGTGTTATAAACTGACCCTCTCGATAGAAATCAGTGAGGGCGCGGTATCCCAGGGCCTCCCAGTGTCGCGCCAGGGCGGTGTCATGTGTGGGTTCCAGCCCGGGAAGGTTCCAGGCGGGGAGCCACTTGTAGTACGGGTATAGTTCGTTACAAGCTTTGAATATCTGGCCCCACGCCTGCACCGTGGTCTGGACTGGGTCAATGGGCGAGTCTGGTTCATACTGCCGGACCAGAATCAAGGACATTACATTAATGCCTGCCGCTGCAAGTGCCTCCAGTTTGACGTGAGGACGGGGCGGGGGCCCAGGGTACCAGTAAGATGCAAACTTTGCCTGTGATGCAGTCCAATATCGCAGCAGGCACGGGGCTGTGAAGCCCCCTCTATCGTAGGGTAGTGACATGTATGACCACTTTTTACGCACCGCGCCAGAGTGCCATAGGAATTGAGCGAACAATTTGTGCAGGTTCGTGAAGTATCTCCTACTCGGCCAGGCGGGGACATTGCCGAATATGTATAGCAACTTGGAGAGTAAGATCATCTTTACCAGCGAGAGTCTTCCAGCTAGTGATAATGGGAAGGTGCGCCTGGGCGCAATTTTGGCCTCTGCCTGCTCTGCTACAGCCCGGTAGTTGTCTGCAAGTAGCGAGTCTTTGGACAGTGACACCTGGACTCCCAAGTACTTGATCCCATTCGGGGACCAGCGGAGCGGGTACTCGGTGGTGGGTTGTATCGTGGAGCTAGTAAGGGGGAAGATCTCGGATTTAGTATAGTTTAAAGTGAAGCCGGAGTATGTACCTATGCGGGTGATGTCGCGTAAGATTGGGTCTAGATAGACAGCTGGGTCTCTTATGAAGAGTAGTACATCGTCCGCGTAGAGCGAGATAATCTCAGGGGAGTCTTTTAGCTGTACCCCTTTGCGCGCGTGCCGCTCCCGGATGTAGTCAGCCATCGGCACATCGCTACAGGAGGTGATCCCACCGTTGGAACACGGGGACTACATGGCAACATTGGACATGAAAGATCCATACTTTCATATTTCAATGTTGCCAGCGCACAGAAAATATCTAAGGTTCATGATAGAGGACAGGCATTACCAATTCAAGGTACTCCCCTTCTGCATTGCCTCAGCGCCAAGGGTGTTTACGAAGGTCCTGGCAGTAGTTGCAGCACACCTGCGCAGGTTATCCGTCCCGGTTTACCCTTACCTCGACGACAGGCTCATAACAGGGGACTCATACGACACATGTTTCTTGAACACCCAAAAGACCGTAGACCTTCTGTTCAGTCTGGGGTTCTCTATCAACGAGAAGAAATCCAGTCTAGCCCCAGTCAAAAAGAATTCTGGGAGCTCTAATCCGGACGAAAGACAGCCTCATCTTCCCCTCCAACGAGAGGGTTCAAAACATGCTTTTTCAGATCCCTCAATATGTAGCCAGTCGGGAGTTGATGGTGTGCAAAGCCATGCGTTTGCCAGGAATGATGGCATCATGCATATACTTGGTTCCCCACGCGCAGCTGCGCATGCGTCCCATGCAAGAGTGGCTCAACAGCCAGTGGTGTCAGGCCAGCAGACAATGGGAAGATCTGGTAGCTGTCTCGCCAGCCCTCGTTCTCTCTCTGCAGTGGTGGTCAAGAGAAAACCTCTTGAAGGGGAAGACCTTCACCACCCCTGCAGTGGAAGCCACTCTCATGACAGACGCATCTCTCACGGGGTGGGGGGCTCACCTGCTTCAGCAGACAGCACATGGAGTGTGGTCCCCTCAAGTAGCATCCAACCATATAAATTTGCTGGAGATATTAGCGGTGTTCAAGGCATTAAAGGCCTTTCAGATGCAACAACAAGGGAAGACAGTGCTGATTCTAACAGTCAGCACTACAGCCATGTATTACCTGAACAAACAGTGGGGGCACTCACTCTCCAGGGCTATCCAAGCTGTCCAAAAACATTTGGATATGGGCTCTCAGACACAAGATGTTTCTGTTGTCCCACCATGTTCCAGGGGAACTCAATCTTCCGACAGGCGTGCTCAGCATAGATTTTCCTCTGCCCGAAGAATACGTATGGCGTCTGCACGAAGACATCGTGTCCAACCTCTTCGCAGAATGGGGCTTCCCAGAGATCGACCTGTTCACAATTCAGGAGAACGCCCAATGCCAAGACTACGCCTCCAGGTACCCCCAGAACCGCTCCAAGGGGAACGGTCTCTGGATAACATGGTCAGGGAAATTTGTCTACGCTTTCCCCCGACTCCCCTTCTCAACAAGATAGTGCACAAGATGCACCAGGAACCAGTTACCATGATACTGGTGGGCCCATGTGGGCCCGTCAACCCTGGTTCGCTCATCTGATGGAAATGTCCCTCTCCCCACCAGTAAAACTACCCTATCTATACAACATCTTGTCTCAGGACAGGGGGGAGACCCTACACCCATGCCCACAAACTTTGAATTTAGAAGCTTGGCTCCTGAGGTCATAGCATTTGGACACCTACATCTCCCTCAGAGGTGCATGGACATATTCAGGGAAGCTAGAAAACCCAACACACGTTATTGCTATGCCAGCAAATGGAAAAGTTTTGTCATCTGGTGTAATTCCAAGGGCGTCAATCCCAACGATTGCTCACCCACACACATTGTGCTGTACCTAACCCATCTGTTAGACACTGGGTTGGTCTTTAATTCCCTAAGGGTTCATCTGGCTGCTCTTTCAGCCTAGACCACATCACAACAAAGGGTGTTGTGGTGGAAGATACCAGTGATTAAGGCCTTTATGGAAGGGGTTAAGAGGATTTATCTTCCCATTTCTCACCCAGCTCCGGGGTGGGACCTAAATGTGGTTTTGACCAGGCTCATGGGAGCTCCCTTTGAGCCAATGCATAAAGCAAGTCTAAAAGACCTGACTTATAAAACGGCCTTCCTAGTAGCTATCACTTCTATTAGAAGGGTTAGCGAACTACAGGCGCTTTCTGTTCTAGACCCCTTTGTTACAATCCACAGGGATAAGGTAGTTCTGCGCACTCACCCCAGATTTGCGCCTAAATTTATCTCGAAGTTCCATGTGAACCAATCGATTGAACTACCTACCTTTTTCAGAATCCCACTAGCATGGCTGAAAGAAGCCTACACACACTAGATGTGCGCAGGGCAGTCATGTTCTACCTGGAAAGAACTAAACCACTGAGGAAAACAAACCAATTTTTCGTTTCAGTGGCAGCTGGTAGAGAAGGGGATCCTGTCTCTAAACCAGCTATCTCAAGGTGGATTGTCAAATGCATCACACTATGTTACACTCTTGCTAAGAGAAAACTGCCCTTCAAGCCTAGAGCACATTCTACTCGAGGCACTCGGGCGTTCATAGCATTCATTGCAAATGTTCTCCTTGAGTCCATTTGCAAAGCGGTAACCTGGAGTTCTGTATACACCTTTACAAAACACTATTGCCTAGACACTCATTCTAGGTCTGATTCTCAGGTGGGACAAGCAGTACTAAGACATCTTTTCTCTACTGTTCCTTCTCACAACCCACCTCCAACTCTGGGTACTGCTCGCTAGTCTATGCACAGCATGTGATTCTAAGCAGATTAACAAGCATCAGAAGACATGCATTACTTACCGTAATAGCATTTCTGATTATTGTATCTGCTTAGATTCACATGCACCTCCCTACCTCACCGCTCGGGGTGGAAGGAACATTGACGTCTTACTACTTTCTCTCTTCTTCATGTACTCACTCACAATAGCCTTGGGTTCCCACATGGCAGAAAAAATACAATCGGAGGGACCTCGGCGCGTGAGGGATTTTGGGTACACTACACGTCACGATAGGGATAGTGTTACAGACACGCCTAGGCCGACGTCCCCTTTCGGTCCCCAAAAGACAAGATGTACGACTCTGCGGTTACCACTAGATATCGGACCATATTCACAGCATGTGAATCTAAGTAGATACAATCATCAGAAATGCTATTACGGCAAGGAATGCATGTCACATAAATAAAGACATGAATTAACAAAGGTGCCTGATTATAAAAAAAAAAAAACACCAGGAAATGTTCACTGGTCCTGCACAAATACAGTTTTCCACAGGAGTGGCCTGAGTACCATAACATACAAAATATGTAGCTTGACTTTTGTGCACTTGTTATCTTCTGGTAAGCAAATTGAGGAAAAAAACAGAAGTCATTTGTGAACCTCAGTGTTCTGTTAGAACATTTTAACACTCTATAGGCAATTTACAGTATCGATTCTCAACATGTTTCAGTTCAGAGTTACAAAAATGTAGGACATTCATCAGGAGTTGATAACCCAGTTGTTTGAAGCATGTTACTGCGCTATGGTGCTCGAATTGTTTTCTAAGTGGATTTTCTAATCTTCCTTCACCTGCATTGGTATTCTTGAGGGCGAGACCATTGGAATTAATGGTGGTCAGGACTGGGATGTATTTACCCTCCGCCCATCTGACATACCCTATCTACTTACCCTCCTCTGCATTCTCCCTTCCCCCTCCCCTCCTTTCATGTCCCTCTTCTTCTTAAAATGTCTTTCCTTCTCTCATACTTGAATGCCCTAAAAATGTTAATTCGTTATTTATCTTGGCATGTTGCAAATCAGCAATAATATATAAAATCACATATATTGAAAAAGAAATTCTTTTTAAAAACAAAGAAAACGTATGTGAAGCACAGCCTCACAAATCCGAATATGACGACAGTAGCAATGTAAATAGACTATAGTAAAAAGGTAACAACATAAAATACACCCAAAAGGACATAAAACGGAGGATCCTAAAAGCAGCTCTCCAACCACTAAACTGAAAAACATTAACTATAGGTAGGCCGCTGAAGCCGTCTATAGATAGGTGATAGGGACAGATGGCGTGTGAAGGGAGGGGCGCATGCCGGGGGCTATGAGGGTAAAGGGGCTGAACTCTAAACTGTAAAAACGCAGATGTTTGAAAGAAAGGAAAATTCCTGGCTTGGTCAGCTGCAGGACGTAAAAGTAACGGTTGTGTTTCATAAACTGCAACAGCTGTGCTCTGTTAAAGCAAGAACTGAGAGAGTGATGATGGATCATTTTGACAATCAAAGCAGACAAAATAATGAGACATTTCAACGTTTAAAACCTTAAATCTTATTAAATCTTAGTAACAATCCTACACAACTAAACATAAACCCTAGAGAAAAACACATTTCTAAACAGCATTCTACAAAGGTACATCATTGAAATGCATTTAAATTATTTGGATAAACAATAGTCTTTTTAAAACTACTTGTAATAAATTCACTGACTGTTGCTTTGTGTGAAAACCTAATTGATTTAAGGAATATTTGATGTGTTGTACATTTTTATAATTCTCTACTTGAATGTTGGTTTCTTTCAGGGTGTTCCAGCCCTCAATGTGGCAGAATGTCCAAATGGAAACAATAATAGAAAAACAACAAGTGTACTTTACATGCACTCAAACCTAAATCTGTGCATTTATCTGCCACTGCATCCGGAACCAATGGGTGGCAATGCTTGAATAGGAACAGAACAATTTAAATGTTACATTTAAGAAACAGTGGGCCTCATTACAAGTATGGCGGTCCGGATTTAGCTTTGCTGGTCGCTCCGCACCGGCACCTTTTTCCGGACCGGCGTAGTCTGAGTTGCGATGCCGGTAACACTGCAAGTGACCCACAGCATCCGGCTTCACCATGGCCGGAATCTGCGGAGAGACGCGTCAGCTGTGCCTGAGGTACCGTAATGGCGTTAGTAAGTGCACATTCTGACCTTCACCGACGTGCAAATACTGGCATGGACATGCCGTTGGCACTGTGAAAACCATACCAGAAACATTGGCATCATGGACCAGGCATTAAGTAGGCTCAGGTGTGTAGAAACATGCCACAGGTATCCAAAATCAGCACAGGTGGTCCCAAAGACCACTGCTACAGCACAGAAGGACCACTCACACACCTCACACACCTTCCAACACTACCATGCTATCAGTAGCAGTAGCAGTATTGGAGTTAGAGGCCCTACCTGCAGGCCTCGTACTTGAAGAGGTAGGAAGGCAGAGGATGCGGCGGAGGCGCTTCAGGTGAAGGAGGGCCATCATGGCTCAGCAAAACCCCAATTTCCAGCAGGTTGCAGGTTGCAGCCCGCAGGCAGCCACCAATTCCATGCATAAGGGCCACACTTTTCAACCTGAGCTAAAGCCAGATCCACACCCTGAATTGGCTAGACAGGGACACCATCACTTCTATAGTGGACCTGATCCAGGGCGACCTGGTCATCCTGATACATATCCGCACAGCCATCCCCCCTTGCTCAAGGTAGTGTCTGTGCTACACTTCCGAGCCACAGGCACATACCAGCACACTGTGGGTGAACTGCAAAGGATATCACAACCCTGTTTTTGGCATGTCCTGTTCCAGGTCATTGATGCACTCCTGTGTCACGTTGGAGACCACACCAGCCTACCCAGTACCGCTGACCAGTTCAATGGCACATACATTTCCTTCCATGCCCATGCAGGCATGCCAAACGTGATCGGTGCATTGGACTGCACACATGTGGAATTTGTGGCCAGGCATGCTTTGGAGGCAGTCTACCGGAACAGAAAACTGCATCACTCACTTGGGTCTTGGGAGAACAGCTCAGGGGCAACGTGCTCGCCTTGGAAGCAAGACGACACACAGCAACATAGGTTCGATCCCCGGGTCTGCGCTAAGAAACCTCTGGGTATTAAGCACGTTATAAATAACATATCATGTCATGTCATGTATCATGACTCACTGAACGTGCAGATGGTGTGTGATGCCCGCCAACTCATCACTCACGGCTCCGTCAGATTTCCCGGTTCAACCCACGACTCCATGGTTCTGCGCAACTCCATGCTGCCTCTGTTTTAGCACATCAGAGTGGACAGCGTACCTGGCTGCTTGGTGAGTCTAACTCCGCGGGCATGTGCACTGTTTGCTTATGGGCATGTATAACACTGATCAGCAGTGGATTTGCGCAGTATATGCATTCTCTAATTTGTCGTTCAACTATTATACGCTCATACAATGGCAAAACACCCTGAAAGCGCACAGAGGGCGGACAGGGTGGGTAAAGGGGAAGGTAGACCATGAATTAGAGCAAGAATCAATATATGCTACAATAGTACAACAAGTAATGATAGAAAAAAGTGAGGGACGACAAAACTACTTTGGGTTGTGAGTGCATTCAAAGTGCAGGTGTACAAGGGGAAATCAAGGTGCAACACTGTAATAGCATGCTTGAGTGCAAGGCCTTGACGTGCCTGTCTCAATTGAAGGAAATTATCCTGTGCATGCATAACAACATCAATTCCATACACCAATACGAAAAACACTACATGTACCAGAATGCCACACACCAAAGTGACAAAGAGAAGCATAAACACAGTCAACAAAATCCACACCACCTGATGCACAGACAGAGAATACTTATGCTCCCATCAACATACCAACATTGGCCTGCACACCAATTAGCCAGGTCCACTGCCTGTTGGAAGTGCACAATCACATAGGCATTGTATTGCAATTCGAAATTATTTGCAGTACATATCTATGATTTGGTGTCAGACATAATAGTATTATTGCTTTGTAACACAGTAATAACACATACACCAGTTCCATTTGTGTGAGTTGCACTAAAAGGGTTAGAGGCCATGTTGGCTGTGAATGGGCCATGTCAAAGCCGCTGCACACCACACGCCCACCACGCATCATCACAATGTGCATTTCTAGTGCCCGAAATAGGACAGGTGCAAGCTAACCTGCATTTTGCATGTGCATTATTGTATTTATTGTATTTTTAAGTGAACACTATACAGCCTGTCCCAACATGATATGGGCAGAAGTATGACATTGTAAACTTTCTGTTTCTCCCGTGCAAGTGATGCTGCTTATCCCCTGATGCCATGGCTGATGACCCTCGTGGGGCAACCACACAACCATCACCAGCAGGCATACAACTGTGCCCATGTGTGTACTCAGTGCACAATTGAGCAGACATTTGGCCTGTTAAAGGCAGGGTTCCGCTGCCTGAGCAGGTCGGGGGGAGCACTAATGTACAACCATGTAAAGGTGGGAAAGATAGTGCTCGCCTGCGCCATATTGCACACTATGTGTATCAGGCGCAACGTCGCACTGCCCCCCAACATGGACATGCACCCACCAGAGGCGGAGGAGGACAGTGATGAGGAGCTGCCAATTGCACAGTGATGTGATGGCATGGATGGATGTGTACCACGAGGTGAACTTATACACCACTACTTCTGATCACTTGACACACACGCGGCACAGCCAGCTAGCGAAGTGAGCACTGGACACTGAGCACTGCACATTAATAAAACCACTCACACTGAAAAATCAATAATTTGTGCTATGAAAATATATACAAATGTGAAACGGTTTAACTGGCAATACTATCCTCCCCAACTATGCCCCTTCCCCCTCCCAAATATCTCCCCTAGTCCACCTCCCCAACTATCCCCCCACACCACCTCTCCAACTATCCCTCCTCATTCCCCCTCCCCAACTGTCTCTAGGCAACTTCTGTTTTGTTTGGCAATGTTCATTTACACAAGTCACAGACAGGGCACATATTTTCCTCCCCTTTTTGGGTCCGGTGTGCAGCTGTGTGCCGAGCAGGACAGCCGCATGGAACGCCGCCTTGGGTACGATAGCAAGTGTACAGCGACCAAGTTCACATGGATTACGGCGTCCACTGGCCTGGATGCTCTCGTGCATGAGCTGCATCTCCTGAAGGCGCTACTGCACCAGGGATGTCAGGTCATCCTGGTGTTGTTCAATTCTGGTCAGTCGTCTATCAATATCCCTCACACTGGGGAAGGGGGTACGTTGTGGGCTAATTGGGCCCATGGGGCTGAATAGCATGGGCTCATCAATGCTGTGGCCGGTCGTATCTCCGTTTTTCACAGCACCGCCGTCAGCTGTGTTCTATACAATGCACGCATGTGCCCGCCCTTGTGGCTGTGTTGGTGGCAGCGGTACTGCTGCATCTGGGGCTGCCGGAGTGGGTGCATCTTGGGGCCTGAGGTGGCTGTGCTTGTTGCACCACTGGGGCCTGTGGTGGGTGGGCTGGTTGCACCACTGGGGCCTGAGGTGGTTGGGCTGGTTGCACCACTGGGGCCTGAGGTGAGTAGGCTGCTGGCACTACTGGGGCCTGAGGTGGGTGGGCTGGTTGCACCACTGGGGCTTGAGGTTGCTCGATGGATGCAGCTAGGGTCGCAGTTGCAATTGTGCCTGTTGAGTCTGTGGAGTCCTGGGTTGAGGTGGTAGTGGTCCGTTGTGTTCCTCGGCATTGACGCCTGGTGCCCCTCGAGGTGCTGGGATAAGACATTCTCATTGCCAGATGATGTGCCTGAGGGAGTCAGAAAGGCAGGTCGTCAGTGAAGAGTGTGGATTGATGAGGCAGATTTATGCTTTTGCTTTTTAATGAGAGTGCTGTGTCAGGGACATGGCGGGGGACATGGCATGGTGCACACATGCTTGTGTCATGCATACTGTGCGGGTGGATGTGTGATGTACGTACATGGTGTGTGTGGTGCCAGAGATACTGTCATGGTGTACTGGCAATTGCTGAGTAGGGTATTAGGGGTATGGCACACACGCTGTGTGATGTTGTGTTGGGAAGGGTTGTGCCATGGACGGGGTTGCCATGTGCCTGCTGCCTGTAGCACTTACAGGGATAGGTGGTAATTTGTGCTCCTGAGTCGGGCTGGCTGGGACGAGGGAGTCACAGGTTTCCTTGGTGTGTGACGCTGGTCATTTGTGGGTGGTGAAGGTGCTTGGCACTGACGTAACTTTGTGCCAGGGTTAGCACGGCGGACAGACACCAATTCTGCTGTAGCAGGTGGATGTGTATCTGAGTGGCAGCAGGAGCATGTTCTGTTGGCGACAGAGGGTGCCTGTGGTATGTTCTATATGTATTTGCGGTTTGAGTGAGGTTTTGGGTGAAGGTGTGTGCACACAGGTTGCATGCCTCGGGGGGCGGGGTCGGCGGGTCCGGCAGGGCTGTAATGGTGTTGTGCTCGACGCACTACACATATTTTGCTGCTGTAGTGGGTGCAGGGTGGACAGGGAGGTTGATGTGACATTGGGGTTATGTGTACTCACATGCCTCCTCAGATGTCATGGCTCCGGCCTCCGCAGCACTGACCCCTCGTATTGCCTCAAGGTACACTGCTGCACATCCCCTCCCAGGGCAGCAGGTGGCTAGTGGATGCGCTGCCGCCACCTGTGGGCATACACTGTCTGTGCTGGTCATCCCACCTCTTGTGGCAGTCACGCACAGTGCAGGGGGTTGTGCCAACTGATGTGACTTTCTGGGCAGCATCCTCCAAGATGGTCTTCTTACGCAGCGGTGATATGATATGATATGATAGTTTATTTATATAGCGCCTATACACAATGTGCTTCAAAGCGCTTCAGGGCAAGGGAGGGAACAAGGGAAAATACAATGACATTCTTACAGGCCATGAAAAGTAAGGATGTGAAATTAACTATTGTACTCGGCCTGACGACATTTCAGATAGTGCAAGAGCTAAGACATAGATAAGGAAGGGAGTTGGGGAGCGGGAAGGAAATGGAAACAGACAGGCGACTACCGTACTAGGCCTGACGACATTTCTGGTAGAGCCGAAGAAAAACAAGAGGTGAGGGAGAGGGGTGCAGAAAGGTAGGGGAGGAACAAAACAAGCGACTATCATACTAGGCCTGATGACATTTCAGATAGTGCTGGAGGGGGTGTGGGGAGGAGACAGACGAGGTTGCTATCATACTAGGTCCAGGGACAATTCTGATAGAGTAAGTGCATATAAGAAAGTAAGGGGAGGAGATAGGAAAAGAGAGAAGGGAAAGGAGGAGAGAACAGAGAGTTAGCAGTCAAAAGAGTGGAGAAGCAAGAGAGGAGAGTGAAAAGAATTGCAGAAGTCAGTAGTAACACATAATGTTGCAAGCCGGCAAAAGAGCGGCAAGCAGGAAGGCACCAGGTGGGCGGGGCTTGCTAAGTGGTGAAAAAGAACAGCAAGCAGGAAGGCACCAGGTGGGCGGGGCTTGCTAAGTGGTGAAACGGAGCGGCAGGCAGGAAGGCACCAGGTGAGCAGGGCTTGCTAAGTGGTGAAAAAGAGCGGCAAGCAGGAAGTCACCAGGTAGGCTGGGCTTGCTAAGTGGGGGAAAAGAGCGGCAGGCAGGAAGGCACCAGGTGGGCAGGGCTTGCTAAGTGGTGAAAAAGAGCAGCAAGCAGGAAGGCACCAGGTGGGCGGGGCTTGCTAAGTGGTGAAAAAGAGCAGCAGGCAGGAAGGCACCGGGTGGGCGGTGCTTAGGCCAGGTGTCCTAGATCCACTTGCACATGCTCCCCATCTGCCAAAAGTTCATCAACATGTTGGACAATGGTGTCCGCTAACATGTTGAGCTCCGCCACGCTGAAGTGTGGCTTGCACCTCCGGGTTTCACAGACTCTTGATGCATTTTGTTGTTTTTGATTCTGTGCTCAGGATTCTTGTTTGTAACCTATGCTGTGAGGACTGCAAAGGATTGTGTTTTACTAATGGCTTCCGGATGATTTCCTGTTCCGGTGAACACTGTATTTCCGGTCATGGTAATTGTGGCACAGTTGTTACAGGGGCCAGTGGCTCCGGGAGCGTGTTGCCAGAATCTGAGTCACCGGCACTGAGGACGCCGGTGTTGGCATTTTGGGGGAGGGTTGTTGGTATTACTGGAATGCCAATGCCGCCATTTTCAGCATGCCGTAATGCGCATGCACGCCAACAAGGACTCATCCAGTGTTTCCGGCATCAAAGGTTGACAGACACAGTGGCACCGGCATGCCAGTCATTGGGATTACTTACCAGCAAACTTGTAATGAGGCCCAGTGTGTTGATGTCTTCCAAAAGAGGCTAATTTTACAGTATTGAAAATTGAACATTGTGGGGCAAATACACAAAGAAAATACTACCTTTAACTCTTAACTTACTTCGAAGAGGGCCACGTGATGCACACAATAAGTTACTATTACTATCTCTGACCTACTCCTGCTAATTCAGAGGTACTCAAATGAAACTACTAATCAGGAGGAAATCAGAGTTATCCAGAGTACCTATTTTTGCAAATTGTAAAGCCCTCGTAAAGCTATTTATCAAAGTGGCAATTTCAATATCGTAAATATAACATTCTTCATGGTATATATCCACGCTGCAGGCACAAGCAATGAAGGCACAAGAGAAAGCATGCAAGGTGTTTGTGTAAGGTGAAGATTCATTGTTACCACATCCGGGGCAGAATCCTACATACTGCTTACTATAACACAAAATAGATTTCTACCTACCAGGTCTGAGACTTCTTCCTCCACTTCCCTAAAAAATAAACATAAATGAGATTTAAAAATCACAAATTTTTGTTCAAGGCAGAATATGAGAATATGCACTTTCAGTTCTGCCAAGCATGACCTACCACATATCTCCTAAAGAAGTTATAAGTTACCGCATCACATTCTGCTATCATTGAATGGAATAACTGTCTGGTAGTGGGCACTATCAAACATATATTGACCAGTCCATCGCTACCCATATTGCATGTCTAAAGAGAATGACTCAAGCCATACTTAATACTGAGAGTCAAGATGGAGTGCTGGTAACTGCTTGTGGTGCCTATCTCATTTCAAACAGAGGACCCTACGAGATGGCACATGGTGCAAACTCAGTTTCATTGGGTGCATCAAACAACTGCTGAAAGTGAATTGAGGGGCATTTGTTTAGAATGAGATGGGTGGAGCTTGCACTTTCCAGAAATCAACTAGGATTCCATCCGGTGTGAGAAAAGTGAAAGGAAAGGATAGAAAAGTCCTTCAGGAGAAAAAGAAATTCAAAATATATTAAAGTGAAATGTGCATTTAAGCTACTGCGGGATCAGGGGTACAGTTAAAAGGCTTTTGAAAGGGCTCTGGAGAAGGTTTGGTGATGCCAGTGAGAGCAAGAAACCCAGATCAGCAATCACTCCCAATTTATAGTAGGACTCGGTCAATTTAATAATTCCTTTGCGTAATAGGGAATTAGGTTCTCAAGCTCCAAGATACTATCAAGTATTGCAAATTTAAGGGTCAAAGAATGAAATGTAACCATCTTTTCCACATGTATCCTACATTTTATTGTATACATTCTCTCCCCATGTGTTTGCTACACCTTAGTCCCCCATTTGATATTTCGGCATATTATTTTCCTCCTCTTAGATTATGCTGTTTCTTTAAAGGGGACAAGCCTAAGCTTTCAGAGAGAGCTTATTCAACGTCCACCACAAGGGTTTATAATCAACAGGACACCTGGGCCAGTAGCTATTCAGAATTAGTACCCGGCATGCCGTGTCCACGGGAAACACTGAACGTGGATTGGCTGGTTTCCGAGCCATACCACAGTGTAATCCCGCCCGATTTATTGGGCCAGGAGAATGTGGTACCCAGACCTTCCAGACCTGTCCATCTGCCCTCACATTCGTCTTCCACAAAGAGCAGACCTGCTCACTCAGGAAGGAGGTCACGTTCTCCAACCAGAAATAAGAACTCCAAACCTTCATGCCTGGTTTCCGAGAGGATGAGATACAGAAACTGGGATCTCCCGGAAAACATAATTAAGAGGGGTGTTGTTTTCGGCAAGAAGGCCAGCAACTAAAATTCTATATCGCTGCCTTTGGAACACGTTTTGCAGCTGGTGTAGTGACGAGAACATAGACACTTCTACCTGTGACACACAATCTGTGTTATCATTCTTGTTGTATGTATCCAGATCTATCTGGCAGCGCTTTCCATTTCCAAGCGCTCGCCTGAACAAGGCTCTTATTTTAAACTTCCTATTGTTATCTAGTTCCTGAAGGGACTGACGAACATCTTGCCACCAGTTCCTTTTATTGTTTCCGGTTTGGGACATTAATTTATTGTTAAACCTCTTGATGGGAGCTGCTTTTGAGCCTCTTCATTCGTGTCCTCTTAGGATATTGACTTTGAAGACTGTCTTTCTGATAGCAATCACCTCGGCTCGCAGGGTGAGTGAGCTTCAAGCATTGTCTTCCAAGAGACTGTTTACTGCTTTCTATAAGGATAACATTATTTTGAGGGTTTTCCCTTCATTTCTGCCTAAGTTGGTGTCCGAGTCTCACTTGGCGCAAAAATTGTTCTGCCATGTTTTTATCCACCTCTGCATCCTTCCAGGGATGAAGAGAGGCTTCATCGATTGGATCCCAAAACACAGCAGAGCTTTTACATTAGCAAAATCGCTAAGGTTAGGTAAGATGACCACCTCTTTGTGGGCTATGCAGGTCAAAGACTGGGACAGACTGTTACTAAACAGACCTTGTCTCAATGGATTGTGTTGTGTATTACTGAATGTTACACTCTGGCTGGCAAAGATGTCCCTGGTGGTCTGAGAGCTCACTCCACAAGAGGAGTAGCTAATGCTTCGGCTTTACAAAGAGGGGTGCCGGAGCAGGACATTTGCAGTGCTGCAACCTGATCTTCACTGCACACCTTTACAAGCCATTTTTGCCTTGATTCTGTATCAGGTGAGGATGTTAAATTTGGCATAGCTGTTCTCTACAGCATACATCAAAAGTACATTATTTTTTTACCACCTCCAGTTACATACTGCTATGGGAGTCCATCAAAGATGAGTAATACGTGGGAGGACATCGTTCATTAGAAGAACAAATTACTTACCCCTAGTAATGTTCTTTCTGCTGCATTTTCCTCCCACAGATAGATTTCTCATCGCCCTCCCAACCCACCCCTCTATCTTTGAGCGAATGTCTGTTATTTACACCTTTCAACATCTGAGTTTCTTTCACCTTTGAGACGGCTATTCTGAAAGGGGGGAAAACATGAACTGAAGCAACGGCTGCGGTGCGTGCTACTTATACCAGTGTCTACGTTACGGCCAAGATCAGGATTTTGGGGGGATTAGGTGCTAGATGGAAGGGACAGGTTGTCCGGACCACCTTCTCTTCCTATGCCAGAGGGGCCCCTGTGTGGGTTAGGGAATCTTTTGGCCTTAAGATCAGACAAAAGCTGGTGGATGCAAAAGGGAGGTTTGCAGGCATTGTGGGGGGACCTATTTGGGCATACTATAATGTTGTTGGGCACCTATGCAACCTAACCTCGGCATGTTCCCTCTTCCTCATCCTAGTCTCTCGTCCCATTCCCTGAGGAAGTTACTAAAATGAGTAAGAGGACTTGCCACTCGCTTGAGGACAAAGAAAAGTGACTAGGCAAAGGAAGAGGGAATCGAAATTGGGGCTAAGACAAAGAGGAGGTAAAATGAACAAGGACAAGGAAGATGAACAGGAACTAGGAAAAGAAATTAGGACTAGGAAGAGGAACATGAATGATGCACAAGTACAAGGGATATCACAAAGGACAGTGGGAGGGAAGGAGACTATCAAGAGTGACTAAGTTGAGAAAGAGAGGATACAATGTAGAAGAAGAATGATGACGAGGCAGAGAAAAGAATAGTGTCTTTGGCTAGAAAGATGCAATAGCATGAGATAAGAGAAGAGGGACTACATCACAGAAGAGGGAATGTAACAAGCACGACAGATGAATAAGAGGAACTAGGGTGAGAGAGGAAAATAAATTGGGTGAGGGAACTCGAACAATGGAAAGGAAGAGGGTCTAGGTGGAGGAAGAGGAACTAGAATAACTGATTAGGATGAAGAACAGGGACTAGGTCCTTGCCCCTCTTCCTAATCCCTCTTACTTGTCCCAAGTCCTCTTCCCCACCCTAGTCAATCTTCATAGTTGCTGTTTCCTAGTCCTTCTATTTCTTCCTAGTCCCTGATCCATTGTCCCTTTTCCCTCTTACTTGTCCTAACCCCATTGCCCTAGCCCCTTATCCTGGTTCCTTTTCCTCTTCCTTCATCTTTGTTCTATTTCCTCTTCCTCACTCCTTATCCTACACTCTCTTCTTCTCGTACTAGTGCCCCTTCTTCTTAGACCTAGCCCCTCATCGTCTTTCCTCTTCCTAGCCATATCCCTCTTCCATATCCCTCTTCCTTGTCTTGTTTACTTTATCCTTGTCATCCTATGATTAGTCCTAGTCCTGCTTCCTCTTCCCCATCCTAGTTCCCATTCTCGTTCATGTCCCTCTTTGCCTTCCTCTTCCTCATTCTCTGCTTCATCCTTGTACCTCATCCCAGTCCCTCTTCCCTTTCGTTTTCCCCATCCTAGTCCTATTTATAATCCTAATTCTTCTTCCTCATTGTAATCCCTCTTCATAGTCCCTCATCCTAGTCCATCGCCCCTTTTCCCTGATCCCTCACCTTCATTCTAGTCTCTGGACACTAGTTAGCATCCTACCCCATCTCCTCATCCTAGTCGCTCTTCCTCTTCCTTCTTCCTTGTCATTGTCCTAATTCATTGTCATCACTTGTCCTAGCACATTTTCTTCAACCTGATCTCTCATCCCAATCAATCTTTTTATCCTCGTCCCTGATCCTAATCCCTATTCCACATCGTAAGACTTCTGCATCATCCCTCCTCTTTATTCCAGTCTCAGATACTCATTTCTTCCTTATCCTAGTATTTCTTCTTCATTCTAGTCCCTCTTTCTTTATATTTCTCTAGACCCTTTTCCTAATTCCTCTTCCTTATTCTGGAGCCTTTTCCTAGTCCCTGTCCTTCTTCTGAGTCCCTATCTTTCCTTATCATCCCTCTATCTTACCCTTATCCCTATTCTTCTTCTGCTATGTAGCTCCTCTTCCTATTCCTTTTCCCTTGTTCTATTACCCCATCCTAGTGCCACTTCATTGTCTTAGTGCCTCTACTTAGCCCATCTTCCCCATCCTACTATCTAATCCTAGATCCTGTCTCTGTTTCTTCTTCCTCACCCATGTCACTCTCCCTCGTCCTCTTCCACATCCCTCTTCTTCATTCGAGTCCCTCTTCACCCTTCTTGTCCCTTTTTCCCTTCCTGTCCTCATTGCTTTTCCATGCCCTTCTAACTGTTGGTTGCCCACCCTCTTTCTTTTTCCTCAACCACCTTCTTTATCTTTGTCCTAGTTCCTCTTCTTCTTCCCCTTTTTGGTAACCAGTTCCTTTTCCTCATCCTCCTCCTTCTCCATCTTCCTCATTCTAGTTCCTCTTCCTTGTACTAGTGCAAAACCCTCATCCTCAGTCTAGTCCATCTTCTTCCTCATCCTAGACACTCTTCCTCATCTCAGTGCCTCATGCCAGCCTCTCTTCCTTTTCCTTGTCCTAGTCCCTCTTCCTCTTCATCATCCTCGTTCATTTTCCTTGTCCCTATGCATCTTACTCATCCTAATCCTTATCCTAGTCCCTCTACGTCTTCCTTCTTCCTCCTTCTAGATCCTCTTCCTCATCCTATCCTACTTAACGTTATGCTCCTGGTCCCTCATTCCACTTGTGCCTCCTCATCCTGATCCCTCTTTCTCAGCATAGTTCCTTACCTGTGTCCTCACCCTAACCCCTTTTGCTCTTCCTCATCATAGTCCATCCTTCTCTTCAATACCCTAGTATCTCCCCCTTTTCCAGCTCCCCTTTCTCCATCCTAGTATCTCATCCTGGTACATTTTCTCTTCTTACTCCTAGTCCCTCTTGCCTTAGTTCCTCTTCCTCATCCTGAAACAGCGTCATAGTCCCTGTCTCTTTTCAGAGTCCCTCTCCCTAATAGTAGTCCATGTTCCCTACTCCCTCATGCATGTCCTTGTCCTGGCTTTCTTGCCATCATCCTAGTCCTTCTTCCTCATCCTGGACACTCTCCGTCTTTCTTGTCATTGGCCCTCTTCCTAGCCCCTCATCATAATACCGCTTCTTCACCCTAGTCCATCCCAGTTCTTCTTCTACGTCCTGGTCACTCTTCCCCATTTTAGTCCCTATTCCTCATTCTAGCCCCTTTCCTTGTTTTAATCTATTATCCTAGGCCCTGTTCCTCCTCCTATGCTGTATTTCTCGTTCCTGTCCCTTTCCTAGTCTTTTTTGTCCTTCTATGTTTTCCTCTTCCCATTCCCTCATCACCGACCCTCTTCCTAGTCCTAGTCCATCTTCAGCATGCCTCTTTCTCATGCTAGTCCATCTTTGTATCCCTCCTCTTCATCCTAGTCTCTCTTCATCTACCTGCTGTAGTTCCTCTTCCTTGTACTGGCCCCTCATCATAGTCCCTATTCCCCATCATAGTGCCGTTTCCTCAAAAGAGTCCTTCTTTCTATTCCCTCTTTCTTTTCTAAGTCCTTCACCCCTGACCTTCTTTCTCACCCTAATTCCTTTTTATCGCCATAGACTATCTTCCATATCCTAGTTCCCTGCATTAGTTCTTCATTTTAGTCCCTCACCCTAGCCTCTTTCCTCAGCATAGTCCCTCTTCCTCATCCCTCTCTCTATCCTCATCCCTGATCCTCTTCTTCTTTATAGACCGTCATTCCACTTTCTTTTCCCTATTGCTCATCCTACTCCCTCTTCCTCTTTGTTGTCCCTTTTCCTCACCCCAGCTGCTTTCCCTAGTCCTTTCCCATCTCTTCATCCGTTGTCCATATCCTTTGTTACAGTCCTTTCTCCTAGACTCGCTTCCTCATCCTAGTCTCTCTTCTTCTCCTCTCTTGCTTACCATATTCCCTCATTACAGTCCCTCTTCCACAATAGTCCTCCTTTCTCATTCTAGTCCCTTGCTGCAGTCCTTCTTCTTCATATTACTTCCTCTTCCTCTACTTAGTGCTGTTTCATTGTCATTGTCAGTCTTCCACATGCTAGTTCTTCCTTCTAGTCCTGTGTCCTACTCTGTCATCCTAGTCCCTCCTCTTCATCCTAGTCCTTCTTTCTTATCCTTTCCCCTGCCCTAGGCCCTCTGCCTCCTACTCCTCCCTATCATAGACCCTCTTCCTAATCCTAGTCAAACTTCCTCATTGTAGTGCATCATCCTCATTCTAACTCCTTACAAGCCACATCCTTGTCTTTAGTTCATGTCCCTACTTGTAGTCATCTTCCTCGTCCTAATCCCTCTTGCCCATCTTTCTTTTTATCCTCAGCCTAGTTGCTCCTCTTCCTATTCCCTCATCCTAGTCCCTCTTCATCATCCTGGTCCCTCTTCATCGCCCTTGTGCCATTTCCCTACCCTTCGCTGTCTAGACCCTCTTCCTGTTTCCTCTTCTCCTTCTTCTCAGTTCATCATCTTTGTCCCTCTTCTTCATTTTATTTTCTCTGCCTCTTCATCATCCATGCCCCCCGTGCTATGCCCTCTAGCTTGTCCTAGCCTTTCTTCCTTGCCCTGGTCCTACTTGTTCATCCTATTCAATTCCAATATAACCTCTTCCTCCTCTTAGTCCCTCTTGGTCTTCCTTGTCCTGCTTCCTCACGCTAATCCTCTTCCTAGATCTTCTTTCTTTAGCTTGTCCTTTTCCCCCTTCCTCGCCGTAGTCCCTCTTCATCATCGTTTGCCTTTTTCCTTGCTCTAGTCCCCCTTCATAGTCCCTGTTCCGCTTCCTTGTCCCTTTTCGATTGTCTTCATCCCTCATCATTGTGCATCATTCAAGTACCTCCTTCTAGTCGCTCTTCCGCCTACGAGTCCCTCTTCATATTGCTCATCCTAGTTCCTCTTTCCTTTTCCTTGTCGCTCCTCCTCTTCCTTTTCCTAGACCTTCTCCTCATCATAGTCCCTTTTACTCCCCGTAGTCCCTCATCCTAAACCCTCTTCTTCATCCTTGTTCATCCTCCTAGCTCCTCTTCCTCATCCTTAGTCACTATCCTAGCACGCTCCTCATCATCATACTGTACCTCTTCCCTATTTTAGCCCTTCTTCCTCATCCTAGTCTCTCATGCTCTTCCTTATCCTAGTTCCTCATTGCAGTCCCTCTTCTTCCTCCTCGTCCTAGATTTGTGTCCTTTTTTTTTCCCCCATCTTGTTTCCTCTTCCTCATCCCATTACCACTCCGCCCAACTGTGAGTTGGGCGGAAAGTTGGAGGATTCACCTGCAGCTGTGAGCTGGGGGTAAATCCAACTTTATCAGCAGCTAACTCTTTCACCAAATGCAAAATATCTTTGCTTAATTCAACATTCGTCTGGTGCATTTTTCTATAAACATGAAATCCACCCCTGTCTTCCTAGGGCGGCAAAATATTTTCCTTTTTCCATATGGACATTCTGTAAACAAAACACAACCTCTGCAGGCCCTGCAATGCCTAAGCGTTCATCTCACGGCTCGCTCCACCCAGCACTGCATGCCCATTCTTGTGCTAATGTATCATATAGGCTCTTCACCCAGCCTGGAATCATAATACTAAAGCAATCTCCGCCCACAGAAGACTCCTTATCTTTTTCTTAAGGCATTCATATTTACAATAATTTACAATGATCGATTCACAGTAACGTATTCACAGCAACCTGAATGCAATCATGCAAAGTGCACACACAAAATGCTTATCAAAATAGCCTGGCGCCCACTGCAAAGAGAAAAAAAGAACTCACTTTCAACATAATTCTTGCCCACCAGCGTTTAAGCACAGATCCCTAAATGCCTTGAATTCCACATCAAAAGGTCACCCAATGCTCACAGCGCCATATAATATGCTTCAAAAGTGCACAGAAAATATTTCACAGCCCCAGCACAGAAAATGAAGAAACCTTAAACACTGAAGGGCAATTATGTACATAAACACTAAGCTAAACACATTCATGAACGAATGCAGTAAAAAACGAAAATGAATGTTTAATTTCTACACATATAAGGAATGTAAAAAGTTTTAAAACACTTCACTGTTGAAGCAACCACAAAAGAAATCCTCATCTCACAAGGAATACACTGAAAAGCGCCAAAACAGGCATGCAGAAAGATCTTTGCCTCAACGGGCATGGAAGCAGTGCATCCACTCTTCCAGAGAAGCTTTCTACCTGACTGTCCCAGTGCCCCTCATTTTTAAGCCTCCCGCAAATGTGTGATGGCATTTTCCAGAACTTTCTGGCTTTCCAAGTCTCTACCTGTTGGCAACTCTCATGGGCCCCTGGCCGGAGTGACCAATCGCAACCCCAAGAGGCAAAACACTTCCAGTTCTCATGAAAGCATGACAACAGCTACATAACTTTTCTTCAGCTTTGCAAGATTCCCTCGCAATGTTATCAAATAACAGCTAGCAGTGGCACCTTCTTCAAAACAGTCCTTGAAGCAATGCAGAAGTAAGAAAACATGTCTGCCAGTGGAATAATACGAACCGCATTTCGGCTTGACATCAAAATGCAGATTTCACTGAGACATGGAGAAAATGTGTAGATTTCACTGAAGCCTGAAGAAAATGTTCTTTGTGGCTCTGGCAGCACCCAAAATTCACCACGCACAGATGCCATGTTTTAGTCAAAAGCATTACAGATGTCGACTCCTAAAACTTGCTTCAAGAGATGTGTGGATTGTGGGTCGAAGATGTATATCACAGACTCACACCGTATCTGCTTCTGGTGCCTTGGTACCGGAGACTGCGGTTCATGTCAGTCCATGACAGGAAAGGTCTTGTGACAGAGGAAAAAGATACTCTCCGTGGTTAAGTCCATTCTAAATCCCCATTGGCTACTTCTTCGAAGAGGAGCTCGTCAGATAAAAAGAGTTTCAGGGGTGAGTAGCCCACTTGCAAATTCTCAA
This sequence comes from Ambystoma mexicanum, assembly GCF_040938575.1. Lineage (NCBI taxonomy): Eukaryota > Metazoa > Chordata > Amphibia > Caudata > Ambystomatidae > Ambystoma > Ambystoma mexicanum. The sequence goes on from NC_090935.1 coordinate 1,431,977,903, forward strand.
AACTAAGCGCTCTCTATATAGGAGTGTTTCTCACCACTCTTCATCCTCTGCCTCTCGTAAAAAGACCAAGAATAGACAATACCATTCAAGCTCTTCGTCTTCCAACTCCTTGCCTGATTGCAGGGTCAGTTATCCAGGTAAGCCTGCAACCAAAGCCGAATGTGAGGATTTTTGCTTCCGGATGTTGAAGGTTTACAAGAAGGTGGCTTCTACAACCCCTTCGAGAGAGCTGAAGAAGGCTTCTGATCCTGTCGAACCTCGTAAAACCAAGAAGGTGTCCGTTAAGGTTGCTGCTCGTGCGCCCTTAGCCTGGGTGCAGAACATTCAAAGCTCTCTCGGGAAGCCTTGAAGCCTCGAGATAAGGTGAAGCCCAAACCTCAAACTTCTACTCCTTCAATGAGACTCAGTCGAGTTTCTTGTTGTCGAACATTCGACGTCAAAGCCGTCAACATCATCGACTGATCCATCAAAGATTTACAAAGCTCTACTGATAAAGACTTTTTCAAGTCTGTGGGCCTTATTACGAGTGTGCGGGTCTGGTAACAACGGTGCCGGTAAGCACACCTGCACCGTTGTTACCGGACCAGAACACTCCAAGTTCTGTGAGTGGCTGCTGTCCGGCTCGCCGGGGACAGCAGCCACTCACAGACTTTGACGGAAGCACCAGCACTGTTGCACACAGTGCCGGTGCTTCCGTCCTCCCCATTCCCATTGAGTCCTGTGGGACTCAATGGGAAGGGGGAGTAACATTTTCCGGCGCCTGGCTTCACGGACCGCCGGGGCTGTAATACCCCGGTGATTCCCTAAAGCCAGGGGCCGGAAAAAAACACAACTCCAGTGGCAGCCTGCCATTTCTACCGGCATGGGTACCGCCAGAGTTGTAATGAGGCCCTATGGCCCTCATTATGAGTTTGCTGGTATCCCACTCGTAATTCCAGTGGGATACTGGCAAACTCGCCTACTGTTTCCACCGCCTGATATCCCGTATTACCAGGATCTTACAAGCAGTGGAAACACCAGTAGGACTCCATGGAGGGGTTTGCCGGTATTTCGTGCACTGGTAATTCCAGTACTGGAAATACCAGCATTTATTTGCCGGTAGGGGCCTGATTTACCACCAGCTCTTTGCTGGAGGTATATCAGTGAACCCCCAACAGCAAACCTGTAGTTTCCTGGTGCGGTAAAAGTCCTGGTGCCAGAATTCCCAGCACTTTTACTGGCATTTTTCCTGCACTGGCAAACTTGTAATGAGGGCTATGTCCTCTATTTTTGAGACGGAAGAGGTTTCTGATGAGACCCCTCCTTTTGGCCTGGAGTTTGGGACACCTAATGTTCCTGATGCTTTTATTTCGGAGGAGTCCAAGATGCAACATCTGGTGGATGCATTGAGGGATGCAAGTGGCCTTGACACCTCTCCTGAGGTCGAGTGTGCCAGTTCAGAACCTTCAGCTCATGCAGATGCTTCTTACAGAGCTCTCTTGAGTAGGGTAACTGAATCTAGGTTGGGGAAGACCAGCTACAGTCTTTCAGCAGGACAACTTCACCTGTATTCTGGACATGGGCCCTCCTAAGGACCCTATTCTCCCTTTTCACATTGCTTTAAGGAGTAAGATAATGGCCAACTGGGAAGCTCCTGATACTAATCCTGTGGTTAGTAAGGATCACACAAGGAAATATAGATCATTCAGTATGGATCCAGTATGGATCCAGAGTTTTTATCCAAACATCTGTCTTCAGAAAGCTTGATAGTGCAGGCTGCCACTTCTGCATAAAGGACTGGCGCCTACCCTACTATTCCCCCTGACAGGGATGAAAAAAGGTTGACATCATGGCTATGAAAGTTTTTCTACCAGTAGCTTGGCTTTGAAATCTATCAATGCTACTTGTGCATTGGCCAAGTGTTCATTTACATTGTGGGATGTGATAGCTATGGAGCTGACCATAACCGGGAGGGGGAAGAAAGAGATGGTTTTATGAACATCATTAAGGATGGCAAGGATAAAATGGGCCAATCACTCCAGTTCGGGTTGGACTCGGCTGACAGTTTCAAACATGCGATGGCAGCGAGTACTGTCTCAGGCAGATTTTGTTGGCTGTGTAAGTCTGGTTTTGTGCGTGATGTCCAGATGAGATTGTTTAATATGGCGTTTGATGGTTCCCATTTGTTTGGCGCCAAGGCTGATGAAAGCTTGGAGAAGCTTCAGTCATCAAAGGTGGCGACGAAATCACTGGCCAGAGCAATTCACAGCAGCAACAGACCCATTCGGCTTCTCAATCTTGGAGGGGCTAGTCGATTCAATATTATTCATCAGTCCGGAGGACAAGGAGTCAGGCCATACAAAGGGGCCAGAGGAGATTCCCTTGTGGGGGAAGAGGACGAGGTGGTAAAACCACCCAAGCAGCTGCATCCTCCTTGCCATCAGCTGCTGCCGCAGCTATGCGAAAATCTCTCTCAGGCCTTGGTCCACAGGACTGTGTTGGGGGGGGGAGATCGACTAAGCATCTGGGAGAATGGCAGGACATTACTTCTGATGCTTGGGCCCTGCACACTGTAGTCCAAGGTTGCTGCCTCCCATTTTTGAGAAGGCCTCCCGGCTGTCCAACGGGGAGCCAGTCCCTAAAGGTTCCAGATCGGCTGCTTTTGCAGGAGATTTACATTCTGCTGGAGAAAAGCACTATATAGCCTGTGCCTGTGGCAGATAAGGAACCAGCGATGGTACTCCCCTTGCTTCTTAATACCCAAGAAGGACGGTGGACCGAGACCCATCTTGGACAAGAGACGCTTGAACAAGTTAATCAGGAAGGACACGTTCAAGATGCTAACTCTTTCTCAAATCATCCAGAACCTACAGCTCTAGGATTGGATGGTATCATTGGAACTTCAGGATGCTTAATTCCATGTGCCTATTCATCACAAGCACAGGAAGTACCTGAGTTTTGCCATTGTCAGGTCTCATTTTCAGTTTTGGTTTCTGCCATTCAGGCTCACCTATGACCGAGGGCTTTCACCAAGTTGATGGCAGTTCCTTAAGGGATTAACTAATGTTTTCACCCCTGTTCCATTCATTGTACTCGTTTGGGATATGAATCTGGTTCTAAATTCCTTATGGGCTCTCCATTTGAGCCCCTTCATTCATGCTCTTTAAGGATGCTCACCCTCAAGACCTCAAGGCTGGCTTTTATAGTCAGCGAGTTACAAGTCCTGTCTTGCAAACCTCCATTTACCACCTTTTACAAGGAAAAGGTTGTGTTGACGGTCTGCCCTTCTTTTTTACTGAAGGTGATTTCCGAATTTCACCTGGCGCAGAAGATTGTGCTCCCTACCTTTTTACTCGCCAAGGCATCCCTCCAAAAAGGAGGACAGGCTTCATCATCTTGATCCTAGGAGAGCCTTGAGTTTCTACATCAATAGAATGTTGAGGCTTGGACAAGATGATCAGCTTTTTGTAGGATATGCTGGTCACGAGATGGGTGTGTCTGTAACCAAGCTAACCATGTCCACCTGGATTATCCTATGCATATCTGAATGCTACAATTTAGCAGGTAAGAATGTCCCAGTTGGTTTACGAGCTCATTCAACCAGGGGCGTGGCTACTTTATTGGCTTTGCAAAGAAGAGTACCTGTGTAGGACATCTCTACTGCTGCAACTTGTTCCTCACTTATATACCTTTGCAAAACAGCATTGCCTGGATTCTGCATCAGGTCAGGAGGCAAAGTTTGGGTAAGCTGTTTTGTACAGCATTAATGAAAAGTACATTTTCTGTTGCCACCTCCTACATCATACTGCTTTGGGAGTATATCAAAATTGAGGAATACATGGAAGGACCCATTCCATTCGAATAACAAATTACTTACTCCTGGTAATCTTCTTTCGCGTTGATGTTCCTCTTATGTATTCCTCATCACCCTCCCAACCTGCCCCTCTACCTTCGGGAGGATTTCCGTGGTCTACACTAGCCTCTCTTCCAACATAGGTCATCTTGTGGCCTTATAGACGTCTGTGCAAACGAGATGGGGAGGGAAACTAGGAACTGAAGCAATGGGTATGGTGCATGCTATATATACCATCGACAAAGCCATGCTCGAGAGGGGACGGAGGCCATCAAGGGTCACAAGATGACAACGCATGGCACCCTCTGCTGATATATGTTATTATATATAGTATAATATATTAATCATGTTTCATAACCAAAGGCCAAATACAAAAACTCATTTACATTTATTACACAAAATACCATAAAGACAATTTTCTTTAAAAAAACCTTTCATCTACATGATACATTTCATCCAATGACTATAGAACAATTATAGTGATTATTCACATATCTAATACAATCTTAAATATAATAGCAAACACGATCAAAAACATCAAGAAAGAAACCATCATTCATTTGCAAAAATAGTTTTAAAACATTAGTTTACAATTATAATAAAATCTTGAAAAAAAGGAAGCCAATTTACAAGAACCCAAGAACCCCCACATGCACATCCTTCTGTCCTTATTCACATGCCCATGCCTGGACTTTCATTAGTGGTAACTCCATACTTTTCAAATACTCATTCTTCCATAGAAGTTGTAGGAATAACAGAAAAGGATTTAGCATACTATCCTTCAACCTTTTGAAATAATTTTCATCAAATATTTGAAAAGAGCTTTGAGGGAGACCAGTTACCTACCAAATCTTCTAGTCTTCAATTTCCCCTTTTCATGAGCTCTCTATTCAGAAACACTGTAAAAAATAATAATGTGATATATAGAAGTAACTGGTATCTTGCACTTCCCGTATATAACTGAATGGCCCTTCTAACTTTCCGCTCACCTTATGCTGACCTGGAAATAAAGGGGGGAATTGTTTATTCTAAATATTTTATCGATACATGGCTTGACTTAATACCTCATCATTCTGACGGTGAGCTCAACTACTATATTTCACAAAGTTTCGACCTCTCGTCCCTAAAATGAGAGGCACAGGATCCAAAATCTTTTATAGATTCTCATCTGCTAGAACACACAGTTGTAATACTTATTTATGAAAGAAAACTAGCATATATTTTTGCTTTTATCATGGCTCGTCATTCATCTGTTTTCTTTTTTTGGGAAGAAAATGTACAAAGTAGCATTCTCCATAGATGGAGTAACCTAGAAAGCATGCACTATTATCGGGAGGAACTACACAGCCCGCGGGAGTTGTAGTTCAGGCCACCTCCAATAAGCCCTTAAAGAAAAGCAAGGGCGAACAACTGGAAAAATTTAATTTTTAATAAAACCCGAAAATAATGATAGGGGTCAAACCAATACCTTTTCGTCTCTTTACTAACGTCAACTTTGATAACAAATTCCATTGCATTGTTGGTTTCGTAACAATAAAACTGACCAAGGTGATTAACTTATTTTTATATACACGTTTTTTCAAGATGCAATAAATGCATAAAAAAAATAGCAGCACAACTGAGATATTGCGCCTCATTACAAATTTGGCGGTCTGGAAACAAGGGTGCCGGTAAGTTCACCGGCACCCTTGATTCCGTACTGGCAAACTATGTGTCTGCCTGCCCTGGACGCTGCACCTGACAGGTCTGACCCTGCCACGGTAGGCAGACCGTTCACGGAAGCGCTGGCACCGTTAACAATGGTGCCGGCGCTTCTGAGTCCCCACTCATTTAGAGTCCTGTGGGAATGGAGACTTACAATTTACTGGCGCTTGATTTCACGGGCCGCCAGACTTGTAATGTCCCGGTGGCACTGGGAATTCAGGCGTCGTTATCATTTTACAGGTCCGGTGGCAACCCGCCGGAAGCACCGGCAGGGTTACCGCCGGGCTTGTAAAGAGGCCACTTGTTTTCTTATCAAACTCTACTATTCAATGTGCTCATTCAACCCTATTTTATCACTTTGAGTTAGAAAATCATGTTTTGTTCCATCCTTGCAAGCAGGTATTTCCCTTTTTCAAGTGAGTGCCACTGTATCTGTTGTAAAACAACCCATTTAAAGTCTTCAGGGCTTTCCTGGTATTGCAGTTTGTTAAGCTTCTCAAACACCACGCTTTTTCTAAACCTATATCTACTGTTTCGTTGTAATGGTTCGAGCACACATCACACAGCGTCCGCAGGGATAATATCCAAATACATAGTTGGATCAGAGTGAGTGTTTGTCTTTCTTGTTCTTTAATATCATTCCTAATCGCTTTATCACTTATGCTGGTACACTTTTTGAAAACAAAAATTGCCTCCTTAAAATTTGACTTACTAATGTTCAAATTTTCTAGTATTGTTTTATACAGGTTTTTTTTATTTTTGATGACATGTTAGTCAATGTACTCCCCCACATATTCCTCTGTTCCTATTATCCCTCTTGACGCCTGTCCTCGGTTTCTAGGAAAGCTCATTTCAGCCTTAAAGATACTCTTCATAGTACTGTTCCTTCTCAATCTCAATAATTATCCAATGGGTACATTTTCCATAAAATGTTTCGGATTATAACTTTAGGTGTCCATCATGGGATCTTTATTGTTATTAATTTACTATAGAATATCTCCATCATCAGCAAGGTGAGAGGGTACCTGAACAGAGGGGCTTTTAGCCTTCTTTTAATTCTTCCATTGTGATTGTTTCTGTGGTCAGTTTTCTTTATTCAACATCTTTGGATGTTTTCTAAAGTTTGCCGATTGAACACAAGATTTCTGGCCGTGGACTTTCCTTAAGACTCCAACATACATGCTCTGTTTGATAAGTGCCCTGAATGCGGGCGTAAGACAGAAAAGCGGAATGAGCATGACATGTTCATGCACTACCTTCCCAAAACAAACTGTTAAGCATGTGGCAGCTCAAATGCCAGAGGCGTGATCTTAACAGGAAAGGACGACAAATGTGTGAATGATATTGGCAATGCAAAAAACATTGGCCACCCTTGGCATAGTACTGGCATTCAGGCTCTTCTGGGCATGTGAGCAGAGGCCAGGATCTGTGATTGATAACTTGCCTGGGAAAGTTTTTTAAGTTATGCTTGGTCATTGATGTGAACATGTAACATAATTGCTCACTTGGGATCAATGCGCAGTAGGTATCAATAGCTTCTTGGTAAGTATTCCTGAGGCTAGGTGTTTAAAACTTATTGAAAGTGAGCTCCAGATACTACTCACATTATCACCGCAATAAATGAGGAATGTCTGTGGGAAATGGCCCAAATAATCCAACATAGGTCTTTCGGCTATTAACAGGCTATTACCAGGGTATTCCAGTACCCTTTTGCATTCCACTGGGATGGAATGAGGCAAATGATGCATCACCACGTGTGCATGAAATCCTCATGATGTGTGTCTGCTTCCACATGCCTGCAATGACTCCTCTGACATTTCTGCCATGTGCAATGTTCTGAGCATGAGCACAGATGAGATGCACATTGGCTGTAGCCATTGTGACTCCGCCACCTATCTCTCGAGTTCCTTTTATTTTTTTGTGCGCGGTTTCAGCGGATATAGCAATACCAGCCATAGTCGGACATAAATCGCCCATTCCTAGTGGAAACGGATGCCTCTAACTACGCCATAGGGGCGTTCTTGAAACAGGAACTTGAGGATGGACTGGAACACCCCATTGCTTACCTTTCACAAACCCTGACCCCCAGCGAGACAAACTATTCCGTCCTGGTGAAGGAACTCTTGGCCATTCGCCAAGCCTTCACTGAATGGCAACACCTACTTCTGGGTGCTAGATATCCAGTTCAGGTCCGCACAGACCATCCGAATCTCCAAATCCTACAGTCGTTGGAGTGCAGGAACAGTCGTCAGGCCCGTTGGGCCTACTTCTTTGCCCAGTACCAGTTTCAAATCACTCATGTTCCTGGATCACAAAACATGATTGCTGACGCCTTATCTCGACATCCTGACTACGCAGCCACTGAGGACAAGGCCTATCCTAAGATGTTTTCCCAAACTATCTTTGTAGCTCAAGCAATCAACCTCCTGGAAGAAATCCGAGTGCAAACCCAGTCCTCTGACCTCTGGAAGGATATTTCAAGGAAGAATCCATGGAATCTAAGAGTCAAGGTAGAATATCTATTCAAGGACAATGCACTGGTCATTCCTACGCAGAAATTACAACACAGGGTAATAAACCTCTGTCATGATATCCTTCACTCCGGTCATCGTGGTATAACTAACACCCTCCGTCTTATAAAAAGACAGTTTTGGTGGCCTCGAGTCTGTCTCCAGTCAAAACAAACATGATAACAAGAGACCGGCGGGTCTTCTACTGCAACCGTCGCTGCCAACAAGACCATGGGAGTTTATTGCTACAGACTTCATTGTAGAATTACCCCCTTCCCGAGGGTACACGACCATCATGGTAACCATAGACTTGTTCACCAATATGGCTCATTTTACACCTTTGTATAAACTACCATCCTCCTCAGAACTTGCTGGAATCTTCCTGGAACATATTTTCAGTCTTCATGGACTTCCTTCCAAGATCATATCGGACCGAGGACCTCAATACGTCTCACAATTCTGGAAACATATGTGTCGTATTCTAGGGATCCAACGCGCTCTCTCATCAGGTTATCATCCACAAACCAACGGAGCCACGGAACGTGTAAATCAAACTCTGGAGCAATATCTTCGTTGTTTTGCCACCAAGGTTCAGGATGACTGGTCTCTCCTCATACCCCTGGCCGAGTTTGCCTACAACAATTCTGATCACTCAGCACTCAAGGTCAGCCCTTTCTATTGCAGTCAAGGTTTTCACCCATTCCGTTTTACCTTCAGTTCTTCCACATCCCACTCCAGTACCTACTCTCGACTCATGGATACAGACTCTAATCAACATAGACAAGGAAGCCAAGGAACAATTGAAAGAGGCTCAAACACGTACTAAGCTCTATGCGGATTCCAAGAGAAGATCAGCGCCCTCTTATTCTGTTGGTGATCAAGTCTGGTTGTCCTCGAAACTGTCACCGCAACATCTATGGCCAAACAAATTGGCCCCTCGGTACTATGGACCATTTTCCATAAAGGAAGTCATCAATCCTGTCACATTCCGACTCAAGCTACCCGATTCCTGGAAGAAAATACACCCAGTCTTTCACACTTCCCTATTGAAACCTTACATCCAATCCTCCCGAAAATCCTGCAGACCCAGTCCTGTTGTGGTGGACGATCAGCTGGAATATGAAGTGTCCAGAATATGCGATTCCAGGTATAAACGGGGTCGACTTCAATACCTGGTTGAATGGAAAGGATACCCTCCTAGCGAGAGAACCTGGGAACCAGTTTCTAACTTAAATACCCCTCGACTGCTTAGAAGATTCCATCGCATACACCCGGGCAAACCTGGTGGAACAGTTCTTCGGAGGAGAACTTGCCCCTTCTGCACTTCCTGGTCCTTATCGCGCCGGTGTTTGTATTCTTTGTTGCTCCCAACATGGCCGCAACAAGCGACTTGCCTCGCACCAGCTTTCACGTCGCACACGGCACGTTCTATAAATTGGCCACGGCCCCGCGGCCCGCGCGTCTCAACGCTATCATTAGGTAGTGACTTGACGTGTGTGTGCTGTTCGGCAAACCCACTATTCCTAGTTCCTGGTTCCTTCTTCCTTCCTTTCACCCCTTCCTTCTAATTTGCTTCCGGAATCCTGATTCCTAGCGACCGCTACCTTTTTTCTGGACATCCTGGAACAGCGGCCTTCCCGGAACTCTGAACGCGCTCTGCAGCCGGACGAGACTCGAGCGAGCCTATACAAGACCCGATCCGTCCACAAGAGGAATCCTCCCGCGGAACAGAGCAAGAAGTGATCTCAGGTGAGACGGGGGAGATTTACGACACTTTGAGGCTGAGCTTCCCAAAGTCCCGGCTTTCCCTCCTCCTCCTCCTCCTCCTCCTCCTCACCTGACAAACAGGAATCTGGAGTTGAAGATATCAAGGGTCTTCGGGCTCTGTAGTCCTTCTTCTTTTCTTTTTTTTCAGAGCAAGTGCCTCTCTCCCGGAAGGAAGCCACAGTGATATGCTATCAAACAGCACTATCCGTGGCCCCTCCCGAGAGGCACAAAAAACCCCAAAAGCCGATGAGCAGAATAAGGCATCCGGCCGTGTCCGGCTGCGTCCGGCCGCGTCTGGCCGCTTATAATGCAGAGTGGAAAATGGGCCCCGCAGGCTTCCGGAGGGTGTTGGAAAGGAAAGCCCAAAATAGCTTAACCTCGCACAGAAATTAGTGATTGCACTGACACAGCGTGTATGAACACTGCAAAAGTGCACAGACTTAAGGTAAGCCTGCCTAGAAATGAGCTAAAGAAAGAAAGTATGGCAGAAAATAGCAGAAGCCAGTAAATGGAGAGAGGAAGCAAAACTCAGAAGAGAAAGGCGGAGCGGAGACAGAAGAGAGTGCTGAAGCGGAGAGAGAAACAGGTAAGTGACGGATGAGGAGGGGCACACCGCCGAAGAGTAACAGGAACGTGACGCTCTGCGAGGGGCGACTGCCAAGAGAGGAACAGGAACAAAAGAGGATGCCCCGAAAACCAGGGGACACAGAGAGGAAAGAGAAGAGAAAAAACACAGCGTTGTACCAACCAGAGAAAGTAAGCTGCAGCGGCCGCGAAGCTGACCGAAGCGGGTTGCAACGCACAGTGTCCAGGGAGGGCGTGGCTAATAAGCCTCCCAGGTCACTGCCATCGCAACACTAGACCGCTGCCCACGCAAGGTGGAAGAGCGTGGCGGATTAACTAATGGCGGCGTGAAAGCCGTGTTCGATACCACAGTGTCCATGGCAGGCGGCGCATGTCACAATGTCGAACCTCAGGTCCTTCCTGTGCTTGCAATGTATGGGCACATGGAAGTAAGCATCCTAAAGATCGAGTGACACCATCCAATCCTGGAGCTGAGGTCCTGGAGGATTTGCAAAAGAGTGACCATCTTGAACTTGTCCTTCCTGAGAAACTTGTTCAAGCATCTCAAGTCCAAGATGGATCACAGTCCCTTGTCCTTTCTGGGAATTAGGAAGTAAGGGGAGTACCATCCTTGGTGCCTCTCTGCTGCAGGTACCTATTCCATTGTACCTTTCTCTCACAGGGTGGTAGCCTCCTTCAATAGGACTGGGTCTTGGTCCTTCAAAGAGTGGCTGCTGGGCGGAAAATTCGAAGGCCTTTTAAAGAATAGGAGTCAGTAACCATGGGCTACTGTTTGCAGGGCCCAAGCATCTGAAGTAATGCTTTACCATTCTTCCAAATGCTGTGTCGTCTGCCTCCCACCACAGTTCTGTGGACTAAAACCTCAAAGAGGTTTTGGTGCGCGGCTGCTGGGGAAGGCAATGAGACAGAGGTTGTTTGGGTAGCTCTACTCCCACATCCTTGTAAACCACAAGGTAGTCTCCTCTGTCCCCTTTGAGAGAATTGCCCCCTCGCTTTTCCAACCGAAGAATAGAATTGAAAGGACCGACCCTTCCAAATCTGAGAGGCCGAATGGGTTTGCTGTGGTTGGCAAATCGCTGCACCCAACGATTTTGGAGCTGCTTTGGAAGTTTGCAACTTTTCAAAATGATCATCGGCCTTAGAACCAAACAGTTGAGAGCCATCAAAGGGCATATCCAATAGTCTCGACTGAGCGTCTGGGGCAAAACCTGACCTGTGTGGCCACGCAAACCTTCTGGTTTCAGCGCTTGCCGCCATCACACAACTAACGCAATCTGAGGTATCTAAACCAGATTGCAGAGACCTGCACATAGCATCCTTGCCATCCTACACAATGTTGAGGAAGCCTTCCCTTTCCTCACCCTCGGGAATGTGCCACAACGTCCCACACAGTGTGTAAACACTTTGCTAAGGTACAAGTAGAAATAACTGCCTTTAGCCCCATGCTACCTGCCGGGAACCCCCTTGTTCGAACGATGTCAAACTTCTTGTGATCCCTATCTGGAGGGATTGTGGCATAGGCAACAGCCTATGAGGTTGATGTGGCTGCCTGAACAACCAGACGTTCCGGAGTTGGATGTCTTGACAGGAATTCTGGATGTCGTAGAAGGCCTGTACTTCCTGGGCAAATGCTTATTTACTGCTGGTGTAGTATTAGGCTTTTTCCAGTTCTCCACAAACCTGTTCTTCAATTCTGTATGCAGAGGCAGAACGGGATCTTTGGGAGGACCCTTATCAAGGATGTCCGTAAGATTATCCTTCACATATTCAGCCACAGGCATGCTCCATCCTAAATACTCAGTCACCTGGGCCATGGCAGACCTATATGAGGCATCAACATACACAGCCACATCTGGTGTGGCAAACTCCACTTCTGGAGATGTATCCTTCAAGGTGTCCCCTAGGTCTCTTAACCCTGACTCTTCAGAGATCAGCTCTTAAGGAGCATTTGGAGTGCCATATTCCAATCCAAACAGAGGACTTCTCTCCTCCTCCACCTCCTCCTCTTCATAAATGGAGCTCATCGACTTGAAAAGGTCCTTCTTTGCTAAGGGCTTAAAAACCTTTGGCAAATCGCTTGAGGATGACGGCTGTTTCAATATCGATGGCTTCGGCGTCAAAGAGCCCAACATCGACTACTTCGATGGAGCAGAACAGGAAAATGCATAAGAAGGCGCATGCCTCTCGCCTAGTCTATTTAACATCTATATACGTCCTCTGTTTGACTTGCTCGATGGTACAGACATAAAATAGACAAATTACGCTGATGATATGCAGATTGTGTTTGTGCTCTCTAGCCATTATGACCTTGACACAGTCAAGGTTAATGATGTCTACGACATTATACAAAGATGGATTGCCGTAAATTCTTTCGCCTTTAACTAATAAAACAATTTGATGCTAATTGGCTCTGGAAATCGGTTAAAAGGTTGGACATCAGATACAGCCATCTTAGAATTGCCAACTGCACCATTCAAATCAGTCCGCAAGTTAAGTCTCTCAGAGTTCCTTTGGATTCTGGGCTTATCATGCAGAAGCAAGTCTTACAGGTGAAGGCATCCCGCACCTACATAAGTAAACTCTTACGTCAGATTAAACCCTACCTTACCACTGTGAACCTTGCATCTGTTGCGTCTGCTCTTGTGAATACCTGTATCGACTACTACAATAGTCTGGTGATCGGTACTACGAAAAGTAACATTAGAACACTCCAGGTTGCATAGAACGGGGCTGTTAAAGCTGTCTCTGGAAATAACCATAGAGAACACATCACTGAAGCTAGAAGATCCCTACACTGGCTCCCGGTCTGTCATCGTATTACAAACAAGGTCCTCACTCTCACCCAAGGGTGCATCTCAGGCAACGCTGCGGATTACCTCAGAGTGCATATACAAAATGACCCTGAACTTAGAAACGTACGCTCAAGTGGTACTAACAAGCTTGCCATTCCATGTCACAAACTCAGAAGCTTCGGAGGCACAAGCCTCAACGTTTGTGCTCCCTCACTCTGGAAGCAGATTCCGCAAAGTCTTAGTAAAATATCATGTCTCTCAAATTTTAAAAAGGCTTCAAAAACACTCCTCTTCATTTCTAAGGATTAAAATATTGCCCATCTCTGCCAGCCTATCCTCTTCCCTGATCCTGCTAACCAGCAGGGTTTGTTTTTTTAGTCTGTCTCTGTTTTGTGTGTTCACCGAGGTGTGTTGCGCTTTACAAGAAACATTATAAAAATAATAATAATAATAATAATAATAATAATAATAATAATAATAGCTTTGACTTGACTCGAGGAGTCAAATCACTTTGCACCTTTCAGGGAAAGTTTGAGGACTTACTGCCTCTGTGGCGCGCAAGCAGAAGATTTTGTATTATGCCCTTTTGGCATCCCGAGATGCGATGGGGTCAGAAGCCTTTTTCGGTACACTGGAAGGGGTGAATGATGGCACATTCGTGAACCCCCCTAACATTTTGAGGCAAAATTCTGCCAATTCAGCCTTAGAAACTGTCTTACTCAGAAAACATACCTGTTTCCTTTTGGGTGGGCAGTCAGAAGAAGATGATCAGGACCAAAGGCGCTCTTCAAAGAATTCTTATGCAAGGACGATAACGATGAGTGCCGGTAACTCGACCGAGAGCGCTTAGAATGTTTGCTGCGCTATCTAGCTCTGTGAGGTGAAACCTCTCTCGAGCTCTTATCGTCCGACGACCTCATTTTTGATGGGGTAGTGGAAGGGGATTTGGACAAGGGCATACCTAGGGCGAGTTTCCCCTTCCTCTGCTTCAAGGCCTTCAAGGTCATTGACTGGCATGAGCCACAGTCGTCAACCTTATGGCCTATCGCTAAACACCAGAAGCATATTCGGTGTGAATCGGTGATGGACATCTATGACCCTCAATCCGGGCATCTCTTGAACCCAGTCTTCGGGGTAGACATCTCGAAGATCTCGATAACACAGTAGATAAATCGTTGAGGCGAACAAACCGTTTTGAAGCTTGCTGCGTGGAAAAAGGGAGTTGATGGAAAGGCGCGATGTGTGCTACTTATACCAATTTTGATGTTACAGCCGAGAGCGGGATAGAAGCCACTGAGGAACCACAAGTCAACAACGCACAGCACCCTCTGCTGTTGGCAAGTTTCCAAAGCTGCAAGCAGGATATTGGACATATCAAAGATGAGGAATATGTGGGAGGACACGATCCATTAGAAAGAGAGGCTTTAGGAGGGAAACAAGGAACCGATATTATGGACTTGGATGAGGAAGCAGGACTGGGAAGGGAGAGGGAGCACTATGACAAGGAAGAGGGAATAGTAAGAGAAACCGTGATGAGAAAGAGGGACACGAATAATAGATAATGACTAAGGAGAAGTACAAGGACTGGGAAGAGGGACCAGAATATCAACGAGATGGAAGCGGGACAATGACAAGGAAGAGGGAATGGGACAATATAAAGGGATTGGAAGGAAGAAGAACTAGGTTGCGGACAAGGGATTGTGACGAGAAACTCAGATGAATGAAGAGAGATTAGGATAAGGCACAAGGACAAAGAATAGGGACTATGACAAGGAAGAGGAGAGAGGAATAGCTACTAGGGTGAGGAGGTGGACTATCATAAAAACGAGTGACCAGCAGCTAGCAGGAAGGTGAGGATTTGGCAAAAAGGGATGAAGTACTTCTGTGAGGGAGTGTGGCTAAAAATAGGAACTACAATGAGTAATAATAAGTAGGATGAGTAGGGGGCCAAGGATGAGGAAGAGGGACCATGATGAGACACTCAGGTGATGAAGAGGATAAGTAAGAGGTATAGGTAGAGGTAGAAGAAGAGAAGTGGGGACATGCAAGAGGAAGTGGCATTAGAACATAGAAGAGGGACTAGTACAAGAAAGAGGCACTAGGACCAGGTAAAATGAGAGGGAGTATGACAAGGCGTAGGAGGTCAAATGATTAAGAAAATGGACTAGGAAGAGGATGTAACAGTAGGAAGAGGGACTAAGATGAATAAGAGGAACTGGGCCAGGACTTGGATCAGGACTTGGATGACGGAGAGGGTATAGGATAAGTCATAAGGACAGTGAAGAGGGAATAGGACAAGCAAGAGGGAAGAGGAATAGGGTCTATGATGAAGAGGAAGGACTAGTGTGGAGAGGAGGGACTAGGGATTAACACATGTATGAGATGAAAGGGACAGTAGCCAGGGACTAGGAAGAGGGATAGAGACTGGGATGATGAACTAGAGTAAGAGGAACGAGGACAAGTTGGAAGGGCCATGATGAGGATGAAGAAGAGGAAGAGTTACCAGAATGAGCAAGAAGCAATAGGATGAGGAAGAGAGATTAGGAAGAGGGATTAGCATGTGGAAGAGAGACTAAGAAGAAAATTAATAATAAGGTAGAGGGTCAAGGATTAAGAAAATGGGCTAGTACGATGTAGAGGGGCTAGGAAGAGGAGTTTGAACTAAGGACTGAAACCAGGATACACAGACAAGGAGTAAGAAGAGGAATGGGGACTAGAAAGTGGGTCAGCAACTAGGGAGAGATAATAGAATGAAGAAGATACACTATAACAATGAAGAGGGATGAGGAAGATGAACTAGGGCAAGTAAGAGGAAGGGGAATAGATGAGGGACTAGGACAACAAAGAGGGGTCTCAGAGGAGAAAGAGGAACTGAAATTATGGACTAGGATAAGGAGGTACTGGGGAGAGAAGGGGAGTAGGGCAAGAATGAGAAAGAGCAACTAGGATGAGAAGGTGGAGCTGGAATGAAGAGGAATCTCTAGGGCAAGGAAGAGGGAAAATGAAGAGCAACTGTGATGAGGAAGAGGGACAAGAGTAAGGATAGTGACTAAGAAGAAGGGCTGGATTGGGAATAGGGATTAGGATATCGAAAAGATGTGAGTAAGAGGGACAAGGATAAATAAGGGGGACTAGGATGATGATGAGGTAGAGGAAGACGTACTAACAAGAAAAAAAAGGACTATGACCAAGAATAGACTCTATGCCATGGAAGGCGAAGCAGTTAGAAGGATAAGAACTAAGAAGAGAAAGAGGGGCTAAAACGGGTAGAGGGCCTTGCATGAGAGAATACCACAAGGAAGTAGAGTAGTAGGGATTGGGAGGGGAGCCTAGGATGAGGAATATGGTTTTATAGGAGAAAAAGTATAGAGGAAGAGGGACTAGCACAAAGAAGAGGGGTTTAGATATGGAAAAATAATAAGGATTACAACAAGGATCAGGGAAGAGCAATCAGGACTAGGAAAAAGAAAAGGGAAGATGAACAAGAACAAGGAAGATGAAGAGGGACTAGGACAAGAAATAGGGACTAGTAAGAGGGACATGAATGGTGCACAAGTACACGGGATATCACAAAGGACAGTGACTAGAAAGAGGGAAAGGTACTGGTAAGAGTGACTAGGATGAGAAAGAGAGGATACCATTTTGAAGGAGGACTATGATGAGGAAGAGAGAAAAGAAGAGTGATTAGGGCTAGAAAGGGCAATAGGATGAGATAAGGGAAGAGGGAATACATCAAGGAAGAGGCACTATAATAAGGACGATGGATGAAGAAGATGAACTAGGGTAAGGGAAAGGAAGATGAATTGAAGAGGAGGAGAGATACCATATCAGGCACAAGGACAACAGATGGGACGTAGGACAGGGACACGTAAGAGGGACTAGCAGAGATAGAGATAATCCAATGGGGAAGAGGAACTACAAAGAGGAATAAAGAAAAGGAAGAGGCCCAATGGCTAGGGAGAGGGAATAGGACAGGGTAATGGGAGAGGGACCACATCAAAGAAGGGACTTGTTGAGGAGGAGGGAAATATGTGAGGAAGAGGAAGATCAAATACGATGAGGGATTAGGACATTGAAGAGCAAGATGGTCTAGCAGAAGGAAAGTGGACTGGGATTATGTACTAGGATGAGGAAGATGGAGTAGGACGAGGAAGAGGGCCTAATATGAAAAAGGATAAGGAGGAAGCACTGGGACAAGCAAGCGCAAGACGTATTATAAATAGAGACTAGGATGGGGAAATAGTACTAGGATGAGGAAGAGGGGCTAGAATGAGCCGAAGGGACTAGGATGAAGTACTGGGAAGATGGACTAGGATGAGGACAAGGAATAAGAAATCAGATGAGGACGAGGGACTAGTATGAGAGACTAGAATGAGGAGCTGGAAGAGAGATAAGGAAGAGGGACTATGATGAGGAAAAGGAACTAGGGTGAGGGACTATAATGAAGGACTCGGAAAAGGAACTGGAATTTAGAAAACAAACTATGACATGGAAGCAGATGCAGCACTAAGAAGAGGTGGGAGATTTTGGATGAGGAATGGGGATTGGAAAAAGGGACTAACACGAGAAAGAGTCACTAGGAAAAAGGACCAGGATGGGGAATAGGAGGCAAAGAGGAGGAGAAAGATACAATGAAGTTGTTATTGTGCTGCATACTAGAAAGCCCTCAATCAATCACTCAAGTAGGACTAGAATGAGCGGCTAGGGTGAGAAAAAAGGCCAAAAAGGAGGAAAAGTGCAGAAGAGGAGGGACTAGGACAAGAAGGAGGGACCACCATGAGAAGGAAGAGAAAATACGTCAAGGAAGATGTAAGAGGAATCAGAACTAAGACAGGGAAGAGGGAAGCAGACCAAGGAAAAGAAGGGTAAAGAGGGGCTAGGACAAGGAAGAGAGACTAAGATGATGGACATGAATGATTCACAAGGACAAGGAACTAGGAAGAGAGGACATGGACTATTAAGAAGGACCAGGATGAGAAGAACATTCTACCACAAGTACTACAACAAGGAAGAAAGATAATGAAGATGGACTAGCGATCGGAACATTGATTAGCATGAAATAAGGGACTAGAAGTAAGAAGATGGACTAGTATTATGGACTAGAATGAAGAAGATTGACTTGGATGAGAATGAGGTAGGACAAAAAAGATGGACTATGATTTATTTATTTTATTTATTTATTTGTATTTATTTATTGAGCATTTGTATGGCGCCTATACATCAAAAAGTGTATCCAGGCATCACAAGAAAAGGGAGGTTACAGGGGAGAAAATAACAGTAGTGGTCCTGTTAGGCCTTGTGACATTTGGATCGTGCAATTGCAATAACATGAAGTGCAGGGAGAGGGGAAGAGGGAGAAGTGCAAGGGGGGTCAAAGGGCTGGGCAAGTGCTAAAGGAGGCCCAAGAGGGAAAGTTCTCAAGCAAGGGGATAGGGGTCAATTAGTGCAAGGGAGGGGAGGTGGACCAGACTCTGGCTAGTCAGGAAAGGGTGTCCAAGGGCAAGTGCTGGTAAGGGGTGAGACTGGCCAAAAAAAGGTCTGCCCCAGTAAGGCTCGTGAGGGCTACAGGCCACCAAACAGAGGCAGGTGGAACTAGCACGGGAGGGGGAAGGAGGAGGAGAAAAGGATGGTCTTGAGAAGCTTCCCGAAGTTAAGGAGATCTGGCTCAAAACAGAGAGAGGAAGGAAGGCCATTCCGGAGGTAGGCTCCTGCTGAAGAAAGAGATCTACCCCACACTCACTGCTTAGAGAAGCATCTCACTTGAAGAGAGGTAGAGGTAGAAGACCGAAGAATGCTAGCAGGGAGAGAGAGTTGGTTGTAGTGTTGTCCAAGGCCCCAGAGGGGGCCCGAGGAGGGTGGCCAGAGAGTACGGGGGATGGAGGGGTAGGAGTCCCAGTGAGAAGGATCTCAGCCTTACTGCCATTGAGTGCCTGGGGACCGACTCTGTTGGTGACAGTGTGCAGTATGAATACCTTTAACATTAACATTAAGGCAGACATTATTAGAAGCACACCATGCCTGAATAGCAGTCAGAAAGTCGGGAATGAGAGTGGAAGGAGAGGAGAAAGAGGAGGGAAACTTAAAGGAAAACTTAAAGGAGAGCTGAGTGTCATCAGCATAGGGTTGAAAATGAGAAAGGAAGGTGGAAATTAGGTGGGTGGGCAAGAGGGGCAAGGTAAATGGAACAGGCCCAGGGTATATTCGAGAGGAAAGAGGTTAACCAATCCAGTGCCCTATCAGTGATGCGTATGCTTTCACCAAGCCGATTTATGAGGGTGGAATGATTGACTGTGTCTGGGGCGGAGGATAGATCGAGGAGGAGGAGAACAGAGGGAGAAGATAGAGGAGAGGATGGACCCATAGGGAAAGGGACGAGGAGAAGAAAGTGGAAGAGAGAGTGGGATGATGACAAGGAAATAGGATGTAGGACTTAGAAGAGGGAGTAGGACATGAAAGAAGGACTAGGAAGAGGAAGGAAGTAGAAGAGGCAGTATGATGAGGAAGAGGGACGAGCACGAGGAGGAGGAAGGGAACTAGGATGAGTAAATGAATAAAACAAACTAGGAAGAGGAAGGAGGACATAGATGTGGACCAGGAAAAGGGATGATAAAGAGGAAGACAGATTAGGATGAGAAGGCAAGACTAGGACAAGGAGGAAGCACTGATACAAGGATGAGGAAGAAGGTAAACTAGGATTAGAGACTACGCCCCTCATTACGGGGTTGCCAGTAAAACCCGACAGTAGGCAGCGGGTTCCGGCAACCCTGTAACACCATTTCCGCCGCCTGACTTCCTGGTGTCACCGGACTATTATGGAAGGCGGCAGAAACTGTAAATCCCCATTCACATGGAGTCTCAGAAGAATGGGGTCACTGAAGCACCGACACCATTGCTAACGGTGCAGTAAAAGCACTGCCTGTAGTGGATTGAACTTCCAGCAGATCAGGCCTGCTGGGGGTTCCGTGCCCTTACCGACAGACTCTTAGTTTGGTGGTCTGGAAAGGTTGCTGGTACGTTGTTACCGGCATCCTCATTTCCGGACTGCCAAACTCATAATGAAGCCCTATGAGGTGGAAAAGGGACAAAGTCGAAGTAGAGGTGTGAAGGTGAGAAAAGGGAAGAGAGACTAAGACAAAGGACTAGGAAGTGGAAGATGGACTAGGTTGAGGAAGAGGAATGAGAAGGAGGATCTTGGAAGAGGGACTAGGATTAGGAAATAGAACTCAGATGAGGGACAAAGATTAGGGGCTGGGGAGAAAAATGGGGATATGGAAGACAAACTATGAAAAGGAAGAGGAGCAGCACTAATAAGAGGAAGAGGAACTAATATGAGGAATGGAGATTGGGATGAGGGACGAAAGTGGGAAAAAGGTATAGTAAATAGGATTAGATTGAGGGTGAGGATGAGAAACTAGGGTAAGGAAGAGGCAAGAGAAAAAACAAGTAGGACAAGGTATATTAAGGTGGACTAGGCAAACATGGCTAGGAGGTGGGGCTTGAATGCGGGACAAGGGTGAGGGCTCAGAAATCAAGGCATGGGTTTGGAAGGCTGTGAGGAAAAGGACATGAAAGAGGAAAAGGAACTGGGACCAGATAGAGTGAAGAGGAACTAGGACGAGGAAAATTAAAAAGGACAAAGACGAGAAAGAAAGACTAGGACGAGGGATTTCAATGAGGGACCAGAGCAAGGATGTCAGAGAGGGAGTCAGAAGAGGGACAAGGATTAGAAAGTGTAACAGTGAATAAGAAAAGGGAATCGGATGAGGAAGAAAGACTACATCAAGGAAGAGGGACTATGACAAGGAAGAGGAATGTTAGAAGAAGAACTATGTAGAAGAATCAGAAGAGGAGCTAGGACCAGGGATTAGGACAAAGAAGAAAAATAGGCACTATGAAGAGAAAGAGGAACTAGAATGATAGACTAGGAAGAGGAAGTGAGACTAGGATTGGAGACCAGGATGTGTAGAGATACCCAGATGAGGAAGAGACACTAGGATGAGGATGAGAAAGAGGGACTAGGACAAGTAACTAGGACAAGGATGAGGGACAATTACATAGAGATTAGAGTGTGGAATAAGGACTAGGTTTAGGAAGAGGAGCTAGGATAAAGAAGAAGAAGGGGGAATTACAATGAAGGACTGGGACGATGAACAGGAACTAGGATGAGGACAAGGAAAACGAAATTGGGTGAGAACTAGATGGACTAGTATGAGGGACAAGTATGAGGATTCAGAAGACGGACTAGGATGAGGAAAATATACTAGGATGAGGGACTGGAATGTAGAACTAGGAAGAGGTTTATGACATGGAAGAAGAGCCAGCACTAAGATGAGTGTGACCATTCTGGTTGAGGAATAGGGACAAGAGAGTAAAATGAGAAAGAAGAATTAGGAAGACCAAGATGAGGAAGACAAACTAGGATGAGGCAGGGGTGCTGGGGTGAGGGCCTAGTACAAGGAAGAGGAAAGAGGAAAAAGAACAAGGGCAAGGAAGAGAGACTAGGACAAGCGAATACGGTGAGGTAAATGGTTGAAGGGGAGGAAAGATGTAGCAGAAGAGGGACTAGTACAGGAAAGACAGACTACTATGAGAATGAAGAGAGACTAGGACAAGGAAGCAGTAAGAGGAATTAAGACAAAAGCAAGGAAGAGGGAGCAGGAAAACTGATGAGTGTGAGGAGGGTGAAGAGGGACTAGGGCAAGGAAGGGGGACTAGAAGGATGGACTTGGATGTTTTGCAAGAACAAGGAGCTTGTAAGAGAGGACAAGGACTTGTTATTGGGACTATAGTGAAAAGGCTACTCTACGGCAACAAGAAGGAAAGATAATGAAGCAAGACTAGAGCTAGGAACATTGAATAGCATGAAATAAGAGACTAGAACAAAGGACTATGGTGAGGAAGAGGACTCGTATAATGGACTACAATGAAGAAGATAGACTAGGATGAGAATGAGGAAGAGGGGCTAGGACAAAAAAAGACTAGGATAAGGGACTAGGAGAAGAAAGAGGAAGCCAGAGTGGAATGAGGAAGAGGAACTAGGACATAGGACTTGGAAAGAGGAAGTATGACAAGAAAGAAGGGACTAGGATGATGAAAGAAGAGGAAGGGGCAGTAAAATGAGGAAAGGGAACTAGGATGAGGAAGAGTGTCTAAGCCAAGGCAGAGGAAGAGGGTCTAAGATTAATGATATGATGTGATATTTATAACATGCTTAATACCCAGAGGTTTCTAAGCGCGGACCCGGTGATCGAACCTGTGTTGCTCTGTGTCGTCTTGCTTCCAAGACGAGCAAATTGCCCCTACGCTATCCTTCCGAGACGCAAAGAGGAATAGAATGAAGAAGTAGTAGGAGGACCAGGAAGACTGAAGATGAAGAAGGACAAGGACGAGGAAGAGGGACTATGGCTAGGACGAGGAACTAGAATGGTGAAGACAAACTATGAAGGGAAAGAGGAATAAGTACTAACACGTTGAAAGGGAAAAAGAACTAGGAAGATGGTCTGCAATACAGGATCATGATGAGAAAGAGGGACTAGGAAGAAGGACTAGGTGCTTGGAAGAGAGGACAAGGACTCGTAACAGGGACCAGGATGAGAAGAACATTCTACGGCAAGTACTACAACAAGGAAGACGAATAATGAAGAGGGACTAGGGCTAGGTACAGCGAATAGCAAGAAATATCGGACGACAACAAAGGACTAGGATGAGGAAGAGGGGCTAGTGTTATGAACTACTATGAAGAAGATGGACTACCATGAGAACGGGAAAGAGGGGTTAGGACAAAAAAGAAGGACTAGGATACGGCAATAAGAGAAAAAAGAGGAAGAGAATGTGGGGCGATAGAGGTTTTAGGAAAGAGGACTCGGAAGAGGGTGTAGGACAAGAAAGAAAGAATAGGATGAGGAAGAGAGAAGCAGTAGGGTGAGGAATAGGGATAAGGATGTCAGAACTACCACTGCCCAGCTGTGTCCAGTGTGGGGATTGGGTCTTGTAGGAGCCATAAACTACTGTATTTTAGAACACTGTTGTGTCCACGTTGCAGAACACTGACTGCAGATGGCAGAAAACGCCATCCGGTAGCCGGAACTACAAGTCCCAGCAAACTCACGTGTTCGCAAGCAGAAGAACTACACGGGACAACGCCCGACGGTCTGCGCATGCGCGCGACGAGCGCACGGATCCCCGCTTGCGCTAACAGACACGGACTGGAGAGGACGTGTAGGCTGAGGGCTCCTGCAGGCTGAGACCCGCGGGGCCATTCCCCGCCTGTGATCTCTGCAGGCCCCGCGCCTCTGGCAAGATAAGTGCATTTTCCTTGAAATACGATCTGAGCAAGAGAATAGACAAATGCAAACCGTTTGTTTACTGAACAAGACAGTAGTGCATGCAACGTTGTGGGAAAAGCCCCCACAACTTTCTAAGCTAACGTGAGCGCCGGACTGAGGAAAGTTCCGGCGATATTTGTTAGACAAGGCCAAGTGGCCGACTCGTAACTCAGCTTAACCATTTCGTTGCCGTGTGAAGCAACACGGCCCTTGTTGATTCTTGGGGGAGCTCATCAGCGTGTGTGTGCAATGTGATGGGCCCAGTCCGCGACCCGAGCTCATTCTTGTTTCTGATTCCCTTGTAGCGGCATCCCGCTGTATCAGCAGCCTGAACCCGCTGCGCCGCCGTAGTCTTACGGCAAGAACTCTGGCAGTCGCCTGGCACGCAACCCGGTATCATCAAACGAAGCTAAGTGCTCATTTGGTTATCCTTAAAAGTGTTGGATGCTAATGATAATGCTAACCTTGTGGGTTGGTAGTGATGAAACTACCAAATCTATGTCTGAAGCAGTAGCGTGTCCATAACGCTTTCTCCTATGGTGTAAAATGCTGTTGGTGAACTTTGCATTTATGTCACAGTGTTTTGGGGAAAAGTTAGCTAGGAGTGTGGAAGCGTGCATGGGCGGAGTACCGTCGATCTCAGGAGCCCCAGGCAGAACACATCAAGGCGGACCTTTCCTAAAACCCTTTCTTATCCATAACCCTTTCCTACCCTTCCTCCCCTTTACCCGGTTACCCTAACTACCCCCTACCTATCCAATTCAACGGATCCTAACCCTCTTTCCCCGGCGGGTCGCGGTGGCCTGTGTTGTCTACCTAGCCAGGTGCCCAGACCCAACAGGGAGGTAGGTGTACGTGCTACCCCTGCGCAAGATTGAGAACCTGACAAAGGATAACAGACAAGGAGTAAGGAGAGGGGTAGGTACTGGGAAGTGGAACAGTGACTATGAAAAGAGAATAGGATGAGGACAAGGGAGAAGTAATTGGTTGTGTGGCTAGAGAGACTAGTATGAGGGACACGGATGCAGACTCAGAAGTGGACAAGAGACCAGCACAAGGGACTAGAATGCAGAACTAGGAAAGAGGAACTGAGATGTAGAAGACAGCCTATGACATGGAAGAGGAGCCAGCACCAGGAGTAGGATCATTTTGAATGAAGAATAGGTAAAAAGGGACTTATATGAAAAAGAGGAACTAGGAGGAAGGACCAGGATGGGGAATATGGACTAGAATGAGGAAGGGGGCCTAGGACAAGGAAGAAAAAAGAAGAAAAATAACAAGCTCAACGAAGAGGGACTGGAACAAGGAAATATGTCAAGGAAAATGGTCTAAGAGCAGGAACGATGTGGCTGAAGGGGGACTAGGACAAGAAAGAGAGAATACTATGACAAGGAAGAGAGACTAGGACATGGGGAGGTAAGAGGAATCAGGACTAGGGAAAGAAAGAGAGAACTTGAAAAAGAATGAGTGTGAGGTGGATGAAGAGAGACTAAGACAAGGAAGAGGGATGAGAAGGAGCGACTTAAATGATTCACAAGAATAGGGAACTTAAAAAAGAGGACAAGGACTCATAAGAGGGACGAGAAGGAGAAGGAGATTCTGCTGCAAGTACTACAGCAAGGAAGAAAGATAATGAATGAGGAAGATCAATGAGGATGAGAAAGAGGAACTAGGACAGGGGACTGGGATGATTGCCAGGAATGAGCATGAGGAAGAGGGGCTACACTTATGAAATAGGACTAGTATGATGGACTAGGATTAAAGGCAGGAAGAAGAACTAAGATGTGGATGATAGACTATGAAGAGAAAAAGCAACAAGCACTAATAATAGGAAGAGGACAAAGGGCCTGAGGTAAAGAATGCTTTAGCACATTATAGAGTGCTGCTGGAAAGAACATTAGGTTACGAAGATAACCTGACCATGAATCGGGCTAATGTTATGAGACTTCTTCATTCCCTGGATTCCCCTGACCAATTAAAATCAAGGGACATAGATTGGATTGAATTTCATAATGAGCAGCGTCATGATAGCGTGATTCTCCATACAGGGGATCGGAATATCAAACGTTCACTCCTAGAGCTGGGCCCGAAACTCAATCTATGCGGGTTTGTGCTCAAGGAGTTGGAGGAAGGGAATAGTATACAGCCTGAAGGTCTTAAGGATTTGAAATACTTGTTAGGAAGTTCCCTAAAGTCAACAACAGAATTCAAAAAGGGCCAGATTGTGCAGGTGGTGAAGACGGCCAGGGGCGTTCCAGAGGTCGATGGCAGAGGAGATTATGTGTGCACTCACTTGGATAAATCTGGGCCCAACTCTGAGAACAACCTAGAGGATTGGAGTTGGTTGGCCGGGTTTTTAGCCGCCAAATCATAATGCCATCAGTCTCCCTGGGGTGTCCAACATAGATCCTCGTTAAAATGGATAAAAATCATGAGTTGGAACACAAGGGGCTATTCGCAACTGCTTGGACATCTAGCAGTAGATCTAACTATCTACGACCTTTTCTGCCTGCAGGAAACTTGGCTGTGTGACCTTCCACTCTTGGATGGGTTCGAACTATTTTTAAATCCAGCAATAAAGGGTTCGAAAGGGAGACCTATCTCAGGTCTTTTACTAGGGTTAAAGCGCTCAAGTGGCTTAAAAGTGCTCTCTTCAGTAAATAAGAACCCGTGGATCCAGCTTACCACAGTTCTATTTTCGACAAAAGCCTCAATTCATGTCCAAGAATGGCAGTTGCTTATATGCAACGTGTACTGGGGACCAACAGCAAGTCAAGAGGATAGATTTATGGAAGTTCTCTTGAAAGTCATAGATGATGCCAGGATTGAGTGCCCAAAACTGGAGATCTTACTCTGTGGAGACTTTATTATGGAATGTTACGATAAAATGCGGAGCAAAATCGAGTTCTTGCCTCTGTTTGCCACAAAAAATATAATAAGAGGAGTGAACCTTGAGAAAGAACTTATATCTAGGAATATTCATATGGTAAATGGAAATTTGTGGGGCGACAAACCGGCTGCATCAACTTGGAAACGTGCCAACCAATCTAGCACGTTGGACTATATTTTTGTAACAGAGAACCTTATGGGGAAATTAACATTGTTGAAAGTGGTCCCTACAACACAGAGTGACCATAATATTCTGGAACTCGAGAGTGAGGCCTGGGATAAGTTGCCTACCATACCTGCTCAACATTTACCAAACCACTTTCTTGAGCTAGTCCCGGGGGGAAACAGACTCCGTATGGGGAGAAAAGAGATGGGCCTGGCTCTGGACTCCTTAATTAAGCTAAAATCTGATGATCAGGACCAATGTGCGAACCTCATTGAATATACTGATATATTAAAGATCTTTTGTACAAAGGTGGCATCCAAGGGTAGTCATCAAATTACTCGGCACACCTATGATCATCAAGTAGCTGCCAAAAAAAAGCTGTAGGAAAAGCCAGGAGGCGTCTTGTAAAATCCAATACACCACTCGATCTACTTTTGTACAAAAAATGTAGGAACAACTATAGAAACTGGCTCTTTCAACACAAATACCAGCTAGTGCAACAAGACAGTGAGAAGATGTTAAAACTGATAACTACTAAAAACATCACCGGTATTTGGAAATTGATTAACGACACAAGTACGCCCCCTGACTCAAAAATTGTAAATCCCATAGCATCGACAGTTTGGGAGGCTCATTTTTTCGGAATCTCTATGCTACGGGGAAAGTCTGTGGTCCACAAAAACTTCTATTCTCAAATGAGTCCTGGGACATTAAATTCGGAAAGCAGGACATTGTAGACCTTATCAACAATTCAAACTCTTCCAGGGCCGCTGGGCCTGACGGCCTCACGAACGACATTCTCAAGAAAGATCCGGAGAAATGGGCCTCCTTTATGTTGATCCTGTTCAACGATATAATAAGACTAAAAAGGATACCCCAATCTTGGACGACGTCCATAGTCGGGCCGATTTTCAAGAAGGGAGACAGGTCTGTGCCTGCGAACTACAGACCAATCGCCCTCTTGGACGTCGTGGACAAAATATTTGCAGCTGTGTTTCTGAAATATCTGAACGACTGGAGTCGGCTGACTAACCATCTAGACCCTTGGCAATCGGGTTTTCGTAAGGGTATTGGGACATCTTTGAATGTCCTAATCATCAACATACTGAAATGCCTGGCTAAGGAAAAAAAATACAAGACCATCTATATTGCATCCATAGACTTGGAACAGGCGTTCGACTCCGTCAATCATAGTATCCTGTGGCACAAATTGAGGAAATGGGGTTGCCCTAACAATTTGAGAGAGCCCTTGGAGGCACTACATAATGGTACAACTCTCAAAGTCAGGTTGGATGGACAGGGTACCCTCTCAAGCAGCGTGGAGGCTCAGAACGGGCTGAAACAGGGATGTCGGCTGGCCCCGGCTGTATTTTGTCTTTTCATATCCAACATGCAGGAAGCCTTCGGAACGGTGAGAAGTTTCCCCCCTAAAATAGCGGGGACCTCCGTGGGAAGGCTGTTGTTCGCAGATGACCTTCTCCTATTAGACCAGACTGCAATAGGTCTTCAGCGACAACTAAATGCACTAGAGCTGTACATACAAGGAAATGGTCTGCGAATCAACCCGAAGAAATCAAAGATTATGAGACTAGGTCCAACTACTAGTGTCAAATATCTTAGGTGGTACTTGTCGGGGGAAGCTGTACCTATGGTGTACCTTGGTATAACCTTAAATAACAGTATCCAAGATGGTCCGGGCGTCGAAAGACTTAGAAGTAAAGTCACGAACTTAGCATCTCAAGCCCTTCTAATCAAGCGACGCTACTGCTCGTTTTCCCTCCGACCACTCATAGACTTCTATAAACTGAAAGTATCGCCTATCTTGATCTATGCCGCCGAGGCACATTTTTTTCTTGCCCCAGAGGTCTGGAGATTGTTGGAGGGCTTATTTTGGAAAAGAGTGTTGAGTTTGCCAACATCCATCCCGATTGAAAGTGTGCGGAAAGAATTGGGTTTGTCTTCACTCTACATCTCCATGGTCTGGAAATCACTGACCCTCTACGGCAAATGTCTGCACCCCCAGGAAAGAAGCGGTTTTCTAGCCATTAATGAAGCACTGTCCACAAAACATATTCCAGCTCTAAACAAATGGCAGTTAACTTGCATAGACATTCTGAACAACATAGCTCTAAACACAGATAACCTTATGCAAAATCCGCTCAGGGTAAAGAAGAAACTCTTGGACTGGGACTGGATAGTCACTTTGGACAGGCTTGGTGCTTTCCCGTCTATAACCCAGGGTATGGACGAACATTACAGTAGAGGTACCGTGCTTCGGTATCTGGACAAATTCCCCTCATGCACAGAAAGGCACCACTTTCTAAAATTTTGCCTAAATCTCCTCAATACAAGAGAAGTTTTAGGGAGGAGAACTAAAAAGGGGGAGCAACAAAGCCTATCGTGTCGCTGCTGTGGACAAGAGGTCGAAACCCTACAGCACTTGGTGAAGAACTGTGCTTCACTATCGGGTTCCAGAGAAAAATGGTTGGGAACACATTTCCAAAATCTAAGCACTATATCTATGCAGGAGAGGTGGTCAATCATAACATGGGGAGGAAATGTATCCATGACTTTGGCTTTGTTGAACTTTGTGAGAGAGATCTTCACAAAATTGGACACTTAGTTATCTGGTCCTTTTTTTCTTTTATTGCTTTTCCTTCCTATATAGTTGTGCAATGTTTTTTGTTATTCGATTTCTATGATGCATTTAAAGTTTCTTTGGAAACTAATTGATGCAATAAAAAAAAAAATAGGAAGAGGAACTAGGGTGAGGCATAGAGACTGGGCTAGGGAATTAGATGAGAAAGAGGCTCTAATAAAAAGGACTGGGGTGAGTAAGATGTGCTAAAGAGTGGAATAGGAACTAGGATGAGAACCTAGGGAGAGGAAGAGTAAAGAGGAATACAGAACTAGGGCAAGAGAGATGACAATAGACTAGAGCTAGGAGGAGGGATTTGAATGAGGGATAAGGAGAAGGTCAGAGGACTTGGGACTGGGATGAGGAAGAGGAATAGGAACGAAGATGAGGGAAGAGGAATTAGGACAAGGAATATGAAATCGACTAAGACAAGGATGACGGACTAGGATGTGAGACTTGAAAGAGAGACCAGAAGAAGGATGACAGGCAGGTAGTAAGTAGAAGGATAGGAAGTGGGATAGGGACTCAGAAAAGGGAATAGCATGAGAAAGAGAGACTACATCAAGGAAGAGGGACAATGACAAGGGAGCAGAATGAGAAAGAGGTGCTAGTTTGAGGAATCAGTAGAGGGAATAGGATGAGAGGCTAAGTCTATGAGCTAGAAAAGGGTCTAGGAGTGGGAGGAAGAGGAACTAGAACTACAGACAACAATGAGGAAGAAGGACTAGGACACGGGAAAAGGAAGAAGAATGAGTAGCATGAGGAAGAGGGAATTGGAAGAGGGACTATGATGAGAGGTATTACCCAAATTTACCTTTTACAATTGACCTGTTGTCCTAATTGACCTAAATATAGTGGTCCTAATTGACCTTCTGCACAATTGACCTTTATATTATTTTAGTTCTTTTATATATGTATTGGGTTCGTTTTGGATAATAAATAATATAAGGGGATTGGGTGGGGGGTTGCAGGGGCTTTTGGATTGGGTGGGGGGTTGCAGGGGGTCCCCCGCATAAATGCACTAATTGACCTTTTAAATTTATTGAGCTTTTAAATCCTCAATTTAGTCTATATGTGTCCGCCGGCGAGGCTGAAGCCGGCCCTCGACCGTGAAGGCCCGAGAGGTTAAGGCCCTGTTCTGCGCCTGTTGTGCGCATGGAAGCACGGGGCGGCTAAGCTCTTTAGCTCATAAGGTACGTTGTCACTAACTGATTGCATCAGACTCCTACGTCACCCGAACGCTCTCTCCCATGCATCCAATTGACTATTCATGAAAAGCGGTATGGACGCGTATCCTTCAACGTATAATTCATCAGTCCACACCTATGTATAACACAATCTGTCTGCATCAACCTTGCCTTATCTGTCTGTTGTGCTGAACATACTATTGATATAGCATTGCACTAATGTCCGTTGATTCTGTTAAGCTATCCACCTTAGACACTGCACTGCATTTGCAATGCCCCGCGGTGCAATAATAGCCTCACTGTACCCTGTATCAAAGTTAGATATATGGGCCTCCCAAGTTTTATGTTCACCACGCCAATTGCTGCCTTGCTATTGAATGTTAAACAATTATTGCTCTTGCATGCGCCCTGATTTCTGTCCTCATTGCCCTGCAATCCAACTTTACTGCTTGCGGCCTACACCACACACACCATGCTGCCTAAAGCCACTTGCAAAACCTGCTGCAAGATCCACTGTTTCTGCCTTCCCACCATCACTACAGTGTTTGCCCTGTTATTCACCCTCTCGCATTGGATCCTATTGTAACATATACGAACTCCGCCTGCATGCAACCTCCCCTGTACCTCACCACTCCTGCACTCCCTGTATGCACCATCATGCCCATTTACTCCAACATCCAATAGCCTCACCACTCACATACAGCCACCGCATGTCTACCGCCTTGCCTTCTCACCACTGCTATCAGACTCACTAGGCTTAGAGCCCAAACCCAACCTCTATAAATCAGCCTCTTTCCCTCACCCACGGCATCTCAAAACCTTCGCCTAGGTACCCGCTCCAACCACAGGTGCACCCCATACACCGAACACTCTTGCGCACATTTATTCACATCCACACTTCCCCAAATGCCCCCTATCTCGAATTCACTCTCTATCCCAGACATACATAGAATCTCTAAAACCATCAAGGCTAAACATATACCTACTCCATATATTAAATGTGCCCAACCTAAATGTTCGCTCACTCCCTGGCCATGCCTTAGAAATACACAATCTCTTAGTCAACCACAACATTGACCTACTGGCCATCACAGAAACATGGCTACATGAGGCATCCGGTCCAGCCGTCGCGCTGGCACTCCCACCAGGTTACACCATCTTCAGACAAGACAGGCAAGCTCGCCTAGGAGGAGTATCCATCATTTTCAAAGAAGCCCTCTCCCTCAGGTCTATCAGTCACCCTATGGCTAGCAACTCAGATGTTCTGTTTGCTAAGCTTGCACTGTCCCCTAATAGCACCATCAACATACACACACTATATCACCCCCCCCCCCGGCCTCCCATTAGATTTCCAGGGATACCTCATCCATCTACTCAGCAACAATATCAAAGGCTCCACCAAGACCATACTTCTTGGAGACTTGAACCTAGGGTTCAATGACCCCAAATACAAAGCTGCCGCTACCCTCGCTAAGGAACTTAATGACCTAGGGTTCATACAAAAAGTCTCAAGCCCCACACACACCAAAGGCCTCACCTTGGATTGGGTCGCAGACCACAATTGTCTCACCACCATCACTTCTAATACAGCGCTGCCATGGACTGATCACAATTGAATAGAATTCACCTTACCTATCACCACAAGCCCCAAAACCTTCACTCCTGCCCCCCTGCACAAGTGAGAAGCTCCAAAAAACTCAACAGCGACAACCTTTGCCCTTACCTGAATATTCCTACACTAGCTCCCCCCTTCTCCAACGATCCCAATACCCTAGCAGACATCTACAAAGACACTCTGTCAAAAGACGTCAACTCCATAGCACCACTTGAATGCAAAAAAGGAAAAAAGTCGCTATACGCCAACTCTTGGTTCACTGAAGAACTGCAGTCCCTACGCTCCTCCAAAAGGGAGGCTCTAAAAAACTGGCAAGCCAACCTGAACGACAATACTAAGAACGGTTTAACCTGATCTTCCGCCAATACAAAGATGCCATCACCAAAGCTAATGCCAATTCCTTCAACCTGTGAATATCAAATGCCAACTCGCAATCTAAAGAAATGTTTGCCATCTTCAATGAACTCATCTTCCCTCCCAATACCCCAGACGAAATCATCAAAGATGAAGCCTGGTGTGCTAGTATTCAATCACCATGCTAAACAAAATGAATCTCCTTAAACAATAAATCCAGGACCACTACAAAACCCTAACTCACCTTTCTGGGACCAAGCAACCAGACCCCCCGCACTCTCCTACAAACTCCAGCAAACCTCTCTTCTCGTTCAGGGACATCAAGGAACCTCAAGTTATCAACCTCCTCAAAAATGTAAAACCGTCCATGTGCAAAGGGGATATCTGTCCTTCCAAGATTATTAAGGACATTGCCGACCTCCTTGCTCCACTACTGACAGCATTCATCAATGCCTCCTTCAGAACCGGCATTATCCATGCCAGCCGCAAAGAAGCCTGGGTACGCCCCCTTCTAAAAAAAAAACACTTTAGACCCCGCACAGCCCAATAACTACTGACCCACAACCACTGTGCCTTTTCTCCTTAAGATCCTGGATAAAGCTGCCCACGGCCAAATCCAAACCTTCCTTGAAGCCCACTCTATTCTCGGGACAAGGCAATCCGGGTTCCGCAAAGGAAACAGTACTGAAACTGCGTTGGTGGACCTAAAAAACCATATCACCCAAATCATGGATAAAGGCAAGCCAGAACTCCAATTATTCCTAGACCTATCGGCGGCTTTCGATCTGGTTGATCATAAGACACTCACCTCACACCTCACCCACTCAACTAACTTCTCCAAAGAAGCAGCTCTCTGGGTCACTTCCTTCCTGGAAGGAAGGGCAATGAAGGTATTTTCCAACATAGCTAACACAGCCCCCACCACCATCCACTGCGAAGTCCCACAGGGCTCTTGCACAGCACCCACGTTGTACAACTTGTTTACGAAACCCCTCTTCGACAAGCTTGACGCCCTTGGTATCACATATACTAATTACCCTGACGATACTCAAGTACTCATTCCACTCACCGGCTCGTACAACAGAGACACAGAAACGCTACATACAATCTACACCACAATCCAGGCCTGGATGGCGGCCAACTCCCTTTACATCAATGGGGAGAATACTGAAATCATCAGACTAGGTCAAAAAACGACCCTAGCCAAATTAGACAAACTATACTCCAACTTCACCATCGATAACACTATCATCCCTGTCGCCACATCCGTAAAGACATTAGGGGTTTACATAGATTCTATGCTATCCATGACCAGACAGGTCAGCGCCATCACCTCCACATCAGCACACATCACCAAACTCATAAATGCAATAAAACCATACCTATCCAAGCCCAATTGTCTATCAATAGCCAGAGCAACTATTGAAGCCAAACTAGACTATTGCAATGCCCTCCTTGCAGGTACATCTGCTGAAAATTTAAACCGACTGCAACGCAGAACAATTTGCTAACGGCGGCACTAAGCATCCTTAAAAGGGAACATATATCCCATGCCAGACAGGCAGCTCACTGGCTCACGGTTAAGGAACGCATCACATTCAAAATCCTCACCCTCACCCACAAAGGCCTCACCCTCACAGCACCCTCATATCTATCAGAGACCATAATAAAATCTACCTCTACACGACCTATTAGGACTCGCTACGCTAACCAACTACACACCCCTCACATCGACAGGGCTAAAGCTGGTGGGCTAGGCTTCCCCTACATACCATCTAAGTTATGGAACGCTCTACCTTCAGCCATTAGAGCTGAAAACTCTCTCCTTGCCTTCAGAAAAAAAACGCAAAACCTCCCTCTTTATGTAAGCTACTGTATGCATTACTCTCTTTTATGCCTGTATTAAAACCTGCAATTGTCACCTTTACCTGTAACTAAGAAAACTGTCTGTAACAAGCACCACAATGCCTCCAGGCTGTTGCGCGCCTAACAAATGTGAATAAATAAATAAATAAATTAGGTCAATTCTTCCGAGGTCAATTGTGAAAAGGTCAGTTAGTATACATCCTGATGAGAAGGCAGAACTCGAATGAGGAGGAAGCACTAGGACAAGGAAGAAATGCTATGCCTCGAGACTGGGTTGTATAGAGCAACTAGGATGAGGAAGAGGGGGTAGGATAAAGATGAGAAAGAGGGACTAGGACGAGTCAGGAGAAAGAGGAAGAGGGAGTAGGATGAGGATGAGGAAGAAGAACAACGCTGAAGAGGGAATGGGGCTAGAAATTGGAACAATGACAAGGAAAATGGAAAAGGAAGAGCGACTATGATGAGGAGGCTAGACAAGCATTAAGATGAGTGTCCAGGGGCTAGGAAGAAAGAGGGGCACTAAAAGAAAGAACTAAGATGAGTATGAAGAATGGAGATGGGTAAGCGAGACTTGGACAAGGAACAGGAGGAGGAAGAGGGACTAGGATGGGGTAAAAAGATCACAAATGGCAATTGGAAGAGGAAGAGGGACAATGGTGAGGAAGACAGGGGCCCTAGAGGGACTAGAGCTAAGAAGGGGAAGAGGGACTTAGATGAGGAAGGGGGTATGAGATGAGGTACTAGGGCAAGGAAGAGGAACTAGATTGAGGGACTAGTACAAGAAATTAGGATTACTCTGGGAGAAGGAAGAGGGACTATGACAAGGCAGAGGAAACAGCAGTCAGGACTAGTTTGAGGGACTAGGACAAAGTAAAGGAAGAGGAACTCGCACAAGGTAGCTGACGAGGCACTAGGATGAGCAAGAGGGACTTAATGAAGGGACATGAATGAGGGGCAAGAAAAAGTAATATTGACTAAGAAGAGGGAAATGAATTAGGAAGAGGGACTAGGATAATGAAGTGCAATTATGATGAGGAAGAGGCACTACAATGAGGAGCAGCGAGTAGGGCAATGAAGAAGGAATAGGACAAGACAAAGGATGATGGACTAGGATGAGAAAGAGGAGCTAGGATGAGGAGGTGGAAAAAGGACTAGGATATGTGATAAAGACAAGGAAGAGAAATGAGGAAGGGGCCTATGATGAGGAATAGAGGCTAGGACAAGGGAGTAGGGTGACGAAGAGGGATTAGAAGAACGGAATTGGATGAGGAAGAGGGACTAGGATAATGGACTAGGATAAGGAATAGGTACAATGACAAGGAATAGGGAAGAGGCAGAGGGACCATGATAAGGAAGGGCAACTAGGAGGAGGCCAAGTGTACAGGGACTGAGGTGAGTATAAGGAATCAGAGAAAAGGTACCAGGAACTAGGAAGAGAGAGAGGGTCTAAGAAGATGGACTATGATAAAAAAAAGAGCTAGAATGAGTAAGTAGGACTAGGAGGAGGAAGGGGGGAGGGACTAGGATGAGGAACCATTGTGAAGAAGAGGGTGAGGAAGAGGGATTGGAATAAGGGATAGGGACTCATTTGAGGATGATAGGCTAGGACGAGAAAGTGGGAGAGGAACCTGGACACGGCATCGCAGAAACGGGGACTAGGGCAGTGGACTATGATGAGGAAGACAGAAAAGTAAGAGCGAGAAGGACTAAGAAGAGGAAAAGGGACAAGGAGGAAAATGGGCTTGAACGAGGAACTAGGATGACGAAGAAAGAGTAAAATAAATTACTAGGACAAGGCAATAGGACAAGGGAGTAGGAAGAGGAGGAGGGACTAGGATGAAGAGGAGGGCTCCAGATATTAGGATGAGGATAAGGGAAAAGGGACAAGGGGCTATGCACTAGGGAGAGAGATGGGAAGGCTATGAGGAGAAAAACACTAGTACAGGGAAAGGGGATCAGTGAAAAGAAATTAGTACTAAGACAAGAAAGAGGGATTAGTAACTAGGACAAGGAAGATGAAGACATGCCAGGATGAGAAAGAGGGACAAGAAGGAAGAACTTTAACAATACACAAAGGCAACTGGCTGGACAAAGGACAGGAAGAGGAACAGAGACAAGTAAGAAGGACTAGGATAAGAAAGGGAAACTATGATGAGGAAGAATGAATGTGACTAAGAGAGATAAGGAAGGAAGAGGGACTAGGGTTAGCTAGAGGAATCGGGATGAGATAAAGGAAAAGGAACTAGGAAGAGGAAGAGAGAGTAGGATGATGAAGATGGATTAGGAGGAGGGTCTTGGAAGAGGGAGATGGATTCGGAAGAGGTACTTGGATGAGGAAGGAAGAGGCACTATGATGAGAAAGAGGTACTAAAATGATGAAAGAGTGACTAGGAGGAGGAAGAGAAAAGACTAGTATGAGGGACTATGAAGCAAAGAGGAACTAGGATAAGGTATTGGGATGAAGGATGAGGGCAACGATCCAGGATGCAGAAGATGGACTATGATGAGGAAGAAGAACCTGCAATAACAAGAGGAACTGGGACAAAGAAGAGGGCCTGGGACAAGAGACTAAAACAAGGAAGAGAGAGAAGGAATATGGTACAAGGACTGAGACCTATGATAAAGAAGGAATAGGAAAAATAACTAGGACAAGATAGATGATGCATAGTAGTATGAGACAGAAGGATGAGGAACAGGGGCTAGGGCAAGGAAACAGGACTAGGACAAGGGACTAGGATGAAGGACAATCAAGTATAATGTGAATAATTGACTTTGACAACGAAGAATCATACGCACTGTGAAGTGGAAAAACAAATAGGAAGAAGAAGAGGGACTCAGAAAAGGGACTACAATGAAGAAGAGGGACAAGGTTGTGGGCCTCGGACAAGGAAGAGGAACTAACATGAGGTAGATGAAGAGGGACTAGGATGAGAATCATGAATGAGGAACATTGACAAGGGATGAGGACTTGGTACAGCGACTAGGAAGTGGGAATAGGATTGTGAAGAGTCTGTGACAAGGAACTAGAAATATGTACTAGGATGTAGAAGAGGGACTGGGAAGTGGAACTAGCATAAGGTAGATTGACTTGGACGAAGGACATGAATGAGGAAGAGATAGTGGGTAGAACATCCTAGCAGGACTAAGACAAGCAACTAAGATAAAGAATAAGGAGATGGATGAGAAAGAGCCACAAGGAAGATGGAAAAAATTAGAAAGAATGAGTACCACATGTAAGAGAAGCAGGGATTAGGGTGAGGGACTAGAAATAGAAAGAGGGACTAGGATGAGTCAGAAAGACAAGGAAGAGGGAAGAGGAAATAAGACAAAAAAGAGTAGGAGAAGATAGAACGAGGAAGCAGGACAGGACGGACAGGACAAATAAAGAAAGATTAGGTAAAGGGACCAGAATGTGGATGAAGGATGTGGCAGATGGACAGGGATGAGGAAGAGGGAGTATGATGATGAAGAGGGATGATGGTGAGAATAATGTACCAGGGACTAAGTCCAGAATGAGGGACTAGAATGAGTGAGTATGAAGAGAGACAGGGACTAGGAATATCGACTAGGATGAGAAAGAAAAACAAGAGATGAGGATGAAGAAGAGGAAGAGGAACAAGAATAAGTAAGAGGGTCTGGGATGGGGAAGAGGGACTAAGACAAAACACTGGAAGAAGAGGGTCTAGGGAAAGGGACTAGCAAGAGAACAAATGACTATAAAGAGGAAGACAGAAATGAAAGAGGGACAAGGACTAAGAAGAGCAAGAGGACCAGGAAAGGGGACTAGGATGAAGACACAGGAGTAATATAAATGGCTAGGAAATGTAAGAGGAAAAAGAACTAGGAATACAAGAAAAAAAAGGACTGAGATGAGGAGAAGAATGTAGGAAAAGTGACTTAAAAGAGAGTCAAAAACGAGGATGATGGACAATGCTTAAGAAGAGGGAATATGATGAAGCCGAGAGATTACGTCAAGGAAGAGGGATTATGAAAAGGAAGTGGGAAGAGGAAGATGAATTAGCACAATGAAGAGGAAATAAAATAAGTAACTAGGACAATGAAGAAGAAGAGGGTCTAGAAATTGAACTATAATGATGGTCTAGAACAAGAGAGGGACTTGGACATGGGACTGTGAAGTGGAAGAGAGAGGAAGACAACGAAGGGGGACTAGGAAGAGGGTCTATGATAAGGAAGACAGAGAAGCACAAGTAAGAGGAAGCAGGACTCAAAAGCAAGCAGTAGGGCAAGGAAGAGGGCCTAGGAATAGAGACTAGGATGGGAAAAGTGACTAGGATGAGGATGAGGGACTAGGATGAAGGATTAGGAGAAGAAAAAGAAGATAGACCAGGAAGAAGAACCAGAGGGACCGGGTTGAGGACCAGGAAGAGGGATGAGGAAGAGTGACTTGGGCGACGAAAATAAACTATGATAAGTGACTAGGATGAAGGACTATGAAGAGGACCTATGAAGACAGTGTGGGACTAGGATGAGGACAAGAAGATGGGATGGAGTGAAACATGAGGATTAGGAAGAGTTTCTAGAATGAGCGACTGCAAAAAGAGACAGGGCCTTGGATGAGGGACAAAAAAGAGGAAAGGGGACCAGGATGTGGATGATGAAGAGTGTACAAGAAGAGGGGGGGATTTGAATGAGCAAGATGGGTGAGGAAGAGGGCAGAGGGAAAGGAAGAAGGACTGGAAAGAGGGAATTTTAATAGATTGAAGGGGATCTATGATGAGAAAGAAAGATGAGGAAAGGGGACTAAGACGGGGGACTAAGATGAGAAAGATGGTCTTGGAAGAGAAATAGGGGAGTGGGACTAGGATGAGGAAAAAACTAGGGACTACGAAGAGGAAAAGGAAGAGAAACTAAGAGGAGGAAGAGTGACTATGACATGGAATACAAAAGGCACAAGGAAAAGGAATAGGGGCAAGGACAATTAACAGATACTAGGGTGAAGAATAGGGATGAGGATAAGGAAGAAGAAAAGAAAGTAGAAAGTAGAAAGAGGGAGTAGTGCAAGAAACAAGGACGAGTATAAGGAAGCTAAACTAAAATTAGGGTCTAGAATGAGGACGAAGAATGAGGTTGAGGAAGATGAAGAGGGTCTAGGAAGAGGGACTATGACAAAGAAAAGGGACAACAACACAAAAGAGAGAAAAGGGAGGAAGGAGTGAAGGAAGGAAGAGAGAATAGGACAAGATAAATGAAGGGGTCCAGGGATGAGCAAGAGGGAGAGAAACTATGATAAGGCACTACGAAAATGAAGAGGGCCTTGGACACAGATCAGAGACTAGGGAGGAAGGAACAGTAACACGAAAGAGGGGCAGGGACTGTCCAAACAGACTAAAATGAGGACGAGGAACTAGGAAGAGTAAGCTGGACTGGGGGGGAGTAGAACAGGAAGTAGGAATAGAAAAAGCTATTAGGATGAGGGAATACATGAGGAAAATGAAGAGGTTTTAGGATGAAGAAGAGCTACTCATATTTGGAAAAGGATGCAGAAAAGAAAGAGGGACAAGGAAAATGGACTATTAGGAAGAGATATTATTACAAGGAAGATAGAAAAAATAGAAGGCTAAAATAAAGAAGTCGGATTAGGATGAGATAAAAGAAGCGGTATTAGGGTGAGGATGCGCAAAAGAGACTAGGATAAGGGATACGGATCATGGACTAGGATACGGAACTAAGACAAGAAAGAAAGACTAAAATAAAGAACATTGACTTGGGAGGACTTAGAAGTGGGATAGGGACTTTGAAAATGGACTAGTATCAGGAAAATGAACTAGAGTGAGGAAAAGTGACAAAAAAGAGGAACATGAGTGCGAGTAGGACAAGTACAAGGATGAAGAAGTGGAAGATGTACTAGACTGAAGAAGAGCAA
Source organism: Ambystoma mexicanum (assembly GCF_040938575.1). Classification (NCBI taxonomy): domain Eukaryota; kingdom Metazoa; phylum Chordata; class Amphibia; order Caudata; family Ambystomatidae; genus Ambystoma; species Ambystoma mexicanum. Next base: position 1,432,018,017 of record NC_090935.1, read on the forward strand.
GAGGAACTAGGATGAGGAAGAATAAGAAGGATAAGGAAGGTACATTTAGATGAGAAAGATGGGCAAGGATGCATTCTAAGACAAGGAAGAAGGAGGCAGAATGACTAGGATGAGGGACTAGGACAAGGAAGGGCTATAATGAAGAAGAACGATCCGGGAGAGTAAGAGGGACCAGGACTAAGAAGATGAACACTGATGAGGGATGAGGAACAGGAACTGGGATGAGGGATTTAGGACAAGGAAAGGGACTAAGATGTGGGACTAATAGAAAGAGGGTCTAGGAAGAGTAAGAGGGAACAGAGGCTATGATGAGAAAAAAGAAGAGGTGCTGCGATTAGGAAAGGGGACTAGGAAGAGGAATAGAGACCAGGACAAATGATAAAAAGGTACAATGACAATGAACAGGTACTATGGAGAGGAATATGGATGAGGAGGGGGTGAATTTGAAGGATTAGAATGGGGGACTAGGGCAAGGAAGAAGGACTAGTACGAGGAAGCTGAACTAAGATGAGGGTCTAGAATGAGAATGAATAATGAGATTGAGGAAGATGAAGAGGACCTGGGAGGAAGGACTATGACAAAGAAGAGGGACTATGACAAATAACAGAGACAAGGAAGAGGGAGTAAAATGAGGAAGAGAGAATTGAATATAAAGGAAGAGGATTAAGATGAGGAAGAGGAAGAGAGACTATGATAAGGGACTTTGGCATCATTAGGAGTTTGGTGGTATTTCAGAGGTAAATCCTCTGAGATAGCACCAAACAGATTTACATTTACCACCACTTGGTCCTATAGAATTACCACGGGATTACAAGTGGTGGTAGGCTGTATAAATCCCCATTTCCTGGAGTCCTATCTCCAGTTGGGGATTTTTGGTGGATTTACAACTGGTGGAATCACTGAGTGGTAATTCCACCATTTTTCTGCACCGCCAAATTACAAGTTTTGGCAAAATTACCGCTGGTGGAATTACTGAGGTGTAATTCCACCAAATTTTGGAAGGAAAAGTGGAGGATTCACCTCCAGCATCAAGCTGGAGGTACATACCCATTTTACCTCCAAAAACCAGCGGAATTATCACTCAGTGGGCCTCATTACGAGTTTGGTGGTGCGGGAAAAAGTGGAGATAATTCCATTACCTCCATTTTTCACACACCGCCAAAGAACAAGTTTTAGTCATAATTGCCACCAGTGGAAAGACTAGGAAGAGGGGCATGTACACATAATAGATACTAGGGTGCATGGACCAGGGACTAGAAAGAGAGATGGGGACTAGGAAAGGGCAATAGACTGAAAAAGTGGAAGAAAAGGAAATAGAAGGATAAGGAGGGGGGACTCGGATGAGAAAAAGGGGCAAGGATGAGGTCTAGGACAAGAAAGAAGGAGGAAGAGAGACTGGTTTGAGGGACTAGAATGAAGAAGAGGGCTACAATGGAGAAGAGCGAACAGGGATAATTAGGGGGACCAGGACTAAGAAGAGGGAGAGGGATGAGGAATGGAGGGTGGGCTGAGGGACTAGGGAAAGGAAGATGGCAAATAGGGACTAGGATGGGGGCTACGAAGAGAAAGAGGGGCTATGAAGAGAAAGAGTGAAGAGACACCAGGTTGAGGAAAAAGAAGACGGACTACAATGAGCAAGAGGAAAAGGGGGTAGGAGGAGGAAGAGGAATAGAGACTTTGACAAGGAATAAAAAAGGCACAAAGGAAAGGAATAGGGGCAGGCAGAGTAAGCATGTAATAGGATCATAGGAAGAGAAAGAGAGAGTAGAACGAGGACGTAGGGCAAGGAAGGAGGAGTAGTATGAGGACATGGAACTAAGATGGGGACTAGAATGAGGACAAACAAAGAAGATGAGGCAGATGAGGGACTATGATGGAGGACTAGGATGAAGAAGAGAGATTATGAAGAGCAATATGACAAGGAAGAGGAAGTAAAATGAGGAAACAAGAAGAACAAGTTACTTACCCCATGTAACGTTCTTTCGACTGGATGTTCCTCCCACAATTCCTTTCTTATGACATTTCCAATATCCATCTTAGCCACTTTGGACAATTCTTTTCAGCAGAGGGTACTACGCGTCAATGTCTGACGACTCACTGTGCCTCGGAGGCCTCTGTCTCGATGTCGACGTCATTAAAAGTATATATAGCGCACGCAGCGTCCATTGGCTTCAGTTCCGTTTTTACGAATGTAGGATCACTTCCATACCTGACAGTTACTCCTCCTGAGAGAGCACAGACTGCAATAGCAAAGGAAATTCTACTGCAGGGTACTTTGGGAGGGGCGATAAGGAATATGTGGGAGGAACATCCAGTCATAAAACACTACCAGGGGTAAGTAACTTGTTCTTCGAATGGATTGTGTCCTCCCACCTATTCCTTATTTTATGAAAGTCTCCCAAAGCAGTTCTAGTATTTCTGGAGGAGGGAGTCAGAATTTTTCATGACAATTTAGTAGTTCTCATAGGTCTGTGTGCACAGAATGCCACACTGCCTTACCAAATAAGCCTTACCGAACTGAAGAAGAATCCAAACTGTAATGTTTGGTGAAAGTATGTACGGATGACCATGTTGCAGCCGCACACATTTCTTTAACTGGTACTCCCCTCTGTAATGCAGAGGAAGTTGCCATGCCCCTGGTCAAATGAGCCGAAGGCCTTCTGGAGGATCCTTTCCCAGCAGTCTGTAGCATTCAGATATTGCCAGCATTATCCATCTGGATAACATCTGTTTAGTGATTGTCAAACCCAACTTGTGGCCTGAGTAGCCAACAAACAGTTGGTCATCTTGTCTTAGTTTTGCCATTCTGGAGATATAGAAACTTAGTGCACGTTTAGGATCAAGTCTGTGTAGATTCTCCTCTTCCTTCCCCGGGTGCGGAGGAGGGTAAAATGATGGTAATGTTATTTTCGGAGTCACATGGAATTCAGATACAATTTTGGGTAAAAAAAGTGGGTTTCACCTTAAGGACCTCCTTGTCCTTATAGAAAATAGTGTATGGAGGCTTGCAGGATTAAGCCTGAAGTTCACTCACCCTTCGGGCAGATGTAATGGCTACTAACAAGATGGTTTTTAAGGTTAGCAGCCTCAAAGGACAGGAGTTTTTAGGCTCGAAAGGAGCACACATCATAAATTTCAAGACCAAGTTGGGATCCCAAACCGGGACTTGAAAAGGGATCAGAGGGAAAACATTTGTCAATCCTTTTAGGAATTGTATGATTAGAGGAATTTTGAAGTAAGATACTTCCTCCTCAGTGCGCTTAAATATAGAAAGTGCGGTAAGATATCTTTTAATAGTACCAATCTGGAGCCCCAGATTAGCTAGGTGTAACAAAAAGGATAACACCATAGGTGTATTACATTTAAATGGATCATCATTCTTATTTCTAGACCAGCTGCAGAATTTGTTCCAACGGCAGCAGTACAAAGACTTAGTTGCTGGGCTTCTGGCCGAAAGCAAAATCTCCATTACGTCATCCGGGAGGGGCCAATCCTTGTATCTCAGCCTCTCAGAAATCATGCGTGAATGCTGAGTGTCTTAACCTCTGAATGGAGAACCCGACCTTCCTCTTGCAATAGAAGACCCTCTATTTGTGGGAGACGTATTGAAGGGCAGCTGGACATGTCCAGAAAGTCCGGGTACCATGTCCTCCTGGCCCAATCCGGAGCAATTAGGATCATGGGTTTACCGAACTTTCTCAACCGCCTGATCACTTGAGGAATGACGGGGACTGGAGGAAATTCATACAGGAGTGGAAATTACCAGTCCACCACAAATTCGTCTCCTAGAGCTCTGCTTGAGGGAAATTCCCTGGAGCAGCATAGTTCGCACTTCTGGTTGACACTGGTCGTGAACAAATACACTGGAGGGGTTGCCTAAAGGGTCAAGGTCTCTTGAAGGACTTCCTGAGCTAGTTCCCACTCGTGGGAGACTGTGCTCTGCCTGCTCAGAGCGTCCGCAGCCGTATTTTTCCACCCCGGCTAGGTGAAATTCTGACAGGGATATCCCTTCTTGGATTGCTCAGTACAGGAGCTGCATTGCCTCTCTGCACAGTGGTAGTGACCCTACACCTCGTTGAGGTATTATATGGCCACTGTGTTGTCCGTCATTATCAGGACGTTCTTTCTCAGTATAGAGGGCTGAAAGGCCTTCAGCGCCACTCTGATTGCCCTCAGCTCCAAAAGGTTGCGTGGGCTCCCCACCCCGTGAGTGAGGCGTCCGTCACTACTGTTATCTCCGGCCATGGTTGCCAAAAAGGTTCTCCTTTCAGAATGTTCTCTTGGCAGGCCGACCACCGGAGGTCCTGTGGAACTCTGCTCGAAATCTGTAGGAGGTCTGACATCCTTCCTGAGAATTGGGACCACTGAGTTCGGAGAGCCCATTGGAGAAATCTCATTCTCAGGCGAGCCTCTGGCACCAGAAAAATGCAGGATGCCGTGAGGCCGAGCAACCTTAGAAAGTCTAAGGCTGGGAGATGCTGGGCACTCTGGAATTTGGTAACCATCTGCAGAATGTCTTGAGCCCTCATCTTTGGTGGCTAGGCTTTTCACAGGGATGCATCCAGGACTACTCCGATGAATTGGAGCCTTTTAGATGGTATCATGTGAGACTTCTTGAAGTTGAGGGAGAAGCTCAGTCTGTGAATGGAGTGACAGGTGGAGCTGAGATGTTCCAGGGCCTGTTCTGGGGAACTTCCCCATATCAGCCAATTGTCCAGGTAGGGGTAGACGTGAATACCACCTCTCCTAAGACTCGCTGCCCCCACTGCCATTAATTGGGGAAAAACCTTGTGCGGAGGTCAGCCCAAATGGCAGAACTCGAAACTGATCATGAGACCCACCACCGGCTAACCTCAGGTACCTTCTGTGCTTGTGATGGATTGGCACATGAAAGTAAGCATCCTGAAGGTCCAATGATACCATCCAGTCCAGAAACTGCAGGACCTGAAGGATCTGAGAAAGGGTAACCATCTTGAACTTGTCCTTCCTGAGGAACTTGTTCAAGTCTCTCAAGTCCAAGATGGGTCTCAATCCTCCGTCCTTTTTTGGAATTAGAAAGTAGGGGGAGTACCAACCCTTGTTCCTCTCCGCTACAGGTACTGGTTCTATAGCACCGTTAATATTTCCTGCATAAGGAGCGGATCTGGAACTTTGAAAGAGCTGTTCCCCGGTGGATGACTCTGAGGCTTTTTTAGAAAGGGAAGGCAGTAACCCTGGGCAACTGTTTCCAACGCCCATGCATCTGATATAATAGCCTTCCATTCTTTCTAGATGCTGTGAGAGTCTGCCTCCCACTGCAGTCTTGTGAACTAAGTCCTCAGAGAGGTTTTTGGGCAGCTGACGCAGTGGTTGATGGCAAAGTAGCCGCTCCTGAGGCGGTCTTAGTACCTCTTCCCCGTCCACCACGGGGGAATCTTCTTTGGCCTCTTTGAACTGATTGTCCTCTGCCTCTTCCAAATGTGGAGTATTGACAAAAGGACCTGCCCCTCCAAGGCATACCCATGTGGCGATTTGGAGGTTGTCTAATCGCAGCACCAAGGGATTTGGCTGCTGCCTTTGAAGTTTGCAGTTTCTCCAGACTTTCATCAGCCTTGCTACCGAACAAATGTGTGCCGTCAAAGGGCATGTTAAACAGTCTGGATTGCACATCTGGAGCAAATCCTCACCTCCTTAACCAGGCAAACCTGTGCATAACTGTACAAGCCGCCATTGCTCTACAGTCTGCAGGGATTCACACATAGCGTCCTTTCCATCCTTTACTATGTTAAAAAAAGTCTCGTTCTTTCCCTTTGGGGATATGGTCAGCCGCCATGGACATAAATTCCCAAAGGGTATGAGTGAACCTAGCCAACGTGCACGTGGCATTTGCTGACTTCAGGGCCATACTTCCAGCCGAAAAAACCTTTTTGGCTAGAGCGTCGTAATGCTTATTATCCCTATCAGGAGGGATAGTAGGGTAGGCATTCTGTCTTGTGGTTGAGGTGGCAGCCTATACACCAGATTCTCTGGAGTTGGGTGTTTTGACAAATAATAGGGATCCCTGCTTGACACCCTGTATTTAGAAGTCCGTTTTTTGCTGACTGCCGGATTCAATCCAGGCGCCTCCCAATTGGTAGCTACGCGCTTTTGTAAAGCTGCATGAAATGGAACAATTGGGTCTTCCTGAGGTCCCCTCTCCAGAATATCTGTCAAGTCACCTGGTTTGAAAACCTGGCTTGGTCTACTTCATCCCATGTACTCAACCATCCTCAACATTAACTGCATATAGGTTACTTCTGCATCACCAGATGGATCTGATCTGCCAAACTCTACCTCTGCTGAGGTGTCCAAACCATTGGCATCATGTAGGCACTCTTGAAGGTCTTTTATTCTGGATTCTTCAGCTATAAGGGCCTCAGGAACTGATGGTGTACCATATTGGAGGCCAAAAGGTTTTGATTCATCAGAAGATGGTTCTGCGTCCTCATAAATCTAGGAAAGAGATTTGAAAAAGTCAGCCCTAGGGAAAGGGGTATATGTTTTTTCAATGATACCCGATGGTGTCATGATATTGGTCGACAAAGGTACCGAGAATGTCAATACCGTCGACGTCAAGGGCTTCGATGCCTGCGTTGATGACTGTGACGCCTGTAGCACTGAGTAGCTCAAAGTCTGATGCGTCAATGACTTTTGTTTATGTTTTTGTGTCGATGGTGTCGACGAATGGTCTTTTGGTGCAGGTGACGTGTCTTTCGGCGCCAATGGCAACGGTGAAGAGTCTCGGCACCCAATGGCGTTTATGACTCGGTCCTCGAAGGGAATTTCTCTCGACTCGAGGGATCTTTAGAACGCTCGCTAGGAGTTTTGCTTGCCGGGCCCGAAGCACACAGGTCTTATTTTTATGCTTATCGGGTCTTTCGACCTGAACATGGCTTTCGACAGTACTTGAGGGGGTCAAGGCCGCATACTCAAATACCTTCATCATCTTCAGCCTAAATTCTTCCCACTCAGCTGGGGAGGTGGTTTTTGTTGAAAATACAACCCGTTCCGGAGAGGAACTCAAAGATGGCGAAGATGGCAAACTATGACGCCATTTCTTCGAGTGTCTTGATGATGACGAATGGTGGGAACCACTTTGTGATCAGTCTTTTACTTTTCTTACAGCGAGGAGAAACAGTTCTCGACTCGTCCGATGTCTGTCTTTTCAACGGAGTCGATGGGGACTTATGGGTCCTACCTGCTGCAAGTTTCCCTCTGCGCTCTCTCAGGGATTTCGGCGTCATGGACAGGCAGTCACTCAGATGAAGGATGAGTGGATCCCAGACACCACAAGCATATTCTGTGGGGGTCCATAACTGACATTGTTGACCCGCAGTCACAGCATTTTTTAAAACCCGACTTCGGGGTAGAAGACACCTATGACAAGGCCATTTTCGAAGATTTCTCTCAAAGATTTCACAAGGAACGGAGCGTGCCATATCTGTAACGCTCACCTGATTCCCGTAGAGGCGCCGGTCTTGACTGGGCGTATACCGTATCTTCAAAGGTGATGTGTAACACACGGCTGGCTCTTTGGGCTGGACCTCTGTGCACTGTATGTCTGACTCGAAGGGTAAGATGTCTGCAGATAGAAAATATGGGATTAAGGAACTGGGTTATTGAATGTCTCTCTCTTCTTCCCTTTCTCTTCTCCTGTAGAACCCCAAAGGTTAACGCTCTCACCTTAGGTAAGTGAACGCCGTGCTCTCCATCTGCCTCGGGGCAGGGTGCTGTAACCAGTTTCTTCACTGGATAAGGGGAGCAGGCCTCTTGACTTCAGAGGACTGCTGTCCGTCGTTTACTGCACGAACGGTAAATTTCGAGTAATCCTAATGTCTTTAAAGTCTTTAGTAATGATGTCTCTTGTTTTGCAGGGTTCCGGCGATGGCGGATGACGGGCTGAAGTGAGTTGAAGATGGAGCCCGTGTGATGAATAGAAGCGCCTGGAAGCACGTAAGTAAGCGCTTGTTGCCTGCTTCACGATGCGCTCTAACTGTCTTTTTATTTTGCAGGTACAAGTTCGGAGCGGCTGCAGGGTGCCGGAATACCCACTGGGTTAGATGTGGAAAGGAGTAATGGCAACTGAGTATTAAAGTTCCCCAATGTCTTTAAACGCACCTTGTTTTGTCTTTCAGATGCGGGATGCAGCGCCGAAGGCCTCCGGAGCGTGCGAAGAGTTGGTAAGCTTTTGTCTTTCAGATGCCGGAATGCAGTGTGAAGACCTACGGAGCGCACAAAGAGTAGGTAAGCCTTTGTCTTTCAGATGCCGGAATGCAGCGCGAGGCGTTGGTGACAGCCGATGGACCAGGTAAGTGAAGAGCTGTCACTGAAGACCGTAATGCTAACCTGTTCTTTCTTGTCTTTATAGGTGTTGCTGAAGACTGGATTCAGGATGGTAAGCCTTTTTCCTTAGGCCCAGGATCAGATGCAGAAGACACGATGAGCGTTCTGCTGCAGAGGATGCAGAATAACGCAAAGCAAGATTCATCCATCGGGTGTGGTTTAAATAGCCTCCTGTAGTGCTTAGGTGTCTCCTTCCACAGCCACGCCTAGGTAAGAAAAGATTTCCTGCTTTCCAGAAGAGTTCCAGTGTTCTGAATCTAGGGAGTGGCTCCTGCCCCACCCAACAGGAAAAGTAGTTCCAAACAGAAGAGGATCAGAGGCTCAACTGGCAGGCAAGTAAGCAGCATGGTCTGCTGCAGGTAAGTCCACCCAAGCATTATGAGCCCGGCGCTTCCAGCGCTGGGACTGGGCATATTTATGAGCCTGGTGCCACTGGCGCCAGGACTGGGTCCAAAAGGTCCCAATTGGGACTGGTTGGCACTCGGAACCTGGGTTATGGATCTGCTTCCAAGGGAGTTGGGAAAACCCTGACCTTTTGGAAGCAGAGATCATGACAGTACCCCCCCTCAAGGCCCCTCCCAAACCGGGCTTCTCCGGGGGTTTTGGCTTGTCAGGAAATGTTCGGTGAAATCTTTTGATTAGGCGAGGAGCGTGGACATATTCAGCAGGTTCCCAGGATCTCTCTTGGGGGCCGTAGCCTTTCCAGTCAATTAGGTAAAATAGTTTAGATTTGGAGATCTTGGAGTCCAGAATGCTTTTGACTTCAAACTCGAGTTCTCCATCAACTAGGATAGGTTTTGGAGATTTAGTTAGTCGGGTTTGAGGTTGCACGGGTTTTAATAGAGAGACGTGGAAGACCGGATGTATCTTCATGTGCGGGGGCAAGTCCAACTTGACCGCTACTGGGTTTACTATGGTAGTGATGGAATAGGGACCAAGGTATCTTGGGTTGAATGTGCGTGGCCCTTTTAGAGGTAGATATTTGGTGGATAACCAGACTTGATCCCCTACTTGATATTGAGGGGCTTCCTTCCGATGTTGATCTGCTCCTTTCTTGTATTGTTCTTTAGCCCTTTGAAGGTGAGAAACAGCTTCCTTAAAGGCTTGGGTGATTGTAGAATGCAGGTAGTCTACTGCTGGTGTTTCAAGATCTTGGAGGGGATCCAACTCCGAGGTTCGAGGGTGACTGCCGTACAAAAGAAAAAACGGGGTTTTCCCAGTTCCCGAATGGACAGAGTTATTGTAGGCATATTCGGCTATCCAAAGGATGTCTTTCCAAGTTTTTTCCGTTTGTTGCAGCATGCAGCGTAAATACTGTTCCAGAGTTTGATTGGTCCTCTCGGTTTGTCCGTCGGTCTGAGGGTGGTGACTGGTCGATAGTCTCACATCAATTTGAGCCGACCGACAGCAACTTCGCCAAAAATGAGAAATAAATTGACTACCTCGATCCGAAATTAGAACCGAAGGAAAACCGTGCAGTCGGACGATGTTTTCGAGAAATTCTTGGGCCAGAGTTGCTGCTGTTGGCAAGCCTTTGAGCGGAATGAAATGCGCCATCTTGGAGAATAAGTCCACGATTACTAGAATCGTATTGTATCCGGAGCATGGAGGTAGATCGGTGATGAAGTCCATAGAAAGCGTATGCCAAGGGCGAGGTGGGATGTCAATAGGGCGTAAGAGGCCTGCTGGTCTTTCCTTTTGACTCTTGTTTTGGGCGCATACTCCACAGGACATTATAAAGTCTCTGATATCTTTTTTCCAAGACGGCCACCAGAAGTAGCGCTTGATCTTTTCTGAGGTCTTGGCCATACCGGGATGTCCTTCCATTAAAGAATCGTGATAACAAGAGATTACTTTTTTCTGTAAATCTGTGCTGGGTAGGTATAATCGTTCTTGGAAATACAATAAGTTGTCCTTTACTGCAAAGTCCTTTCCCTGCAGATGCCAATTCTGTATGTCTGCTGGAGTTACAAGTTGCCTGGCTTTATCCTTAACTTCCTCTATGGATTCTGTGGCGATTACACCCAGAATTCTTTGTTCGGGAATGATTGGTACAGGTTTAGGGTTGATCAAGTGTTCTTCCACTCCCATCCGAGAAAGGGCATCAGCTTCACCGTTCTTTGTACCAGGTCGATAGGTAATTATGAAGTCAAACTCGGCAAAGAATAATGCCCAACGGAGTTGTCTAGAGGATTGGGCTTTTGCGGTTTTCAAATATTGCAGGTTTCGGTGATCCGTAATCACAGTAACGGTGTGTCGGGCCCCCAGCAGATAATGCCGCCAAGCCTTAAAGGCAGACTTGATAGCCAGAAGTTCCTTGTCAGTAATCGTGTAATTGATTTCAGGAGGCGAGAATTTGCGGGACCAAAATGCCACGGGATGCAACTGATTGGTTACCGGGTCCTTTTGTGATAGAACTGCCCCCATGGCAAGGCTTGAAGCATCAGTTTCCACGATGTAGGGGAGTTCGGGGCGAGGGTGTTTTAAGATTGGTGCAGAGATAAATTTAGTCTTCAAATCCTGGAAAGCTTGTTCCGCCTCGGTAGACCATTCAAAACGTTTGTTTTTCTTTAACAAGGCAGTGATGGGCTGGACTATTCGAGAGAATTCGGGGATAAACCTGCGGTAAAAGTTAGCGAAGCCTAACATGCTTTGCACACCTTTTACGGAGGATGGTGATGGCCATTTGAGAACTGCATCGACCTTCTTTGAATCCATACGCACTCCGCCAGGTGATAATATGAATCCCAAGAATTCAACTTCAGTCACGTTGAAAACACATTTTTCCAACTTAGCGAAAAGTTTGTGTTGACGCAATCTTTCGAGGACCATTTTCACGTGTTTCCGATGTTCAGATTCCGATGAAGAATAAACGAGGATGTCGTCAATGTAAACAACAACACACACATCTATGAGCTCTCTGAGGACATCGTTCATAAAATATTTAAAGGCGGCCGGGGCATTGCAAAGTCCGAAGGGCATGACCTGATATTCAAATAGCCCATACTTGGTGCGGAAGGCCGTCTTCCATTCATCGCCCTCTTTTACTCGTATCAAGTGGTAAGCTCCTCTAAGATCCAGCTTTGTATATATGCATGCTTTTCTGACTTGGTCCAGGAGTTCAGGGATCAAAGGTAACGGATATCTATTCTTAACGGTGATCTGGTTCAGGGAGCGATAATCTATACAAGTTCTAAGGTCTCCTTCCTTTTTTGGAACGAAGAACAAAGCTGAAGAAGCAGGGGACTTGGAAGGACGAATAAACCCATTTGCCAGGTATTGATCCAGGTATTGTCGAAGGTGAAGGTTCTCAGGCTCGGTGAGGGCATAAATTCTACTACAAGGAGGAGTAGATCCAGGTATCAGGTCTATCTGGCAGTCATAAGACCTATGAGGAGGTAGAGAGTTAGCCTGATCCTTCCGGAAAACATCTTGGTATTCTAGGTATTCGGGAGGTAACTGGGGAGTCTCTGAAGAAATTGCTGCCAGTGCAACACCAGGTGGAGGGTGACAAGTAGAGACACATTCTGGAAACTGGACCGTTCTTGCTCGCCAATCGATCAGAGGATTGTGTTTCTCTAACCAAGGTATTCCTAGAATAATCTGAAACTGAGGGGCCTTGATCACATCGAACACGATCTTCTCATGGTGTCCATCTTGACTTACTAGCGTCACCTCTTGAGTGGTATGCGTTACTGGCCCGGAGGCTATCTCCGTACCATCCACCGTAGTAATGACGTCCTTTACAGCCTTTGGACAAAGAGTTAGATTCATCCTCAAAAACATTTCATGATCCACATAATTGCCGATGGCACCGCTGTCGACGTAAGCTTCAATTGCATGTAATCGATCCGGATTATCAGGGCTAATGAGGACCATAGGTATCACGAAATGCGAGGTCACGGAACTGGTTTTCACGCTCGGCAAGAGGACCTCTATTCTTGTCGGGCGAGGTCGTTTCCCTGCTCAGAGTTTGTAACTTTGGTAACTGCAGCTCCTACTGCCTTCTTGGCAGGTTTCACCGGACAGTCTCGAAGAAAGTGCCCTGAGTTTCCGCAATAGAGGCATAATTGCAACTGTTTTCTCCTTTCCCGCTCCTTTTGTGTTAGAGGACCTTTCAGACCCCCTATTTGCATGGGTTCCCCGGAGTCTACTCCTTTGGAAGGAGTTGGCGGTTTGGAAAATACTCGAGCATCAAACTTGGAACGATCGGCCTTCCTGTTCTGCAGTCTGTGATCTATTTGAACGACTAAGTCTATATAGTCCGAACAATCTTGTGGGGGATTCACTACTTGGGCTAACACATCTTTGAGCTCTCCACGTAGACCTCTATAAAACAGCGTAATCCTTTTGTCCTCAGGCCATTGAGTTTCCACTATCAGTCTGTTGAAAGACGCAATATAAGCCAAAAGGTCTTGATTACCTTGTCGCAACGAAAGAAGCTCATTGTCCAAGGCCTGCCCCTGTGAATGTCTTGCGAACAGTTTTTCCATACTGAGCTGAAAAGCTTGAAAATCATGGAGGACCGGATCATCTTGATTTACTAGAGGGATCGACCAGTCTGCCGCATTGCCACTAAGGTACGAAAGCACGAAAGCTACTTTAGCTTGATCAGTTGGAAAGGCTGCTGGCCGGCATAAGAAATGCAACCGGCACTGATTGATAAATACTGCAAACCTCTTTGGGTCACCAGAAAATCGTTCGGGCGGAGCCAGAGGTACATTCCCAGGTAGGTTGATCTGCACTGGATTCATAGAGGATGTAGAAGGAAGATTTCCCCCAGATGCGGGTAACGGGGTCTGTCCGGCTTGTGACTGTAGCAATTGTCTAGCGAGATCATCTGTTCGCTCCTTGGAAATAATCAGTTCCCTTCTTAGAGCGTTCGTTTCCTGACGGGCTGCATGCACTTCTGCCCTTAGTTCCCCAAGTAACTGGGCTAGCTGGTCGGTATCCGAGGTTTCCATAGCGCCTGGACGGGAGTTTTGTGGTAGGCTTTGCGTTCTGTAACGCTCACCTGATTCCCGTAGAGGCGCCGGTCTTGACTGGGCATATACCGTATCTTCAAAGGTGATGTGTAACACACGGCTGGCTCTTTGGGCTGGACCTCTGTGCACTGTATGTCTGACTCGAAGGGTAAGATGTCTGCAGATAGAAAATATGGGATTAAGGAACTGGGTTATTGAATGTCTCTCTCTTCTTCCCTTTCTCTTCTCCTGTAGAACCCCAAAGGTTAACGCTCTCACCTTAGGTAAGTGAACGCCGTGCTCTCCATCTGCCTCGGGGCAGGGTGCTGTAACCAGTTTCTTCACTGGATAAGGGGAGCAGGCCTCTTGACTTCAGAGGACTGCTGTCCGTCGTTTACTGCACGAACGGTAAGTTTCGAGTCATTCAAATGTCTTTAAAGTCTTTAGTAATGATGTCTCTTGTTTTGCAGGGTTCCGGCGATGGCGGATGACGGGCTGAAGTGAGTTGAAGATGGAGCCCGTGTGATGAATAGAAGCGCCTGGAAGCACGTAAGTAAGCGCTTGTTGCCTGCTTCACGATGCGCTCTAACTGTCTTTTTATTTTGCAGGTACAAGTTCGGAGCGGCTGCAGGGTGCCGGAATACCCACTGGGTTAGATGTGGAAAGGAGTAATGGCACGTGAGTATTAAAGTTCCCCAATGTCTTTAAACGCACCTTGTTTTGTCTTTCAGATGCGGGATGCAGCGCCGAAGGCCTCCGGAGCGTGCGAAGAGTTGGTAAGCTTTTGTCTTTCAGATGCCGGAATGCAGTGTGAAGACCTCCGGAGCGCACGAAGAGTAGGTAAGCCTTTGTCTTTCAGATGCCGGAATACAGCGCGAGGCGTTGGTGACAGCCGATGGACCAGGTAAGTGAAGAGCTGTCACTGAAGACCGCAATGCTAACCTGTTCTTTCTTGTCTTTATAGGTGTTGCTGAAGACTGGATTCAGGATGGTAAGCCTTTTTCCTTAGGCCCAGGATCAGATGCAGAAGACACGATGAGCGTTCTGCTGCAGAGGATGCAGAATAACGCAAAGCAAGATTCATCCATCGGGTGTGGTTTAAATAGCCTCCTGTAGTGCTTAGGTGTCTCCTTCCACAGCCACGCCTAGGTAAGAAAAGAGTTCCTGCTTTCCAGAAGATTTCCAGTGTTCTGAATCTAGGGAGTGGCTCCTGCCCCACCCAACAGGAAAAGTAGTTCCAAACAGAAGAGGATCAGAGGCTCAACTGGCAGGCAAGTAAGCAGCATGGTCTGCTGCAGGTAAGTCCACCCAAGCATTATGAGCCTGGCGCTTCCAGCGCTGGGACTGGGCATATTTATGAGCCTGGTGCCACTGGCGCCAGGACTGGGTCCAAAAGGTCCCAATTGGGACTGGTTGGCACTCGGAACCTGGGTTATGGATCTGCTTCCTAGGGAGTTGGGAAAACCCTGACCTTTTGGAAGCAGAGATCATGACAATATCTGAAGTGTTAGCGCGGAAAAACAGAACTGAAGCCAATGGATGCTGCGCACGCTACGTATGCCTTTGGTGATGTCGAAACCGAGACAGAGGCCTCCGAGGGATATCGAGTCGACAGACATCGACGCGCTGCGCCCTCTGCTGAAAACCCTTTTTTTTCCAAAGCCCCTAAGCTGGATATTGGAAATATCATAAGATAAGGAATACGTGGGAGGACACAATCCATTCGAATAGGATGATATAAAGAAGGAAGGACAAGGATTAGCAAGAGGGAGAAACACTATGATAAGGGACTAAGACAATGAAGAGTGACCTGGACACAAAACAGAAGGTGGGTCGGATGGACCAGGGACTAGAAAGAGGGACAGGGACAATGATCATGTACAAGGATGAAACAGATGAAATTAGTAGAGGAACTGGGACTAGGAGGAGTAAGAGTAACAGGAAATAGCATTAGGACAAGGCACTAGGATGAGGAAGAAAATTAGGAAAACAAAGAGGTACTAAGATGAAGAAGAGGAAGAGGGACTAGTATGAAAAAGAAGGACGAGGGGAAGGACAAGAAAGTGGGACTGGGATGTAGACAAGGATGAGGGACACTGACGAGGAAGTACAATTACAATGGGGAGGATAGAACAGGTAGAGGACTAGAATAAGGAATTGGGAATAGGACACTATAAATGAAAAGGGACTAGGAAAAGAAGGTGGAAAAGAGAGTATGATGAGGTACTACACCAAGGGACTAAAACAAGAAAGAGAGATTGGTACACAGAATATTGACTTGGGACGAGGGTCCAGGGACTAAAAAGAGGGATATGTATTATGAAGATGGACTAGGATGAGGAAGAGGAACTTAGAGGAGGAAGAGGATCTAAGAGAAGTAAGAGCAAGTGGGTCTAGGACAAGGTACAAGGAGCAAAAAGAGGATGAAAGGAAGAAGTACTAGACTGACGAATAGGAAGAGGGACTAGCATGAGGAAGAAGAAAAAGGATAAGGAAGGGGGACTAGGGTGAGAAAGAGGTATGGAATGAGGTCTAGGACAGGAAACAATGAGTTCGAGATTTTAGGATGATAGACTAGGACAAGGAAGAAGGGCTTTGATGAAGAAGAGTGAACAGGGAGAGTTAGAGGGACACGGACTGAGAAGAGGAAGAGGGACTATGGCAAGGAAGCAGGGTTCAAAATTACTGGGAGCTAGGAGCTATTTAGCTCCTCTTTAAAGCCTAGGAGAGCCTGACTGACTAGACTGAAACCAACAGCTACCAGGAGCTACTTTTGACTTCCCAAGCAACTGGCACCAAACAAACATAAATATCTTATATTAACTCGGTATGTTTGGTAATATGAATATGGTTATTTAGAGGACACATATAAGGAACATTTACAACAGCATGGAATATAGATCATGGACAAATATTTTGTATCTGCATCTCATGCGAATGTTACATTTGCAGAGCGCTTTGTCCTAGCTCCGGGTTCTAGGGAGGTAGCTCCTGCCTATCAGATGATGCCAATACCCAGAAGCTACTTTTCGCTCATGCTCATCAAATCTCAATTATGATCCCTGGGGAAGTGGAGGAAAGAGGACTAGGATGGGGGACTAAAATGAGAAAGGGACTCTACAAAGAGAAAGAGGGAGGACAGACTAGAATGAGGAAAATAAAGAGGAACTACGATGAGGAAAAGGAAGAGGGACTTGGCCAAGGAATAAAAAGGTGCAAAGGAAAAGGGATGGGGGCAAGGACATGGAAGGGATACTAGAGTGAGGAGTATGGATGATTATGGTGTGAGGATAAGAAAAAGTAAAGGGAAGAGAGTAGTATGAGGGAGTAGGGCAAGGAAGAAGGATTAGTATGAGGAAGTGGAACTAAGCTGAGAGCCCAAAATGAGGACGAAGAACAAAGTTAAGGAAGATTAAGAGAGACTAGGATGATGGACTATGACAAAGAAGAGGGTCTACGAGTAGGAAGAGAGACAAGATGCAGTAAAACCAGGAAGAGAGAATGGGAACAGATTAAAGAAGAGGGACTAGGGCAAGCCAGGGGAGAGAGACTATGATAAGACACTAAGACAAGGAAGAGGAACTTGGACACCAAACAGAGATTAGGGAGGAGTGACCAGTGACTAAAAAGTGGTACAGGGAGTGTGAAAAGGGACTAAGATGGGGAAAAGGAACTAGAGTAACTGGGGCAAGGGGAGGAAGAGGAACAGGAGATGGGACTAGAACAATTTACTAGGATAAGGAAGAAAATGAGGAAAAGGGAAAGGTACTAGGATGAGGGACTAGTATAAGAAGAAGAATGAGGATAAAAATGGACTATGATGAGATAGAGGGACTAGGATGGGAATGAGGACAAGCAAGAGGGAAAGGGATGAGGGACTATGATGAGGAAGAGAGATTACGACGAGGGAGTTAGAAAAAGTAGAGACTGCGCAGGTGTAGAGGCACGTCCCATGGAACCAAAGATTCATTTGTTATTCTGCACAGAGCCCTGGGCTCTGGGCAACCGTTTGTGTTGAGAGAATGGTGGGGGGCCAAAGGTGTGGCAACGCCAGAAGGACCTTTGCGCAAACAGCGCAGTTGCTTTCCTTCTTGCAAAGTGACTATCAGTCACAGATACCATCAAACTTCATGGGCTGTTTTACAGGCAATTACATTTGACATGTGCATTAGGCAGTGAGTTGGCCATGGGCCTGTGAACGGTGTGTGGATGCATTCAGTGAGCAGCCAGAGCCAGGGCATGGGGGTCAGCCAGTGACTGATGAACGGTGTGTGTGGATGCATGCATTGAGCAGCCAGAGCCAGGGCATGGGGGTCAGCCAGTGACTCATGAGCGAGGCGTGGATGCATGCATTGAGCAGCCAGGGCATGGGTGTCAGCCAGTGACTCGTGAACGTGCATGGATGCATGCAGTGAGCAGCCAGAGCCAGGGCGTGGGGGTCAGCCAGTGACTCCTGAACGGTGCTGGATGCATGCAGTTAGCAGCCAGGGCGTGGGGGTCAGCCAGTGACTCATGAACGTGCATGGATGCATGCAGTGAGCAGCCAGAGCCAGGGCGTGGGGGTCAGCCAGTGACTCCTGAACGGTGCTGGATGCATGCAGTTAGCAGCCAGGGCGTGGGGGTCAGCCAGTGACTCATGAACGTGCATGGATGCATGCAGTGAGCAGCCAGAGCCAGGGCGTGGGGGTCAGCCAGTGACTGATGAACGGTGTGTGTGGATGCATGCAGTGAGCAGCCAGAGCCAGGGCATGGGGGTCAGCCAGTGACTCATGAGCGAGGCGTGGATGCATGCATTGAGCAGCCAGGGCATGGGTGTCAGCCAGTGACTCGTGAACGTGCATGGATGCATGCAGTGAGCAGCCAGAGCCAGGGCGTGGGGGTCAGCCAGTGACTCCTGAACGGTGCTGGATGCATGCAGTTAGCAGCCAGGGCGTGGGGGTCAGCCAGTGACTCATGAACGTGCATGGATGCATGCAGTGAGCAGCCAGAGCCAGGGCGTGGGGGTCAGCCAGTGACTCCTGAACGGTGCTGGATGCATGCAGTTAGCAGCCAGGGCGTGGGGGTCAGCCAGTGACTCGTGAACGTGCATGGATGCATGCAGTGAGCAGCCAGAGCCAGGGCGTGGGGGTCAGCCAGTGACTCCTGAACGGTGCTGGATGCATGCAGTTAGCAGCCAGGGCGTGGGGGTCAGCCAGTGACTCGTGAACGTGCATGGATGCATGCAGTGAGCAGCCAGAGCCAGGGCATGGGGGTCAGCCAGTGACTCATGAGCGAGGCGTGGATGCATGCATTGAGCAGCCAGGGCATGGGTGTCAGCCAGTGACTCGTGAACGTGCATGGATGCATGCAGTGAGCAGCCAGAGCCAGGGCGTGGGGGTCAGCCAGTGACTCCTGAATGGTGCTGGATGCATGCAGTTAGCAGCCAGGGCGTGGGGGTCAGCCAGTGACTCATGAACGTGCATGGATGCATGCAGTGAGCAGCCAGAGCCAGGGCGTGGGGGTCAGCCAGTGACTCCTGAACGGTGCTGGATGCATGCAGTTAGCAGCCAGGGCGTGGGGGTCAGCCAGTGACTCGTGAACGTGCATGGATGCATGCAGTGAGCAGCCAGAGCCAGGGCGTGGGGGTCAGCCAGTGACTCCTGAACGGTGCTGGATGCATGCAGTTAGCAGCCAGGGCGTGGGGGTCAGCCAGTGACTCATGAACGTGCATGGATGCATGCAGTGAGCAGCCAGAGCCAGGGCGTGGGGTCAGCCAGTGACTCCTGAACGGTGCTGGATGCATGCAGTTAGCAGCCAGGGCGTGGGGGTCAGCCAGTGACTCGTGAACGTGTATGGATGCATGCAGTGAGCAGCCAGAGCCAGGGCGTCGGGGTCAGCCAGTGACTCATGAACGGTGCTGGATGCATGCAGTTAGCAGCCAGGGCCAGGACGTGGGGGTGAGCCAGTGACTCGTAAATGGGAGGAGCCGAGTCAGGCGGAGCCATTCACACGTGGGACAGGAGGACAAACCATCAGGCACAGCCTCAAGAATGAGAGAAGTTGAGCAAGGCTTTGCCAACTCGTCATCAGTAGAACTGTGGAAGAGGTCTTGAAGGGAAGATCCAGAACCTTCTCTTGGACCTTCTTCATAAACTTGGTTGCGTGTAACCACGCCTGATGGGTAATATCCACACCAATCATAAGGCAGAGTGCAGAGGTATTGATATGTTGTGCAGCGGCCTCTGACAGGTCTTGAGCCAGGACTCTGGCATTCAGTAACCTGATTTTGTATGCTAGAGATGGTGTGAGCTCAGCGCGCTGTAGCGCGGCCCCCACCTTCAGAAAGTTTCAGTCCTCCTTGTCTCCGCAGCACCATGGTAGATCCGCTGCAAGCCTGTTCCCACGAACAAGACGGGCATGATCTAGCGTAATACATTAACATTGTAACAGTTCACCTTCCGCAGTGTATCGCTGCTCCCACAATGACCCGGTCAGCAAGGCCTGGGCGATGGGAAGATCTGTAGAATGGTCATCCACTGAAAGCAGACAGGTACCCAAATATGAATGTACGAAACCACTTTTTACACATGTATCCTCTCCATACAACCACTCTTACTAAAGAAACCTGTGAAATTGTGTAATTATCGTACATGACACCAGCCGTGAAGGACCCACACCCCTTGCAGTGGTGTGCAATTGATAAAAGCATTTCCGGGGGATTATTCTTCATAAGTATCATCGAAAGCCCCACGCCCCGCGGTCCCGCGCCACAACTGAACTGATGCTGCTAGGGTACACAAGAAAACGAATGTAACCATACCACGGGCACATGTGAAGAGTGTGCGAGAATGCACTTGTCACACGTGTATGTCTAAGCCCCTCACGTGCCACCTCCGCCACGTACAGTGGCGAGTTACTTTCTATGTACCCCACCAACCCCAATAATATCTCACTTACTGCAAATGTATATGCACATAACTAAATACTGTAGTTGTTAAAACATAGTGTACGAATAAGGTGCTCAGACTGGGTATAATCGAGACACATCCAGCAAAGTTTAAATGCATGTTTTAAAAAGATTTGAATAAGTATTATAGAGTGTTCAAATGTTTGTGATGTTTTTACCTAAAATCGGCAACACACGAGGGAGATACCTTTGTGAAATGCATGCAAGGCCAATCCCCCTCCCACCCTGCGAAGGCTGCCAAGACATGAGAGCAGAGGCCCGCGCTGGGCTACTCCGCCTCCCCCAACCAGACTGGAGCCGCTTCAAAGATTTGTAGCCCCCTCTGCAGCACCCAAGGCCACGGCCCGCCACCTGCATTAGTTACAGCACAGCAGTAAACCTCTGCCTGAACACCCACTTCCAAAGGCGCCCCCTCGTAAACCCCATAACCCACCGGATCATCTTAGACCTATGGCCCTGTGCAATCAGGACACCCAACACTCTGACAACACACAGCGGCACATCCATAACAACTTCTAACAAGACAGAAAGACCTGTACCGCCCGTCCCAAGCCCTGAAGCTTAGCACCTCGACCTATGGCCCCGGTCAACAGGACTCTGGTAACCATGTCCTGACATATTACCGCCAGACCCCTCACAAGGTACATTCCTCCTCTGTTGTATTAACCTGTAGAATAACCTATTGGAAGATTTACTAAAGAAGATAATATTGAAATGACTGAATGACTGCGGTGTGCATGGCCTAGGGCAAATAAGTCAGGAAAAGACATTCATCTCTGACACTGGCCGCGATGGCACAACAACACCGCCCGGATGAACTCTGCCAACCTGCCAGGCCCTGCCCAACCCACGAGGCTGCCCAGTGACGTTCTCCAGCCACGGCCAACCACATCGCAGCAGCACCTATAGTTAGTCGTCGCCACCCAATCTCATTGAACTTGTGCCCCCTATAGTGTGTAGGTTCTTATGACGTTTTTTGTAAATATATACGCCTGTCTTTGCTATTGTCAGACAGAGCGCTCTCGGAGTTTGCAGAGTTCTTTGCATGCCGTATTTCCATTGATAAACTCCCATTTAAGCTCACCCGCACTCTGTCTTGGCCTTATTCCCGATTTGGGAGAGTCCTTCATTGTCTCTCATTGTGGGGAGGATCGTGCTGGCTGGGGACGCTTGCCTTCAGTGGTGACCCCGAAAGCGTGATTATTATTATTATTATTATTATTTCCGGACCTAACATTACCGTCCCCTTTTGGCACGAGAATCTCCGGTCGAAAAGGGATACGGACGGTGAGCCGGCTCCGGGAGGCTGCCCGCCAACGGCGACCGGTACACTAAGAAGTGCGCACTCAAAAGAGAGAGGGTACGGGATCCCGGTTGAAAAATCCCCTTTGAGTACTGCTCGCCGGAGCCGGGGCTGACTGTTGAGCTGACGGCGACACTGCCTGGACGGACCCAGTTTCGGAGACTATCGGTTCAAGACGGGCACGTGAGTACTGAGTGCGAGCGATTGTAAAGGGAGTGGGGGAAGAAGTGTAGGACAGGGAACGAAGAGGGGGTACGCAGATCTACTAAGGATCATCCTAAAATTTTCCTTGCTTTTTCTTTGCATATGGCCATTAGGAATAAGAGGTGAATAAGAGATAAAAGTGACGGGAACCTAGCTCCGAAAGGGGGTGGAAGGCGGCGCCGCATAGTGCTATCTTGACTAGTACTGGGAATATATGAAGAAGTGGAATATAAGATAAAAGTGCTCAGCAAAAGGGGGCACTGAGAATATATTAGTGACCGCTATTACTTCTTTCTTTTCTTTTTCTTTAGGGTTAGGGGGAAAATAAACAGTGAGATTAACGCAGACTTAAGGAGAAAGTAAGAGTCCTACTAGAAAAGGGAAGAGCAGACCTATATATATATATATATGCGCATCCATAGATCCAAGTAAGACGAACAGGGACAGCCGGCTAGCGAGGAAAGGGAGGACGGCGTGAATTGTGAATAGAGTGTTACCAAGAGGTGTGTGCACCTCGCATGTGTCAGACGACAAGTTGATGTTGTGAATGTGTAAAACAGCTGTGAATGTATAGTAGTTAAATGGTCATGGTAAGTGTGACCGGATAGAACTTTTGAAGACAAAAATGACACGGTGAAGTGAGTGGGTACCTTTTTGATTTCCGGGTTGATATTGTCAAAATAAATGATGGTTTGCTCTTGTATGTGCCCCCCAAAGAGAATAGAATAGAACCTGTGTACAGCCAGTTTTGTATTGCGCAGACAAGGGGGAGAGCACAAAGGAGCCTGTTATTGATTGTGAAGCAGAAAATTAAAAATAATATTGATAACACACCCACATTGTAGTTGCAGACACACAGACACACACAAGTACTAGGAGGGCACAGGGATGGGGGCCGAAACACCCTTATCACATATTTCTAAGAATCTACCAGGGTACGCGGAGCGGATTAAGAAATATCACGACCAATGGATAACCGAATTGAAGGGAGAGGGGTTACCTCAGATATGGCCCGAGGGAGGGTCGTTTGATAAAAGTGTTCTGGATATGGTGGCCACATGTATTTGTTTGAAGTACAAGGGGAAGCAGTTGCAAAATAGGAGAGAAGTATTAGATCTCTGGAGGTTATTTGAAGAGATACCACCGCCTAAAACACCAGTATTAAATCCTGATCTTCCGTCCACCACAGACAACCCACTAATGATACAGAAAGATGTTAAAGAATTGTCAAGTGTAGCACCACCAGTAGAGGTAATAAGTTTGTACCCGATATTAAACAAGCCTGTGCCCGCAGAAGGATACAGTGACCCCACATATGTGCCTCCCCCGACAGCTACTACACCCCGCCGGCCCACGGCACCCCCGCCTTATGAAAGTACAAGGGAGCGAGCCCAGGTAAGTACACAGAGAGTGGACATAGAGAAACTCACAGATGATTTACAATCAAGACTCACAATAGCAAAAGATGAGCTCTCGAGGATAAAAGACATGTGCGAGCAAACAGCACTTAATGCCGCTCGATCAGGGCGCACGTCTAGAGCGCCAGGTGAGAATAGAAAACCTGAAGAGGGGTGGAAAAAAGGTGAGACACTGTTCAGAATTGAAGAAGAGCCGACACGAATAATAGAAATAGGGACACGAGAGGGAGATATCGACAATGAAGAAAGGCCAATGGGGGATAGAGAGGAATTAATATGTGATATAAGGGACGAGTTAGAAGAAAGCGACAGGTTGAGCATGGCAATGGGAGGGGGAAGCGAAGGGGGCGATGGTACATGTTCAATGAGAACCCTGGATGATGAGTGGACGGGGCGATTAAGGAACAGAGTGGGGAAAATGGCATCACTGGGGACCTCAGCAGCCAAAACGGGTCCGGGTGCAACGGCAAAAGGAAGACTACAGCTCCCGTTGATACACAGGGGAGGAGAGAGGCCTAACTATATCCCATGGGCACCGATGGATAAAGCCAATTTATTAAAGCTATTGCCCCCGTTATCAGGAGGGGCAAGTAAGTGGATATACGCCTTTGAGAAACACACTGCTGGGGTACCCCTAGCAATAGGGGATGTGAAGAGCTTGCTTGTATCAGCAGTGGGGGATCAGGCTGATAGAGTATGGGTCAAGGCCGGTTTCCCGGGAGCAACATTAGACTGCGACCGCCATGATGGGGCCTCCTTTAACACAGTGCGTGCAAGGGTGTGGGATGCCTTGCGAGAAACGTTTCCAGATACGCCAGACTTACAGTCAGTAATGCAGTGTACAATGAATGACGGGGAGGAGGCTATGGATTACATTTTCCGGGTCCAAGAGATGTGGAGAGCAGAAACGGGCACGCCCTGGTATCAATCGACATCTTTATTTTACTTCATTATAAAAAGAGGGCTCCCCAAAGAAGTGCAAAAGGCGCTCGACAAAATAGCAGGTATTGAAGCAAAGGGATGGCCTGAGATTCAGAGCATAATAGTACACCACTGTAAGCGAATAAAAGAGAGGGAGAAGGAGGTGGCGCAGAAAAGATTGGCAGACGAGGCAAAGTTAGTACAGACAAAGTTGGTGAAGGTTGCAGCAGCAGTAGCCGCGCTCCCACACAGCAGGGAGGGAGACGACGAGGAGGAGGGGCTGATAGCAATACAAGGAATGGTGGCAACTAATTGGGTTGGAGCAGGACAGCGGCAGTGGAGTGAACAGGAGCAAGGCGGAGGTCCGCAGTGGCAAGAGTGGACCCCTCGAGGGGGACGAGGTGGGTACAGGGGCCGAAGAGGAGGTGGACAAGGGTATGGGGGAATGGGAGGAAATGGATGGCAGGGCCCTAGAGGCGCACAAGGGAGTTGCTGGAACTGCGGACGGTGGGGGCATTACTCTAGGGAGTGCAGAGCTAGACCCAACAGTGGGTTCCAAGAGGTAGAACAGTATGGCCACCCTCACCCGGGGAGCCCATATGGTCTTCCAATGGGACAACAACAGCTGAGAAACCCAGGCCGAGGTGATGCTGAGCAGCAACCGGGGCACCAGTATAGAACACAGAACCACCCCCAAAACAATGACAATGTGCAGTATGCGCCAGGCAACCCCTTCGCGACAACAGCAAACGGGGCCCCCGTACCAGCACCTTACAACGGCATGTCAGTGGTTTCAGGAAGTATCTTTAATCAGGGGGGAGCAATGAGACACCCCGCATAGGACAGCCCACAGAGAACACTTGCGTGTCCAGTTCTGTCTACAACCTACAATGCAGCAGAGGAACCATTGGTAGGGGCGCAGATAGGAGACAAGCAGTTCATATTCATGGTTGATTCGGGAGCGGAAAAATCATGTATCAGAGAGGGCCGGTTCCCGTTCTCTAACCGGAACTTAGAGACGCAGGGGTTCTCTGGGGCTGTAATTGAAGTTCCTTACACAGAAGCATTGGATGTAACAGTGGGGGGTAAAACTGTAAAGGCACCCTTACTGTATTATGAAAACTCACCAATAAATTTATTAGGGAGGGACCTCCTGAGTAAACTTAACATGACCATATCATTTACCGAGAGAGGAATAGTGTGCTCTACACCCGGGATATGCCCCTTGCGTGCAATGTTGGTAGTGCAAGCTTACACAACCACACAGGAGGTACGAGGGCTGCTGGAAAATGAGGAAATGTTTATTGAAGGGCTAAAAACTTTGGCCCACATAATTCCAGAACTAAGAAGAATGGACTGGAGGATCCCAGCGGAGTTCCTCTTCCGCCCCATAGTGTGTCCCGACACAGCACCAGGATCAGTGGTATCATTAGACTTGCACGCTGTACAGGTGTCAGCGAAAAGGATCGCTGCAATTGGAATGGATAGGGAGGGATGCGAGTGGCGTGCAGTGCTGTGTACAAATGCCAACATCGCCCTACGAGAGATAACGGATGAGGATCTCTTTTCAGACACAGAAGGGGATGGTGAGATAGTAATGGAAATAGCGATGCCCTGTGACATTTTGATTCAAGCCAGGGAAACACCCGTCCAATTGATGGCAATGGTGGGAGCACCACCGTCGTTTTTTGACGACGGCATGAGGCTCGTACCAAATAATTTGTGGACAGCAGGCCCCCATGATGTCGGGCTGTTGCACAGAGTACAACCTGTGGTAATAAAACTAAAGCAAGGAGCAATTTTACCCCGAGTTAAACAGTATCCATTGTCCCGCGAAGCTGAAGAAGGGATAAAAGAGACAATAAATGCATTACTAGCACAAGGGATAATAGTGCCTTCAAACTCCCCATGTAAAACATGTATCTATCCAATCAAAAAGGCGAAAGGAGGGTCTTGGAGGATGATACAGGACTTACGCCCCCTAAATGACGTAATTCAGAAGGAGTTCCCTCTAGTCCCGAACCCTGCATCAATACTATGCAGCATCCCGAAAGTGGCATCACATTTCACAGTAGTAGACTTGAAAAACGCGTTTTTCTCAATACCCCTGGCTGAAGAGAGTAGATACCTTACAGCATTCACACTGGGGGGTAAGAGATATGAACACTGCAGACTACCACAGGGATACTGTGAGAGCCCGAGCATATTCAACCGCATATTGCATGAAGACTTGGGAAACCTGTCAGTTGAGAGTACGATTATTCAGTATGTAAACGATTTATTAGTATGTGCACAAGACGAAGCAACATGTAGAAAAGATTCAACAACGCTCCTGACGTCACTGGCCAACAAGGGGTACAAGGTAGACAGGGAGAAGCTACAGTACTGCCTGACTGAGGTCTTATACCTGGGACAGCTCATATCAAAAGATGGAAAAAGAATAATTCCCGACAGGGTAGAAGCAATAAGATCAGTAGGAGAACCCGCAACAGTGAAAGACATGCAGAAATTCTTGGGAATGTGCAATTATTGCCGCGCATGGATATTAGACTATGCAGCATACACGAGACCCCTCCTACAAGCCCTCAAGGAAGCACAACAGGAGAACAAAAAAATAGGATGGTCAGAAGAAATGAGTACATCATTTCAATCATTAAAAGAGCTAATTTCAAGCGCTCCAGTGCTAGCAAACCCTGATTATGGACGCGAATTTTACCTATTCTCACACTGCAAGGGAACACTCATGACAGCTCTACTGACACAAAAGACATCCCTAGGACACAAGCCATTGGCTTACTATAGTGGTACTTTGGATGCCGTGATGCAAGGTCATTTCGCGTGCGAGCAATCACTCACTGCAGCCGCGTTCGCGATTGAAAAAAGTGCCACAATAGTAATGGGTTGCCCTGTAACATTGTTTGTGGAACATTCATTATTTGCAATACTTGAGAGGTCAAAAAGCACACTGACAACACAGCGGGCGACAGCCTACGAGATTATATTGTCTAGCGCCAACATTCATGTGGTAAGATGCAAGACAGTGAACCCCGCCACATTCATTACAGAAGCATGCACACTAGAGGACATGCAGGACCACGACTGCGCGACCTACACAGGAGAAAGAGGGGAGGACACAGTGGTGTGTGAGAATGCTCTGAGCGAGGGGGAAGTGTACTTCGTAGATGGGTCTGCATCTATTGACGTGGACACAGGAGAAAAACATGTCGGCATGGCAGTAGTGAGGCTAGAAGACGGTGAGTATGAAACACTAGTGCAGTACCGCCTCCCATCACACTACTCCGCACAAGCAGCAGAACTAATTGCGCTCATAGAAGCACTACATGCAGCAAAAGGTTGCGCAGTGACAATATATACAGACTCAGCTTACATGACAACGACAGTACATGGAGGACTAGCAAGATGGGGGCGTAGGGGGTTTCGACGGGCAGACGGAACACCAGTACAGCATGCAGAGTTGTTGAAAGAGTTAATTGAGGCCCTACAAAACCCTACTGCAGTAGCAATAGTAAAGTGCCAAGCACATACATCCAACACAGACGTTGTGTCTTTGGGGAACGCCGCCGCCAAGGAGGCTTCCAATTTTCAGAAATATGACGCAGGTGAGTACATGCTGTGGCTTAAGACAACCGAAGAATACTCGAATTGCAGGAAGGAGCTAGCGCAGACGAAAAATTGATGTGGACAAAACGAGGGTGCAGCAGATCGGGAACAGACTTGCTATGGTGGCAAAATAGCTCAGGGAAAGTGGTGATGCCCATCCAGTTACTAGAAATTGCGTTTCAACAACTACACTTCCCCGCACATAATACCAAACAGCACATTGCAGCAGAAATACAGGAAGAATGGTTCGTGCCCTGTCTCCAGGAGCACGTATCTCGATTAGCAATGGAATGCACAACATGTCAGATCTACAATTCAGGAATGACATTACGCACACTCCGGGGAACAATTCCTAAACCCACTGGCCCATTCAGAGAACTGCACATCGACTACGCAGATATGGGGGAAAGGTGTAACGGCGCACGGTACATGATCGTGGTTGTGTGCCCATTCTCAAGGTGGGTGGAAGCTGGACCGTGTGCACGGCCTAATGCTAAAAGCGCCGCCAAGTTCCTAGTAGGGGAAGTGTTCCCGCGCTGGGGAATTTGTGACGTGATTCGCTCAGACAACGGCACTCATTTTGTGAATGAACTTTTCAAGGAAGTCACTACATTATTGGGAATAAAACATAAATTGTGTTCGATTTATCACCCTCAAAGCAATGGCGTAGTGGAAAAGATGAACGGACTGTTAAAGGGCAGGTTATCGAAACTAAGCTTTTCATTGAAGAAAAATTGGATATACTGTCTGCCCCTTGCGCTATTTGAACTGAGAAATCAGCCAAGCAAAGATCACCATTTGTCCCCGCACGAGATCGTGACTGGGAGACGAATGCACACAGCACACTCCCCACTACGCGAACACTCAGATGCACACAGGAGCGCCGCGATATTGGGAGAAGAGTTCACGGACTATCTGAAAAAATTAACAAGGGCAGCGCGCGTAATATCAAAGCAGCTCTCCCCACCCTTCACTAGAGAGGAGGGAAACATAACAGGGTCTGTCACAGAGCCTGAGCAGCAGCTACAGCTAATGCCGGGCGAACTAATTTATGTCAGGAGCTTTGTGCGTCGATGGAATGCACCACGGTTCCACGGCCCATACGAGGTAGTGTTCTGCACGCCCACAGCTGTAAAAGTGAAGGGCTTGAGGTATTGGATACACTTGACAGATGTGCGAAGAGCTTATAATAATGTGCAAGAGGAGGCAGATGAGGAGGCACAGACAACAGCAACCGATTGAGCTGAACAGAATGTCTGAATGTTAGCTTGAGTTTGTGCGTCAGCTATGCACGCGAATGGGAAAGTGACTGATGAAGTATTGCCGCATTCTCTTCGTATACACCACTGGGAAAGAAAAAAAAAAAAAGAGAAAGTTTTTTTGTTTGTTTGGACTTATATGTAATTAATGAAGTAATCGAATTATGACATGTTTACACCCTTGTCTGTGAATACCCTTCCCCGCAACCCTACCCGCTCCCATTCCCCGTCAATATATATATTGGCACTCATGGTGCCAACAGAACGTTTACATGCATGCACTTAATGCACTTTTATATCTCAAACAGGAACTACCATGGCATCTAACAGGCAGCCTGCAACGGATAGAATTAGTAGAATGAGAGAATTATTAAATGAGAGATGTAGATATTCGTATGAGTGCGGATTAGCTGTATGCATTACGATGTTTTTTATGCTAATGTTTGGTCTGATTACATATTGGTTTATAGCGTTCATCTCTATCGAGATGAACGAGGGGGGAGGGATTAACAACACTGGGATTAACAGCACCACTAGGACCAATGTAACTGCAAGTGTCACTGTAAGGGAAGGTGATTTTCTGGTATGGGACGGAGCTAAACTTGTATGGGGATATCGCACCACACCATCCAATGTTGTCATATCTGAAAAGAAAGAGCCACAGGGTGGAACGCAAAACAACACAGTAGCTCCACCAGTGATGTATAGGTATAATGCCCGCAGTTTAAATGACCGAAGCCCGTCTGCCATATCATGGTTGTATAACACCCCCATCAGCCAACCTGCCCCTACCCTAAAAAATGACCTGCAAGATAACGTCAGGGACGAAAAAGAAAAGCTGCTAGCAATACACGAAATATTATATGATGCATGGGCCACAGGGGGCGGGATTGGGAAAGGGGGGTCTATTCTATCCCTCGCCCAGGGAGTTGGGAAGTACATGAGGAACAAGAACAACAGACGGAGGAGGGAAGCAGGGAGGAGAAAGTATGATGAGTACTATGGGCTAGGTTTAGATAAGATGGAAGACCCACGACACCCCCACCAAACAAATAAATGGTATGCGGATATGAGTGCTACAGCTAAACAAACAACAAATGAGAGCTGCTATGTCTGCTCCCTCATTCCTCACGCTTCAGGTACACCAAAAGTATTGCTACCCAAAGAGTTGCCAATTATAGATGCCCAATGTCTCCTTCATCTCACGTTATGCAGGATTAAGAACACCTTCCAGGCACACAAAGTTACTTTTCAAATGCTGCAGAACGAGAAAACGTGCTATCCAAAGACGGCAGGGGTGATATGTTTGAAAGAACAGTTTTTTGCAATACAAGGGACACTTTTTTCTGATAACAAGTGGAAGGATGAAAAAGTAATGTGCAAGGCGGAAGCACTGAGAGGTGTGGCACCAGAGAAATTGCAGTGGATAGAAGAAACATGCACACCAGTATGGAAAGAACAAATTTCAAAACTAACTTGGGTAACCGCCATTGAAAAACCCTTCAAACTACAGAGCGAAATAGACTATGAACTATGTTTTAAAGGAGAGGGGAAGACCTCCATGGGAACAAACAAGAGCTGTAACAAGACCCTCACCATCCCAGATCTGAGAAAAGGGACAGCGGCCCTTATGGACACGTACTGGGTATGCGGCAACCAGGCATACCTACACCTCCCCCCGTCATGGAGTGGCAGCTGCTCAATGGCCACTCTACACTCAGCCCTAATGGTAATACCGGAGAGCCACATCGACGGGAGCAAAAAGGCACAGGAACGCCCGCAACAGAGCGCAGCCCAGCCAACTGCGGAGTTACAAATGTACGTCCTATCTTCCGGAAGCGAGGGAGAAGTGCTTACCCGTAACAGACGTGCATCAAACTACATATCAAAGGAATCATCAGAACTATTGGCCCAGATCCCAGATAAATATCGATTATTCAGCTCAGCAGAAACATTCTTTGCCTCACTGGTCTCAAGTGTCCAAGCAAGAGCAAATGCAAAATGGCTCCAGATAACACGCTGGGAACTGATTCAGCTGGTGAACGACACTGAAGAAGGTTTCAACGTAATCAAAGTGGAACTAAGGGCTTTACGACTGATGACTATGCAAAACAGGTATGTCCTGGACCTGTTGACGGCAATGGATGGAGGTGTTTGCCGAAAAATAGGAAGTGCCTGCTGCACTTTCGTACCTTCTCAAGACGCAGAAAATGGCTCCCTGTCCCATGTGATCGAGGCAGTCCACAACCTAGGAGAAAAAATGAAAATGGAAGGTGGAGCAGAAGACAGTACATGGTTCGATAACTTCTTCTCCTGGGTCCCCTCATGGCTTGGAACAACTGTGAAATTTTTGATGCCAGCTGTGGTGTTCCTCCTTTTAATTTTTTGCCTGTGCCAGGTGGGCCTTCGATGTTGTGCTAACGCAGTGCCTAATGGTGCAATGATGATGGTGACAATGGGCAACACTCGTGGGACAATACAAAACATGCAGGAAGTACAGGTGCAAACAGGAGCAGATGACACACCAAGATATCAGCTAGTGCCTATCTATCACGACAAAGATATCATAGATAAAGCGTGGCACACCACCATTAGAGAGCCCCGTGTATTAGAATGGTACCAGGAGGTGTGGGTGGATCTGGCGGGAGATGGCGGATGTATATACCTGACTTGCACCCCAGATGAGTATGCCAGAAGAGGGGAAAGCCTACGAGGGGTGTGCAGAGCATGGATGCCCATAAAAGGCACACCTGCATGGGATGAGGCAGTGATGGAGGAAGACGAATGTAGGAGGTTGGAGGAGTTAAAGTATTCGTTACTTAAGTAACGAAAGGGGGGAAATGTAGGGGAGGGGTGGTCCAAGGGACCCCCCCCTGGCCTGCATCTCCACCCCAGGTGAGGGCCATGGCTCATCGGGCGTCCCCTCCTTACCACCAGGGCCCAGGTGGTGGATGGCTCACCTGCTGAAGACATTGCCCGCACGTATTAAATTTAGCTAGGCCTCAGAAACCATTTTTTGTCTGCTAGAGATGGTGTGAGCTCAGCGCGCTGTAGCGCGGCCCCCACCTTCAGAAAGTTTCAGTCCTCCTTGTCTCCGCAGCACCATGGTAGATCTGCTGTAAGCCCGTTCCCACGAACAAGACAGGCATGATCTAGCGTAATACATTAACATTGTAACAGTTCACCTTCCGCAGTGTATCGCTGCTCCCACAATGACCCGGTCAGCAAGGCCTGGGCGATGGGAAGATCTGTAGAATGGTCATCCACTGAAAGCAGACAGGTACCCAAATATGAATGTACGAAACCACTTTTTACACATGTATCCTCTCCATACAACCACTCTTACTAAAGAAACCTGTGAAATTGTGTAATTATCGTACATGACACCAGCCGTGAAGGACCCACACCCCTTGCAGTGGTGTGCAAATGATAAAAGCATTTCCGGGGGATTATTCTTCATAAGTATCATCGAAAGCCCCACGCCCCGCGGTCCCGCGCCACAACTGAACTGATGCTGCTAGGGTACACAAGAAA
Source organism: Ambystoma mexicanum (assembly GCF_040938575.1). Taxonomy (NCBI): domain Eukaryota; kingdom Metazoa; phylum Chordata; class Amphibia; order Caudata; family Ambystomatidae; genus Ambystoma; species Ambystoma mexicanum. Next base: position 1,432,050,548 of record NC_090935.1, read on the forward strand.
ACAAATGTAACCATAGCACGGGCACATGTGAAGAGTGTGCGAGAATGCACTCGTCACACGTGTATGTCTAAGCCCCTCACGTGCCACCTCCGCCACGTACAGTGGCAAGTTACTTTCTATGTACCCCACCAACCCCAATAATACCTCACTTACTGCAAATGTATATGCACATAACTAAATACTGTAGTTGTTAAAACATAGTGTACGAATAAGGTGCTCAGACTGGGTATAATCGAGACACATCCAGCAAAGTTTAAATGCATGTTTTAAAATGATTTGAATAAGTATTATAGAGTGTTCAAATGTTTGTGATGTTTTTACCTAAAATCGGCAACACACGAGGGAGATACCTTTGTGAAATGCATGCAAGGCCAATCCCCCTCCCACCCTGCGAAGGCTGCCAAGACATGAGAGCAGAGGCCCGCGCTGCGCTACTCCGCCTCCCCCAACCAGACTGGAGCCGCTTCAAAGATTTGTAGCCCCCTCTGCAGCACCCAAGGCCACGGCCGGGCCCGCCACCTGCATTAGTTACAGCACAGCAGTAAACCTCTGCCTGAACACCCACTTCCAAAGGCGCCCCCTCGTAAACCCCATAACCCACCGGATCATCTTAGACCTATGGCCCTGTGCAATCAGGACACCCAACACTCTGACAACACACAGCGGCACATCCATAACAACTTCTAACAAGACAGAAAGACCTGTACCGCCCGTCCCAAGCCCTGAAGCTTAGCACCTCGACCTATGGCCCCGGTCAACAGGACTCTGGTAACCATGTCCTGACATATTACCGCCAGACCCCTCACAAGGTACATTCCTCCTGTGTTGCATTAACCTGTAGAATAACCTATTGGAAGATTTACTAAAGAAGATAATATTGAAATGACTGAATGACTGCGGTGTGCATGGCCTAGGGCAAATAAGTCAGGAAAAGACATTCATCTCTGACACTGGCCGCGATGGCACAACAACACCGCCCGGATGAACTCTGCCAACCTGCCAGGCCCTGCCCAACCCACGAGGCTGCCCAGTGACGTTCTCCAGCCACGGCCAACCACATCGCAGCAGCACCTATAGTTAGTCGTCGCCACCCAATCCCATTGAACTTGTGCCCCCTATAGTGTGTAGGTTCTTATGACGTTTTTTGTAAATATATACGCCTGTCTTTGCTATTGTCAGACAGAGCGCTCTCGGAGTTTGCAGAGTTCTTTGCATGCCGTATTTCCATTGATAAACTCCCATTTAAGCTCACCCGCACTCTGTCTTGGCCTTATTCCCGATTTGGGAGAGTCCTTCATTGTCTCTCATTGTGGGGAGGATCGTGCTGGCTGGGGACGCTTGCCTTCAATACCTACACGAACAGCCTGTACAGTATAGTCTACCATTCATAATGGCCTTACAATTTATAATAACAAACATCCACACCACCCCTAAAACCCACTCCTCAACCCTATAACCACGAATTGAAAAATCAGTGTTAATAAACGTTTACAAGTGTGGTAACCAAATAAGCATGTCCCCAGAGTAGACAGGTTTATCCCTTAATTCCATTCACTGAATAGCTGATAATCGCTGCCACAGACAGTTTGATTCTGCCTCTCCCCTCTTGCCTAACACATCAAATCAAATGAATTCAGCACTCTCATTCTGGTCGTGGCAGTTAGCAACCCCATTTCTTCTGGGGCGTATCCCAAAAAAGGTGCCCATTGCTTGGCGATCCTCTGATTTTATTATGAATAGTCACTGTTATTTCCTCCATGGCCATTCAGTGACATAGGGAAGGCATGACTTGTTTTGCAGCAAGTATCTGTAATGATTCCAAGCGGGCATCGTGTGAACCCCTTCCCTCTGTCGGGCCTAAATCCAACCACAACAATGCATGGGCTAGATCTTCTGGAATAGCTCTACACAGAATGATCCTAATCTTAGAGCAGACCACGAGCCAAAAGACCAAAATGTAGGTACTATTGTACCTCTTTGACCTTATCTCCTCCAAGAGAAAGGATTCCCATGTTTTTGAAAGTGGGAGAGGCTGCCTGAGTCAGGAATTTGTTATTGTGCATCTATTTAATCTGTGGTGGTGTTATACTTCCATGCTTTCTTCCCAGGATTTTTCATCTATCTGGCACTTCCAATCTATGTAGCTTTATGAGCATCACATTCATTTTGGAGATCAGAACATTTGGTGAGTAGGCCTCTGGAAACACCTTTTTTAACCTAATTTAGCTAGAACGTTTATTGTGGGTTGGAGTACCCAGTGTCTTAGCTGTCAATAGTGAAACCTTTCGCGCTCCACCACTCCAAAATCATCAACTTTGCATTCTTCAAATGTTCTAATATTTTCTGGTTCTAACAGGACTATGTTCCCTGACCTCCCTCCTCTGTCCCCCCCCCCACCCCAGTTGGGTTGTACTGATCCAGTTCCAGGGGCATGGCCATGTTCATATCGTCTGGCACTATGCATTTTCCTTAGCAAAAAGCTCCATTGCTTTTAAAAAGACTTGTATAAATTGATTTTGGTTGCAGTTTGGTGCATAGAAGAAGTTAAAGTTATAGGCTTGAGGTCCTATCTTTCCTTTAACTCTTATATATCTTCCCTCCTTATCTTTCTTTTGCTTATCTGGAGTAAATCAGTTGTTAAGAAAGATTTTCTTTTGCATCTTTCCCTCCATAGATTCCTATGGAATCCCCATTCTTTTTGCTTTTCTTTTATACCTGTCCTGACTATTTGGGGGTCAGTAAAGCTTCCTGCTTTACTTCCCTTGCCTGTTTTGCTGATTCTTATGGGGAAACTGATAAGTCCCTAAGACGGTAACTGAGAGACTAAGATGTTTTGCATTTTTCCTGCCTTCTCAGGTCAGGAAATGTCTAATATGGAAATCCCTATCCCGGGGAAAGCTGCTGCTTTTGCGGGCCAACGGGTCATTTGTGTGTGAGCTAGAAGAACGGGTGGAACTGTCTAATCCCAATCCACAAACTCTGGTGCCTGAACGTCTGTCGTTGGGCAGATGTGGTGACCAGTGGTTGTCCATGACTGGTCAACCCCTGGCTGTTTGAATGTTTACCATTGGTGGGCTTGCTCCCAGGTTGAATCTTGGATACAATGAGGGCTCCTGCAACTGTTCATCACATCATTGTTGGAGCCAAGATTTCTACGAAGAAGAGCAGCTTGCTCACGACCCAAGGATGACCCCTGCAGCTGACCAGTATCTACTCCAGTGATTGGCCCAGTAAAGCCCTGCTCCTCTGCCTGATCTCAAGAAGAACCTTGTTGGTGCTTCCACCCCTGGACCAGTGGGAAGAAACAGTCACGGCACTTGATCGATGATCTGTGCCTTCTGAGCCTTTGGAAGTGTTCCTTGACCAACTGGTGGACTGACCAGCTCTCTCCTGAGCTACCTCACTGCAGCCAGCGTCATTCTCAGCAGAGCCTTGCTTGAATCTTTATAGATCTCTAGCTTGTGCCACAAGTCACCTGTCCTCGCATTTTTAGCAGTCTCACTCCAAAGAATGCTGTGCTGGGGCTGCTTCTGTGTTTGCTGCAGTACGATTGGATGCCGCGGTCTGATCGTGGTGACCTTCATTGGATCTTGTCTTCTTTGTGTCTCTGAGGTGTCCTGTGGCTGCCTGTTCCATTGTCTACATTTAGGTCTTAAACTGGACGCTGCCCAGAACCTATTCCTGTGCACCCCGACCGAAGGAAATTAAATCCCAAGATACAACGTATCTTTCTGTCTAGACATCTAGACGATGCTCGTGGTGGGAACTTGACAGAACATAGAGCCAAGAATAAAGTCTGGAACCTACACAAGTGGAATCCGGAACATCCTGAACCATGGGGGTAAGTCTACATACCTGTTGCTTTCTCCGCTGTCTCCCATAAGGTGCCCTGGGAGTAAAGTCCTGCCCCTTGCTCACTCTGACCTGACCTCTGGTGGTGGAACCTGGGTTAAGGATCCTTCCCTAGGCCTTTCCTAGTGTGGTGGATTGAGTTGAGCGCTTATCTTAGCTTTACTGAAACTTTATCAAACTGTGGAACACTTTTGAAGCACCACCACTGGCCTTTGCAGTCTTTTGAAAACTTACTTGAACTGGTGATCTTTGGGCACAAGTCCCCACATTATAGTAGGGTTGGACCTGATAAGATTGATGGAATTGTCCAGTGGGATTTTTAAAGGGTTCTGGCTATTTTCTTGCATCTGACTACTCACCTGTAGTACACTGGTAATTAATTCATATGCAATTCTAGTCTCCTAATGGTGAGTGTGTATATACATTTTGTATGGTTTTGTGTGACAATACTTACCTTTGATGTTTATATGTTTAGTTCCACTGCCATTGCTGCCGCCCTGTGTCCCTGCTAGCTGCCATGAAAATGGAAGAGGGGCTTTGTATGGAGCCCGCCTGCCAGGTCCATGGCAACCATCTTAAATAAATGTGTTGTTTCAATGAACAGGACGCCGCAAGGCGTCATATCGATTGAAACAAAATACAGCAACCTGGGGTGCTAATATCAATAACACCCGATCTGGCCATCCGGAACGGGTGGTAACAGCACCGGGCCCATTGTTAAGGCCCTTGCGCTATACATTGGGCCCTAGACCACTCCTAGACCACTCTCACACTTTTCCTGAGACTAAGGGCCTCATTACACGGTCGGCGGTAACCATGGCGCTTTTAGCGCCATGGTTGCCGGTGGTATTTTACTGTGTCCGCCTTGGTGGATGGCGGAATTACCGCCCTACTCCAAGGTGAGCGGGGGCGGTAATTCCCCATCCACCAAGGCACTTCCCCATTCCCATTTTTGCCCACATAGGGCATAATGGGAATGGGGAAGGAGCTAATTACGGTACCGCAAATTGCGGTACCATAATTAGCACTGAGGTCCCTTTGTGGCACCCTACTTTAACGGCTGGTAAAACCAGCCGTTAAGGTCAGGTCCCGCAAAGGGAACTCATAGTAAGGCGGTAAGGGTTTACCGGTACCGGTGCCCTTACTGGTACCGGTAAACCCTTACCGTCTAACGTGTAATGAGGCCCTAAGCCTTGACTGCTCAGCTACCTTACCATGCCTTAATTGGGTTTTGGCTGACCTCTCAGTGTCTTCCCTGTTTACCACAAATAGGGTGGCCTCTTCCAATCCTCCCACCAGGGTTGATTTTGGAAATCCATTTTAACCCTGGGACTTAAAGGAATGGTGCGCTCAGAAATATTAATTGATAAAATGATTGGCAATAGTCTAAAACATAGTTTAGACATATTTTGAATGGAAGTTCCTATGTAAAAACTTTGAGAAAAAGAGGCTCAAAGTGTTTACATGGAAGCATCCATTTTGTGATTTCAGGCAGCCTCCTCAGCTCTGCCCTTGTGGCACTAAACAAGCAGCAAAAGCCCCCTATTGGGAGCTTTTGCTTACTGCAGCCAGAACAGAGCTGAGGAGGCTGCCTTCACTTTCATTTTATGTTTTCTGTGCTCCCCAAGCCCAGCGAAGCACAGAAAACGTAAAATGAAGACAAAAAGCTGAGGCGCAGCAATTAAAAATAGAACGTTGTTTTATTTGTGATTGCCGTGGTTGGAAAACCACGGAAATCATAAATAAAACAACGTTGTTATTCTGACAGTGGCAGCTTTCGCGCAGAGTCTCCTGGGCTCCCCCAACCCTGAGGGAGTCCAGGAGACTTCAAGCGAAAGCTGCCGCATTCAGAATAACAACGTTTTTGGATTTGTAAATACTGCGGCATTTACAAATCCGAAAATGTTGTATTTCTCACTGCGGCAGCTTTCGCTTGGAGTCTCCTGGACTCCCTTAGGGTTGGGGGAGCCCAGGAGACACAATGCGAACGCTGCCGCAATGAGAAGCACTGCGGCATTTCAAAACACCCGCATTGTGTTTCTGCCAGCAGCGGCTTTCACTGTGGGGCTCGCGTGCCCCAAAGTGAAAGCTGCTGCAGGCAGAAACACTGCAGCATTTCAAAACACCAGCGTTGTGTTTCTGACTACAGCGGCTTTCACTGTGGGGCTCACAGGCCCCAAAGTGAAAGCTGCTGCAGGCAGAAACACAGCAGCATTTCAAAACACCCGCGTTGTGTTTCTGCCTGCAGTGGCTTTCACTTTGGGGCTCGCGGGCACCCCCCGGGCAGCCCGAGAGTCCCAAAGTGAAAGCTGCTGTAGGCAGAAACACTGCGGCATGGAAACACAACCGCACTGTGTTTCTGCCTGCCTTGGCTTTCACTTTGGGTCTCTGGGGCTCCCCCGGGGGAGCCCGGAGACCCAAAGTGATAGCCATGGCAGGCAGAAACAAAACGCGGTTGTGTTTCAAAAACGCTGCCATTTTTCTTTCTAAGTTTCTCAGGCTCCTCCGGCTCGGAGGGCTCGGAGGAGCGTGAGAAACTAAGAAAGATACAATATAACAGACATAAATACAACATTTTAAAATCTGCTGTTTTATTTCTATGTTTTCCGGGCTCCTCCAGCCCAGAAAACTTAAAAAAAAAAAAACGCAGCTAGTGCTTATTTAAAAAAAAAAAATTAGCACTTACCGAGATGCAGCTGCAGCTTTCCTGCCTGCAGTCTCTGGTCTCCGTCCTCCGAGTCCGGCACCAATGAAGCAAAAGCCGCCCAGTGGTAGCTTTTGTTTACTACATCTGGCTGGCTTTTGCTTCATTAGTGCCACAAAGGCAAGCACAGGCGGCGTCCATTTTAAAGTTTGAACTTCATTTGCTCAATACTTTACAAAGGGACTTTATAAAAAATATATTTTTTTAGATATTTTTTTTATTATTGCCATCTTTTTGGCCAATAATATTTCTGAGCACACCATTCCTTTAACGTGGAATAATAACGCCACCCCCACCTTTTTGGTTGCCAGTGAAGAGAAATATTGAAGTGGGTAACTCCTATGTCTCTTTATTCCAAGGTCTTTTGTTAGGAGATGCATCTCCTTTAATGCCAGGACATGTATCTGCTCTTTTGATATATCACTATATAGTTGGATTCACTTGTTTGGTGAGTTGATGTCTTTAATATTTAGCCACCAGATCGGAAAAGTTTCCCCATGGTTGTATCCAGCATTTGTGATTAAGTGCTACTAAAGTGCTGTGGTGGGTCAGAATTAGGAGTTGGACACAGATTTGACATTTCTATAAGGTTTATTCAAAATAATAACGAAAAGACCTAGCGTACCCTATTGCTACAAGGATGTTCCCTACCTAACCAAACTAACTAAGCATGCTCATCTGTTGTCAGGAAGTCCAACACAAAAAATGTCCTCTGTCAAAGACCTAATCTACCTGACCCTACCACTAATACTAATAACTAAAGTTTGCCAAGAGAATGGGCCTCATTACACGTTAGGCGATAGGGGGTTAACAGGGCCGGTAGAGCTGCCACCCCATTAACCCCCTACCGCCTCATTACGAGGTCTGCTTGCGGGGCCAGGATGCTAACAACGGGCCCGTCATTAACGGGCCCGTTGTTAGCATCATCCCCATTCCCATTGAGCCCTATGGGGGCTGAAATGGGAATGGGGATGTACCGGGTCCAGGTTCCCTGAATGGGAAAATACTGGGCCTTCGAAGGTCGGAATGGCCCGGTATTTCCCCATTCAGGGAACCCGGACCAGGTACCCGGAATGGGGCTAGCCATGCCGCAAAAAGCGGCATGGTTACCTCCAGGGTCGTAATGAGGCCCAATGTCTCTCTCCTGGTTGCTTCCCTTCAGCCGTCGGTCTCGAGGCTTTACTTCAAAGTTCACTTAGTTCATCTTAGTTCATATATATATATCAGATGTGAAAATGTCATCCTCTAGAAACAAGTTCATTATGATGGTCTCTTCTGGTTCTCAGTGTCTGATTTATGAGCTTCTTTTAGCTCCTGCCAACTACTCATAGGACTGGTCTTCCAGACGGTGTAATGCTTACCAGTATTCCTAGCACTTTCCTTAATGGTTTTCTTAAGATAGTCTCTTACAGTCCTTCCTCTGACTTTGAGTGTTTCACTCTCTTTCCACTCGACCCTTCTGGGGTTTTCTATATCTTTATCATGGGTGAGGCACCGCCACTCCTGGGGTCTTTTCACTAGGATCGTTCTCTGAGCCCTTGGCGCAATCTGTAATCTTGACTCACTTTTCAACGTCTTACATTAAGGCGTTTCCCCACTCTTCAACATTTAACTTTGGCAACGTCTTCCATCCTTCATGGGGCATTCTTTCCAGCTTTCTCAAAGCCTCATGCTTAATAGCTTCACTCCCAGTCCTTGGTTTGTTGTGATATATGCATATTTTTTTCAATGTCTCAACATCAATATTGTAGTTTTCACAAGTTCCTTTACTTAAGGTATGTTGGCCCGTTTCCCCCCTCACCATTCCAGCCCGGTACCTTTGTTCGTCGCGGGTGTTGTTTCGGGATTTGGCGCTCGCATGGGTCTGCTGAATTTGGTTGGTCATCTCTGCGCTCCAGGCTTCACAACTGCTCCGCTCTCGGCATCTCTTTGGCTTGCCGTGCTTGATGAATGCTTGCTAACGAGAGGTTTCACCTCTCCCGCTTCTACGGGTGTAGGCCTCATTAGACGGGCCCCAGGCCCACCACAGTGCTTACATGGCCATGCCACCACGTCATGCGATCCTCCAACCTAGGCCCTGACAGCAGCTCTTCTGCTGTTTGACTTGCTGAGTCTCTGGCATCTCGCTCTGGCGTTCTCGCTCTGTCACATGCTTGCGGCTCCACTCTGCTCCTCCAAGGCATACCTACATCAGAGGGCTTCCCCTGCATATGGTTCTCTCTCCCCTTCTGTGATCCACTCGTCCTTCTTAAAGACAGGTTCGCTCTTCAAAGGATACTCCCTTTTCCTTCAGGTGTTGTGGTTCATCCAACATTGTCTGGAGTCAAACAAAAGGATGGCACATTTTTCAATACTGGAGGCAGTCCCACATATGCAGATAAGGTTGCTTACATATGGAGTTCATTATGGGAATGAGAGTTCTTTTCCCCTAAGGGGGAGTCACTTCCAGTGAGGTCCCACTTGTCCAGACCCCTGGAGAGGGTATTGTGGAACATGACATTTTTTGAAACCCGTCCTATGATGTCAAAGGAGCAGACGGTGAAGACATTTAGATTTAAATTTAAAGAACCGAAATGCGCCGTAATTCTCTCAAAGCGAAAGCTTCATCGGAAAAATGGAACTGAATCCAACGGACCCTGCGCGTACTACATATATTGGTGATGACATTGACCGTCGGACGCAGGCCTTCGAGGGACATTGAGTCGACAGGACCAGTGCACAGCGCCCTTTGTCAAGGAAACAATTCTTCCGAAGCAGCTGAAGCTGGAAAGGAAATATCAAAAGATGAGGAATACATTGGAGGACACAATTCATTCAAAGGGGAGAATATTTTCGATTTGTCAGAGTGCATAAAGGTTTTTTTGTCTTTTGAGTATCTGCAGTTGTGGATGTTGTTTCAAATTCCTCTGTGTTTGTCATGCTGCTCTTAAAGCTCATCTCGGAGTGACAACCATACTAAAATCTTAATTTCCCCTCTCACCCTCAGCTCATTTCCATTCTTTCTCTCCAGAGATCTCTCCTCTGCTTTCCCTCCACCCCATGCGATTATCGCATGACAAAATTCCTTCTTTTCATCTCCTCCTTACCATAATAATATTCCTTATGTTTGGGTTCTACAGTTTTGAAAGGGCCAAAGCTATCAACATGACATCAAAAGCCTAGTAGTAAGTTTATTTTCACCTCGACTCTGATTAGTGTATTCAATCATCATATCGTCTCTCTCCCATTGAGATAGTGTTCATGTGTCCAATCTGGCCTCCTTGCGTTGATTCTTTTGTCTGGTCTTGGTCAGTAAAGGGTTGAATTTTGCTCTTCCTCCTCTTCCTGATCCTGTGTCCTTTTCATCTCCATTTAGGGGGTCTCCCAAGGGCTTGGAGCCCTCCTCCAAAGTAGTTATTGTTTTAACCATTACTCCGAATAGTAACTGGATGCCAAAGGTGTAAATCCATTTATATCTGATCACTCTGTTATTCAGCTGTAGGGTGATCAGCTTCAAAGTTTGTCTTCTTAGTAAGTAGCTGGAGATATGCCTTGAAAGATTTGTCGCTGGTTTGCTGGATTGACGATGGTCTGCCTTTTGCAGGCTGCTTCCAGTATTTCTTCTTTAATCAGTAATCGTAGAATTTTACAATAATGGGCCTCATTACGAGTCCGGCGGGAGTCGTGCCGGTAAAACGGGCAGGCTGCCGCCAGACTCATGATGATTTACCGCCGCCTGACTTGCCGGAATCACCGGGGCATTACAGGCCCGGCGGTCCAGTAAGTCAAGCGGCGGCATTCGTAAATCCCCATTCCCATTTGAGTCCCATAGGACCCATAGGACTCAATGGGAATGGGGAGAACGAAAGCACCGGCATCGTTAATGATGGTGCGTCAGTGAAAGTCTGCTGGCGGGTGCCGTTCTGCCTGCCAGGGTCAGACCTGGTGGGCGAAACTGCACCAGCCAGCAGACTCGTGGTTTGCAGGTCCGGAAACAACAGTGCCAGTAACCTTACTGGCACTGTTGTTTCCGGACCGGCAAACTTGTAAAATGTCTCTTGGTGGTTTGTTTTTGTTTGCTTTCTGGGGGCCTATTCTGTGTGGCCTTTCGAAAGTTAAATCTTTGCGTTGGTCTGGCCCCAGTAGCTGAGAAAACAGAGACTTCTTGGAATCAGTGATATTAGTCAATTCGGTACGCTCTTAAAGAATCTTACTCTCAGATTGTCTCTTCTGGATATATTCTCCAGATTGTCTATCTTAAGCTGCAGCTTTCCTGTTGCTTCTTGGAGGATCTCGATTCCTTCAAGGTTCAATGGAAAATCAGCCTCAATATGTAAGAATGAGTTTTCAATGGCCTTTACTCTGTCTTCTAGTGCTGCAATGTCTTTGCTATTGGTTGTTACTGCTGCTGTTAATTCAGAGTACAATGATGTAAGTTTCAGTTTTTGCGATTTTTTATTAATTTTTAAATGAGTTCAAAGTGTTGGCCAAAAATTCTGCTGTTTGTGGTGCAGCATCGATGTAATTCTCCTCTGTTTGTTACTCTGCAGAGCTTCCCCTCTTTTGTGTGTCATTCAGTTTTTTTTATTGATCCAGGAATGCCTCCATGACTGTTTTCCCTTGTTAATTGGCCTCTAGACATATTGTTAGTCTGTGATCTTCTAGTTCAACTCTTATAAGTTGACTTTGTTTTTATTTATCGGGAGTCCCCCGTACCTGCCTCCTACCCCTTCCCCCACCCCATCCTCTCCCTATACTACTCCCCCTCCCCCCACAGACACATACACATGTATAAAAAATGAAATAAAAGGTTGATTTACAGGAGTTGAACTAGAAGACCACAAACTAACAGTGGTCGATGTAATCACAGTGAACGACTATAGGGGTGTGCTGCCTCTATTGGTTGGTCTGTTCACTACTTTGGTTGCCCTACAAAATATCTGGCTTGCTTCTTTTATTTATGCCCGACCCAATACCACCCTATGTTGCTTAAATTGCAGATTTTTGCCACTGTCTTTTCCGTGCCTCTTGTTGCATTTTTTGAGAGACGGAGACAAATTGGGACTGGTGGAGCTTGTCAGCCTTATCTTTTGTTGGTTCTCTTAATGTAGCCTGCACTCTCTGTTGTATCGTTATCTGTGGAGTTTTCCTTGTCTCCACTGTCCTTTCACTTTTTTTTTGTCAGGGTCCTCTTTCTGCCCCATCCCTTCTTGGCACCTATGGGGGACAGCCTGTGTGCCAACGGGGGCCTTTGTTTGCTGCCTTGTTTCAGTGCAGCCTATTCAGTTAAAGGTTTACTCAGATTTCTGTGCCTCTGGATCGGGCACATTGTCATAGGGGTGCGTTCTCTGGGCCCACATTCTTGCACCATGTGTTCCCAAACTTCCTTCAGGGAGAGAATTCCCCTTTCGAGCCGCCTCCCACACGTTACAGATCTCTGCAGTTGTAGTGAATCATCAGTGCACTCCACTAGGGACTCACGTAGCATTGCGCTCTCCCCCTTTCTGGGTGCATATCTCAAAATCTCCCCAGGGTTCTGAAAACCCTCCGCTCATAATTCCTCACCAATGGGGATTTGCTTCTGTAAGGGATTCAGTGGTGCTTGTTGTATGGCCCCACGCGGGTCGTACGCACCATGAGCCCCCCAGCCTCACAGGTGACACAAGGCCCCGTGCTATCCGTCCTGGCTCTGCACGTGCTCTGAGGCACCATGAGACACGCCACATTTAATAACTTCCACACATAACAGAGTTATGTCACTCCGCCGCGTGTGTTTCTTAAAGGAACACCACACTCCTCCTTTTTCATAACAAAACAAATAACGAACTATGTCACCACGTAAACAATTAGTAATTAAAACACACAAACAGCCAATGTAGTTACACAGTCACTCAGGAAAGCGTCCAGTGTTCGGCTCATGTGACCAGCATATAATCCTACAGGTGAGCAGGTCTCCCCTACCTTTACTTTGCAGATACCGCCGGCCCCCTTCCCAGCATGGCCTCTCCTCACATGCATCCCCTTGGTCCAGGGGATTCAGAGAACGAGGTAGATATTCCCATCACCTTCATCAGACTCTTCTGCATGCCTCCTTCCAGGAGACACTCCTCGCTGGTCGTTCTCCCAGATTCTTTTGAAGAAGCTTGCATTTCTCGTGACTGTTGCCGTCCCATCGGAGGCAGTTACAATAGATCCCTTGACAGCTACCACATCGATGGGGAGGGTTCATACGTCAAGGACAGTTTACCTTGTGGGGGCCTGTTTCTCACCATCACTTCGTCTCCTGGCACTAGTGGATTTGGTCTGAGTCCTCTTCTCACGTTCTCACTCTCATTCCTGGATCTCCTTTCCTCCACAATTCAGTGCTCTTCAATAACTGCCGGTTCTTGGTCCCCTGCGTCTGGCAGAAGACCTCTCGGACATCGCTTGAACAAGGTCTCTGCCTGTGCCGCCCCAGTGGAGCAGTCGGACGTTGCCCGATACTGCCTCAGGAACTGGTAGAGGGCCCTTCTGAAACAATGTCCTTCACCTTGGGCGATGTGGAACACCTTGTTAATGGTCCTCATTAATCTTTCTGCCTCCCCATTCGCCCTTGGCCAGACCTTCCAATTATGTATTCCATACTACTTCATGAGTTGGCTGAAGCTTTCTCCCTGAAATGGCGGTCCATTGTCAGAGAACAACACCTGGGGAAGGCTGTGAGTTGCAAACATCTTTTCTAATGCCTCTGCCCCATCGTCGAATGACACAGATTATAGAAACTCCACTTCTGAATATCTCGACCACTGATCCATTACCACCAGGAAATGCGTGTTCCTCCCAGTGGAGCCAAAATCTGCATCTACAGCCTCCCACAGTTGCGTTCTTTGAGGCATGGACTCAATCGTGGGCTCCCTCTGTGTCGGCCCACTCTCTGGCACCACACGCAGCCTGCCACAAACACCTCAACCTTTCTTTCCAGGTCAGGAAACAAAACTTTCAGCATTAGGCTGGTTTTAGCCTTGACCATCGCCTGATGCCCCTAGTGGGCCAGCTCAATCACCTGCTGGATCTTACTTGCATGTATCACCATCCTGTCCTCACGTAGTAGCAGACCCGAATCAGCAAACACCAACTCATCTCAGACTTTCCACAACTGCTCCAATATCGTGCAGGCTTCTTGAGTTCTTTTGCCAAGGCCTTCCAGAACAGTCTTCCACGCCCCTTTTTTAAGGGCTCCTTCAAGAATGCTAAAGCACTCATCGTCTCCTGGCGCTTTCTCCAACTACGGGCATAGCATTTGGAGTGGCAGATTCAATGATAACTTGCACATGTTCCTCAGCCTCCTCAACGTTGCTTGCCTCGCCAGGTTCCCTCCCCTGGGGGTGTTTCGACAGACAGTCGGCTGCAGTGGGTCGGTACACTAATTCCAATAGAGCCAGCATCCACCTCTCAATCCTTGCTGGAGACTTGGAAGATGACCCCGCCATGATGGGGAGCAGGGGTTTGTGATCTGTCACAACTGTCACAGGCCTGCCCAGTACATATAGGTGAAAATGCCTGCACCCCCACAGTACTGCAAGAGCTTCGTGCTCAATCTGTGAATATCTTTGCTCCGTATCCGAGAGGGCACAGCTGGCAAACGCAATAGGTCTCACCTCGTCTTTGGCATCCACCTGTGTCAGAACCACCAAGATGCCAAACGGACTTGCATCAACCACTATTTCCGAGGGAAAGGAGGGATCAAAGAATGCCGTTGTGTCCTCAGCTGTGAGGACCATCTTCACGTCATCGAATGCAGCTTGCTCGATGGGGCCCAACTGCCAGGTGGTATCTTTTCTCATGAGGTTCCTCAATGGCTCCGATAGTGTGGCCAGATTGCTTATAAATTGCCCGCAGTACGTTACCATCCGCAGGAAACTGCGAACTTCAGGGTCTGGCCTTCATGATGTCCTTGACTTCACAGGGATCAGGCTACACACCACCTTCCATGAATACAAAGCCAAATAAATTAATATTGGTCTTCAGGAACTCAGACTTCTCTTTGTGGAGCGTTAGGCCCAGGGCCTGGATGCGTTCCATAGTTTTGACTAGTCGTGCTGTGTGCTCCACCTCTGACCTTGCGAACACCAATATATCATTACTGATATTTATGACCCCGTCCAGTGTCAGCCAAAGCACCCCTGATGATGTTTTGAAACACCTCGGCGCAGACGACACACCAAAGCTGAGATGTTTGTACAGTCCTTGGTGCATCATAAATGTTGTAATGTACCTGGATTCAGGGTGTAGCACGACCTGGTGGTACCTAGCCCTCAGATCAAGCTTTGAGAAAAAACTTGCACCCTGCAACTCAGCTATGATGCCATCAATTGTGGGGGGTTAGATGTCTCTCCCTCTTTATCACCTTATTGGGCAGCTGCATGTCCACTCAGATCCTGATGGACTCAGGTTGCTTAGGCTTCCGAGCAATGACAATTGACAATGGGTGACACTCAGGGCATTGGCCCTTTGACCTTCTCAATGATATCAAGGTTGACAAGATTCTCCAGATTCTTGTCCACCAACACCCTTAGATGAAAAGGGACTCATCTATGTGTAGCTTGATCGGCTCCCCACCATTTGTCCGATTCTGACAAATACGTTGCAAACCTTTCCAACACCTCATGTACATCCTCCACGTACACACTATATTCCAAACTCACGATCCCCTGGGCTACAGCTACAGCACAGCTCAGAAGGGTGTTTGCACTCACATCTATGATGAATAACCCAGCCTTGATTGAACTGGCGCCATGCTCCACCTGTGACATGAATGCACCCAATAGGGGGATCGGTTGGTCTCCTCGAAATGTGAATATGAATGCTTTCGGATGCTTCAGTGTGGGTGGTTCCTTTCTCGCGTCATAGTGCACCCTCACCATAATGTTGACAGAGGCATCTGTGTCCACTAACACCGGAACTAGTGATCCATCTACACGCACCATGCACTTCAGTTGCCCCCTGACCTTCGCTTTCATCACGCTCACACTGGAAATGAAGAAAATGTTCTCTTCATCATCATCTTCCTCGCCCTCTTGGCCTTCTCCCTCCTCCTCCTGGTCAACGAGGGCCACATTTGGTGGGCGCTGCTGCCTGAAAAATCCAGCCCTGATGGGACCTCTCTGGACCACCACAGTGAGTGGAGCTCTGCACATGTGTGCATAGTGGTCTATATTCCCACACCTCCCACATGCCTTGCCCTTTGCCGGGTACTCCGTTGGGTGTGAAAGGTCGTAACCACACTTTAGACATGACTTTGGAAATCTGGTGCCTCTATCCTTTGGCTGTGTTACAGCGCTCCGGGCCCCTCTCGCCCCTTGGCCGCGATTTATCACACACACCTCGTCAACCTTGAGCGAACGTATTGCTGCAACCATCTTGGAAGCACATGTGTCCGCCACCTCATCGGAGAGTCCCAGTTGGAGGATTCGGGCAGGGTTAGGCCTGGCTCTCTCAGCTCTTGACGATGCAGCTTGCCAGAGGCACAGCGCTGGACGAACTGCTTACGAATCATGCATTGCTCATTCTTCCACGTGCAGGTAGCCGTAATGTGTCGTAGACGTCCATGAAAAAAGTCTAGGGATTCATCATCTTTTTGCCTTGCTTTACACATCAGAAACCTTTCATAATCCATGTTAGCAAGGGCATGAAATGTTCCTGCAGCGCATTCTTTGCTGCATCATAGGAATTGTCCACCGGCTAGCAAAGTCTTAAATATTTGATGCACCGCTGGGCCAGCCGAGTACAAGAGGGTCGCCACCTTGGTTTCATCATCAATCTCCCCTGTGGCTTGAAATAGATGTCCATCCGGTCAATCCACGAGTTCCACCGCAGACCAAGGCACCCTGTTGGTGCGGTGCCCACGCTCCCTCCTGCACAACCCCCCCAGCAGCAGCGCCTCCACCATCCTGACCACCCATCATGTGGATGGCGCTAGTCGGCAGCCAACCTTGGGTATACTGACTCACTCCCTCCTTCTTCATGTGATTTACCGTGCATGTGGGCGCACAAGCACTCCTCCAAAACCAGAGGCTGCAACCCACACAAGAAGAAGAGAAGAAAAATTGGGGTGTACATCCCCCCCCCCCCCACCGCCCACTGTCCACTTAAAGTTCACTGGCCAGGACAACCCCTCGACACACCTGGGTAGTATAAAATGTCACTGTGAAAAATCCTCCCCTTGGCTTTCCTTCAGAAATAATGAAGACAGCTTTGTACCCGTGCCCAAGATGAAGATTCAGGCCCTCCTGTGCTGTCTTCATCATTTCAGGCAAAACATCAAGATCATGGAAAAACATCCTACTTTCTCTATACAGCTTTTATATATATTTTTTTTAATCTCCACGTGTTCGTGGAGTGTCCATAACTTTTGCCATGGAGGCGCACGAGCACTCCCGTAGGACACCGCAACCTCTGTGACCCAAACAACAAGATGGCAGTCATTGCACTGCAAACGTCGGCTCCACGGCTGGTAAACGTTCTTCTTTCCTCGTCAGAACTCGGAATCACATCGCCTACCCGAAGCAAGTCTGTGCCATAGCAGACAACCTCCTTGTCACCAATGTTGAATGGCCCTACTCTAGTCATATGCACAGCGAGCTCCCACAGATGGCACAAGGCACTTTGCTCTCTGTTTGGGCTCTGCATGTGCTCTGAAGCACCACAGGACACACCCCCATTTATTAACTTCCACACGCGACAATTACGTCACTCCACTGCATGTGTTTCTTAAGGGAACACCACAGTGCTGTCCACCCCCATTCCCCCGGTGACACGCCTTTTAACCTCAAAGTGCCGGGGAATAGACTCCTTTCATTGGTGTTTATGGCGCATTCTTACTGTCTCTTACCTTTGTGTTGGGATCATATTTCGATCGCCATCTTGGAGGAACCACAGTGACTTGGCGCCAGTGATCACGATCGGCCAGGATGGGGGGCGATGCCGAATTTCTTTATCAGCTTCCCTGCTGCTTCATCAATGTGTGTACACTAAACCAGTGCTCCAAGAATACATTTAATGGTCGTATTAGGGTATGGGAGGTTGGAGCACTGTTAAGACACGGCTGCAGGGGCGTTGCTAGGGGGGGGCTAAGGGGGCTATAGCCCCTGATCTTTTGGTTGTAGCCCCAGATAGAATCTCAGGAGCTACAGCCAAAAGACTAGCTAGCCCCCAGTCCCGACAGTTCCGACATCAGTTTAGCCCCGGGTCTTTTCAAGACCTAGCAACTCCCCTGCACGGCTGCCTACACTGCTATTTTGCCCATGTCCCCCAGAAGTAATCTTTTAATGAGTTGAAGATTCTGGGGCTGGTTTAAGGGCAAAAGACCCTCTCACCACCCATTATCACTACAGTTTGGATTATTCCCTAATGGCTTGCTTTTCCATGGTTCTCCTCTTACACTTAGAACTAGTGTTTTCGGTCATGCTTTTGTGCTTTCTAACCCCAGGATTTGTGTAAAAGGCATAGTGACTTCCTTTACCTGTCCTGTCTTATTCTGGTGGACATGCCTTGGTATAACTCAGAGGCTTCCTCCTCATGGGGTTGTGGTGAGTTCACAGAACTTCCCATCCTAAGCCGTGTGGGGGAAGCAAGGTACCAGGGACTAGGGTAGTCTGGTGACTGACTGATGTGCAGCCCAGGGGGAGGATGCAGGGATCCTGCTGGCTCGCTGTCCACGGTGGTAACCTATCTCCACAGGTATCCAAGCACCCTTTATCTACAAAGATCTCTGTGATGCTGGAAATGCATTGGAGGGACAGGGCCTCCCTGTCCTTGTCATGTAGTCCTTTTTCATTTGTGTTCTGTATTGCTTTAGTGCAGCTCTTCCTGTTTCTAGTTTGGTGTACAGACCCATGGGATACCCTTATGGCACCCATGGGTGGGGGTACAAACCTGTGTCCCTAGTGTATGTTTTTGGCCCAGAGAGCAGGGTATGGGCTGGTGGCAGCCCCATGCTGAATTTGACAGGTACCCTGAGTATCCTCCATTTTGGGATACCCAGGCCCTGCCATTGGAATCAGTTGATTCCTGATAGGAAACAAGATGGCCCCTGTGGCCTCTTGCTTTCTATTGCCTGTTACCTTGTTTTCCCAAAGTCCTAAGAAGCCCTGACTCTGTCCCTTCCCCCTGACTGGCTGTGGAGTGTAAGGTCCATATATGGTGTTGTTGTGAGGTCCAGGCCAGACTGGCTGGAGCCTTCCCAGTGACTGTATGTTGTGGGTACACCCTTTGGGTGGGACCTGGGTGAATGGAGTGTGCGACCAATATGCACTTCTTGTTGTGGATGTCTGGTTTCTGGTGTTTGACACAATGACTGAGACAGCCCTGCCCGAAACTGGTATGAATGCAGTGTGTAGTGTTGATTGGCTGGGTACTTGTCCCAATACACATTCCTTGTTGTGAGTGTCTGAGAGGGAGGAGTATGGCCTGAATGCACTGTATGCCTGATTGGCTGACTGACTGCATGAATGCCCTTCTGTATGATTGGCTGCTGAGTGTGACCCAGTAGTGTGGATGAGAGACAGAATAGTATATCTGTGGACCTCTCACCACTGGAAATTGTTCAGAAGCTGAAGTTGAAACTGATGCTTAACCTCGAAGCCGAGTCTGAAGAAGAAGGTTGACTGCTGTCTCCCTTTGCCGAAATCCGAAAGCCTTCGAGACTGATCCAAGAGAGGACCTGGTTAGGCGTCCTCTTCTCATGCTCCGAGGGACCATCGAGCACCGCTAACCTTCGCCGAAGCGCCCTGGAAGTCAGACCCTTGAAAGGCTGCCGACTGGAGACTGGGACCGCCGAGGAGAATGAAGATCAGCACCGAACATTCCGTCCACCGTCGTCGACCAGGGGTCGCAAGTCTGCTGTAACTGCTGGAGGCCCGTCGAAGCCATGTTGCCCAGAAGAGTGGGCTGCTTCATGCCGTGCCGCCGACAACCGGAGCAGCATGCTCCTTTGCCTAAGACTTTTGATTCACAGACATGCTCGTCTGCACTGCCGCCTGCCTTATCCTGCCGGAGAAGCCCAGGCCGTCGACGTGCCAAGGAGCATCCACTGGTGGGTTTCCTGCCACCCAACGACCGTAGAGACGCCGGACGACTCGACGCCCTTGCTGGGCCACAGTTCTTCATAAACTCTTTGCAGTCCTGAGGTGCCCTGCACGCCTCTTCCTTGCAGGACGCCTTCGCTTCAATGACGAGCACCGCTGGGACCGAAGTTGCCGCCTCAATGCCGAGTTCACTTTCTTCTTTCTTTGCAGGATCTCGACGATCTGTGGCTCCTGCTTTAAAGGGAGCCACTCAAGAAGGATCCGTCGACAACCCGTCGTCTAACTCTGCTATTCCAGGTACATTGGGGTGGTAGAAACATTATAGAGGAAATAAGACTTATAGAACAATATATGGACTGGGCTTGTGATATATCTTTACATTACAGGTTGCCCGGGTGGGTGGATCTCCACACAGAACTGTGTCTAGTTGGTAGGGGTCAGTATTCTGCCAATTGTTCTAACCAACTGCTTTCCTCCTATGTCTATTGTTGGTTGCCTTTATTAAGTGATCTGTGTGACATTTGACCAGAGTATAATTGATGCACTTTAATGAGATCTGATAATAATTGTGGTACCACTTTAGAACTGTACATATTTGCCATTGTAGATTTTCTGAGCACAAAGTGAGTTATTGTGATTGTGTACATAACCATGAACTTAATTATATTAAAGACTGTGTTTTAACTAATACAGTGTGCGGATATTCCTTTGTGGTTGCTTGGGGACTACACTGCACTTAAGAACCAGCCTGCATCCCATCCTGAGAAGCTAGGCCTTGATTGCATGACCAGCGCTACCCTATAGAGCCACCAAAATGCGCTACCAGAAAACAGATTGAACTCCGGACCACAGCATGGTACAGCAATGATCAGCTGAAGGATTTCTGCTGGCTTTCGGTATTTGCTAACCCGATTGGGTTGCATGACCCCCTAAAAGATAAACAGCAGGTAGCTTGACAAACTGATGGTTTTAGTGTCTCCAGTGCAGCTGAATATTTTTCCTCAAGCATTCGGGACACAATTTAAAGAGTGACATTTTGCCTAGCTGACCGGAAAGCACACAGCTACCACAAGCAGCAAAGTCTCTCTTCAGCATCTCTTTTAGTTCTGGCACTGACTGGCAGCAAATCTTCACAATCTTCTCAAAAGTAGACCGTGACACACAACCAAATACAACTAGGCAGCAGCTCTCTTATCAACTGGCAGAGAAAGAATCAGGAAATTAAATTGTAAATTGTAGATTGAAGGTAGACAGTCCTAGGGTGGCTGTCAACATGCTCTCAAAAGATCTGAAGCCTATTTAGCAACTTTATGGTTAAACATTTATATTGTGTTTAAAAGGAAAATCAGGGGCTTGCAATCCTGAGAGAAGGGTATCATTCAAACGCAGATGAATCTATAAAGACCCATTTCTGGAGATTTAAGATATAATGCCAAAATCCAGATAAGAACAGACTTACGCATGCGCTGAGGATTGCAGAGGGGACAGGTTGTAGATTGGACGCCCTAACTCTAAGAGGCCAAGGGTCTCTCAAGTGCACATCCCAAAGTTGTGTCCCAAATGAGGTAGCAAATTCAGGCACATCCAGGAAAAGAACTGAGTAAACCAGTCAGGGGAAACACACCAGTGCAGGGTCTCTTGCCAGATGTACACCCTAGGACCTTTGCCCCCAGACTAAACATTCAACACTCACAGATTCATTCACTTAGTCTCCTTCTTTCTCACACTCTACTCAAATCATTCAGTAATTTACTTTTGCTCACTCATTTGTTTACTCATACATTTACTTACCACTTACGGAATGCTTCAAATCCCAATCTGTTACTACCTCAATCAATCACTCACTCACTCACTAATGCATTCAGTTGCATGGTCACTCACTCGTGATATCTCACACTCACTTCCCTAATTGGCCATTCACTGGTTACTCAGTGTTTCAATTCTAGTTCACACACCTTTATGTTCATGTTTTTGCCACCTCAACCAACACACCATACAACCCGCCCACCTTGCAACAGCCAACCCAGTCAGTCAACTAGTCACTAACTCAGTTACATAATGGTTGCTTAGTTAAATATTTAGCTTAACTGCACCTTCACTTCATAACTCACTCTTACTGTCTTATGACACTCAATGCATTTAATCACTCTCAAGTAACCACTTACTAATACATTTGGGCTTGCTTATTCATCCACCAACTCAGTCACTCAATCAACAACTGCCTGCCCGACCCTGTCAAGACGGGATGGTGACCCCTCTAAGCCTCTGGTGGGAAGTCTACCAGGGTTTTCACCAGATCCAGTCCTGCCCCATAGGCAGAGTGTGGGCATTGAGAGGGCCTGAAATGAATACCACCTGTTTCCCCATATTTGTATAGCACAATGATGGCCAGTCTCTTTCTGTTTGTCCCATAGGACTACATCCTCTAGAAAGTTTGGCAGTGGAAGAGAGAGCAAGCAGCCTAACCCTGAGAGAGACAGTGTGGATCTGTGAACCTGTGGAGCAGTTCTCCCATCAAAGTAGCCATTCCACTGCCTTACACGACACAGACATTCAGTTTTCCTTTAGTAGGGCCATGGAGCGTTCCACACAGCAAAGTAGAAATCACAGCACTCCCCACGACATAGACATTCAGTTTACCTTCAACCGGGTCAAGGAGTAGTCTGCATATCCAGCCGGCAACATCCACGCTCAATATGAACTGGGATATTGCTTGTGCTGAGAGCGATCAGCCATTCACAAATGCCGACGGACCTGCATACGAAAAGGGCAGGGCTTAAAGCCCATTATATGTCTTTACTTGCCTGTAATCCCACCCCTGGGGAGAAGAAAGGCAGCGGTTGGCCCGGGATACCAGCTGAGGGAATGAGCCAAAGGAGGAAGACGAGGGAGCATAAAAGGGGGCGTGGGAAACAGGAAGGTGTGGGTTGTTCGGGAGACATTAAAGGTGTAAAAGGAGGACCAAAAGACTGAGTAGATGGAGTATGGTGCAGAAGAGCATGGAGAAGGATTACTGAAGGAGTGTGCAAAGCCAGATATTGGTTGTTTGGGTAAAAGTGTGTATGCAAGGTGTGTGAGGGAGGCTAACAGAGGAAACGTAGAGTTTGACTGAGTATGTGGAAGATGAGTGAGAGAATAAAAGGGAGTTACTGGAGAGAAAGTGGGTGGAGTGTAGAGGAGTAGTTGAAGTGGAGAGGGGAGAGTAGTAGTCATGGAGACAGGAGAGTAGTAGTAGCAGAAAGAGGAGAGAGGCAGTAGTGGATAGGGGAGGCCAGTAGTACAGAAGGGAGAGTGGTAGTACTGGAGAGGGACAGTTGTAGTAGTAGAGGAGGAAGAGTAGTAGTGGAGGGAAGAGGAAAGTAGAAGGAGAACATCAAAGGGTCAGACAGGAAGAGCGAGAGACGGAGGGACAAAGGAGAGTGGAGGAAGAAAAGGATAGATAGATATAACATCAGGGTGAATAATAAAATAGCTTGTCAGAAAGGACTAAGTAAGACAAGAGTGTTCAAAAAGCACCTCTTTTTATACCAATTGTATTGTGGGTTAGGATCCACCTACAGAGTTCCCAGAGGGAGACAGATAGAAAGGGAGCTTGCCCTTAGGCCATCATAAATATCCAGGTAGAATTTTAAACAGAAGGATTACCGATCTTGCGACCATCCTGCGTTTGAGGGATGGCTGGGCTAGGGTGGGAACCAACAGCACTAGACGAGAGAGATAGAGGGACAGCCCATAGTGATGCCCTTTTTAATTTCTTCAATAAAAACCCATGCACTGTCTTAGAGAGTCAGTGTGTTCTTGAGGCCATCTGCGAGATGCCCCATTCACTGACCCTCTCTTCCATTCATCCTGTCTCTTTCTGCAACTAAATGACAGTGTTCTCATGCTTTCAGAGCCTTTAGCCACACTTATCCAAAGTTGCATGCCTATCTCCAGTATGGGGTGCCCATGGAGACAATGGACCGCCACTAACTAAGTGATGAAGGGTGGTGTCGGGAGGATCATCAGGTCTACTGCACCCCTCCCTCTCCGCATGGCAGAGACTTGTATCAATGTGCAGTCCAAGGTTACTGGCCATTTAAGACCACGTATGACCCCAAAAACAGCAATTGTGTGTCCAATAACTGAACGTAGAGACCCGGAGGTTGAGCCAAGTTCCCTGGGGTGGCAAGTTAGATATGGATGTTCATTCACCACAAGGCCAGTGAAACTGTGCCTGCTGCTCCGTGGTACTGAGAACATTGAGAACAATGAAGGAGAGTGGAACAAATTCACCACCTACTTCTGCATGCTGAACTCTGTGTGCCTACTGAGTGTTGTCTTATCACTGAGCGAGTAGGCCAGTGAAGAGCAGCAGAGAGCTTGGGTCTGCAGCGTGTCCTCTGATGAACTGAGATGGTGGCTGACCTTCAAAAAGGCACTAAAAAACCTATGACTTTTCTCTGGCTGGTGTTTGGTCCATGCCCTCTTCGTGTCACTATGCACTCACTTGAAATGTATAAGAAGAAAGGCAAATGGAGTAGGTACTGCCAAATCAGGCCTTCTTTCTTTGTCAACTACGGATAATGCATTGCAGGGAGCACTGTCCTGCTCAAGAGTTCTCTCTCCTTATGCACCATGGACAGGCTCAGCCAGAGGGGAAAACCAAGTACAAAGGCAGCACCTTAAGGTAGGAAGAAAAACGGAAATCACTAATTGTTGGGGACAGAGATGAGGGTGGACAGATATAAGAGGTGACAGGGAGAAAAACAAGAAAGACAAGGAAGTGCAAAAGTCAGAGTGAAGTATGTGCACATTTTAGATTGAAAAAAGACCTACTTTGTGGTTATTGAGAATATCTACAGTGCAAATGGCCTGCAAATACAAGGTTCTCATGATTCGCTCCCTTCACTCATGTTCCTGCCACTTGAGGGCATAATTTGGGGACTGTTCCCTATTGGACTTAGCTTCCGGACCCCATGGCAGAGTACTGTGGAGATTTGGGAGCTCTTAAACCATTTGTGAAGTGCGGTTGTGGAAGGGTGGTTGCTGCTGTCTCGCTGCTCGCTCCACTATCCATTTGGGTATGGATTTGGAAATTCTCAAAACCCACCTCTTGATAACTACAGGACGACGCTCATTGGTCTACATTCAGCAAACATCCAGGAAACTTGCTCTGCCTTTTCCTCCCGGCAACCTTATCGCCGCCGCACCCGCGCATTTGTGCATGCGCATTTGTGAAGTTCGGTTGTGGAAGTGCGGTTGCTGCTGTCTCGCTGCTCGCTCCACTATCCATTTGGGTTTGGATTTGGAAATTCCCAAGACCTGCCTCTGGATAACTACAGGAGGACGCTCATTGGTCTACATTCATAAAACATTACGCAGACATTTTACTTGGACTGTTATTGTACAGGGACAGTGATACCTGCTAACGTTCTAATGTTAGCTACGAACGTTCGTGCCTTCGTGCAACAATCAATGCACGTTTTCACATTATTTTCTGTTTTTTTTTTTTAAACTTGCTCCTCCTTTTCCTCCCGGCAACCTTATCACCGCTGCACCCGCGCATTTGTGTGTGCGCATTTGTGAAGTGCGGTTGTGCAAGTGTGGTTGCTGCTGTCTCGCTGTCTAGTGGGATAGCTGGGAGTGCGGGTCCTTCTAGTATATTTTTTCTTTTTTTTTTATTCTTTCTTCTGGCCTCCTGCTGCAAATATCCAGTGAAGGTAATAATTGTGTTGCATATATAAGAGTGAATCTCATGCCTATGTTTTAATATAGATTTAAAGCATTGTGTGTGTTTAAACCTTAATATTGAATTCCATGGTGTAAGGTTGAAGTTAACATCAGATTGTAAAGTGTGCATTACATCATGGTGGTCTAATTGAGTGCTAGCGTTTCATAGTTCAACACATTATTAACCTGAGCAGAGTTTGCCAGCGGCACATATTGTTGATTAGTACCCGGCGAGAATCAAGCAGAATGCAACACGCATTCTGATTGGCTCTCGCCGGGTCCTTAGAATCAAAGGATTCTCGGCCGGGACTCCAGGTGCCTTGTCCTCGGCGGGGGGGCGTGGCAGCCCCTCAGCCAATGAGGAGGCTCGACGCGGGGCCATCCCCGCTCCAAGCCTCCCCACGGCTGAGAGGCTGCCTCCACCCCCCGCTGGGGACTCGGGTAAGCTTCTTTTATTTTTTTGTTCCCTTCCCTCCCTCCTCCCTACCCCACCCCACTTAACTTCTTGCTCCTGCGTCCCTGGTGGGGGACGATGGCAGCCTCCAGCAGTGTGGAGACTCTGCGCCTCCACACAGCTGGAGGCTTCCATCGTCCCCTGGCAGGGACGAAGGTCCGTTTTTTTTTTGTTTGTTTTTTTCTCCCCCCTTCCCCTCCCTCCCGCCCTCTCAACCCTACTTACCTTCTGCTTCTTTTTTTTTCGGGAGCGAACGCGCTGGGAACACTTGTGTTCCCAACGCGTCCGCTCCCGCAGGCCGCCATGGAAAGAGAAAACGGACTCCCGTTTTCCCTTTCCCGGCGGCCATTTCCTTGGTCGTTTATTTTTTCTGTCCCGAAACGCTGCAGCTTTTCGGGACGAAAAAAAATGCTTTTAGTGCCCCGGTCACGCATATAATGCGGGCCGGGGTACTAATAGCAATATGACCCTCGCGGCAGGTGAATTACCGACTCAGGTAATGCCCCGGGCCTTTGGTAACTACGGGCCCCGAGGCATTACCTGAGTCGGTAATGCCCCCGCCGCGAGGGTCATATTGCTTAATTGAAACTGGTATAAGTGTAGTTCTTACTACATCTTGAAACTGTCTATTGTGGCCTACTTGAGTAGTAATAGCTCAAAGTTCAACGCACTGTCGACCTAGTAGAGCTTACAAGTAACACATATTGGTGGCCAAAATGTGTTAAAGCGCAACCTCCCATTGCAAAACCTTCCTATTAAAAAAAAAGGCGTGAGAATGGAAAAGGAACCGTTTACCTTGAAAACTGGTATGCCTGCTGTAAATGTGGCGTTATTTAAAGAAGGAGGTTCTATGTCAACAAAAAGTATGTTAGTAAATTCCAACACACCAACAAAAAAGAAATGTATTGACACGCCTAGGCGACAAGAAAATAGTGCATAAAAACAGAAATCATTCGATATCAAAAGGATGTGACATTCGCCAATACTATAATTATGGGGTTGGCTTGGGGAATGAGAAAAGTAAAATTGAGTTGACCAAAGATAGCCATGTTAAACATGATAAACTTTTTGAACTAAACACACGACTTGATATAGAAGTGGCTGCTATTAAAATCAATGTGCCAACTATTGGAAATGCTAAAAGTGGAAATACGTTATCAGACACAACGATGGAAAATGAGAGTAAACGATGTGACGATAACGTATTAGTAATGCATAAAGCACTTAGAATGATCAATGAGAGTCCTCCAAAATTATGCTCTGTGGAACCACAACAAAGACTAAGGGAGGCCTATCAAAATATGCACATCATAGGGCAAGTGGACAAAGATGCACTCAACTTCATGAACTTGAGTGCGGCGTCAGCTCATGAAAAAGAAGTTGTATTCGTTCATTCTAACACGGGGGACCTAATGCAGGTAGATGATCTGTCTCCAATACAAAGGCAAAATTCAAGTATTCAGAGTTTGACTGAGAGAACTAAAGAGGTAGTGAACCCCAAACCCTAGAAAATAAAGGATCTAAAACAACCCCAAATATATCGGTATGTTCAGATGAAGAAGCTTCTGTAAATTTGTTGTCCTTTGTGCCTCCAACTCCAAAGCAACCGAACATTCCCAGAGATGGGCACAGGTCCCCGTGGTCTGATAATATCTACTCGGAAGAAACTTTATCGCAAGTAGACATGAGTACAACACTATTCTCAATTAATACAGCGTTACTATCCTTGGCCAAATTATACGAGGCAATGGATCAAAAGATCAATTACCAAACGATATTGCTGACAAAACTAACAAATCAAAGTAATGAAGGAGGGGCCATGGGTGAAATAAGAGAGCGTGAACCGCAGTATGAAATCTTTAGACACTGCAGCGTAAGAGATTCAGAGTCGCAAACAGAACCCCCACAAACTGTTGGAAATAGGGGCAAACTACAATTCAAATAACTCACCTTCTGTGGGGCAACAGGTATAAAAGAACTGGTTAAAGATCTAGAACCTAAAGCACAGGAGGATCTATGGAAGGAGGATAGTGAGAAATCTAAAACCCTCCTTGATACACTGAAAAGGGCTGATAAGGTTAATAGAGACAAATGTCAACAAGAAACGCCCCTTATACCTACAAAAGTGAATTTAGGAAAAGAAATTCTAACAAAGTGGCGAAGGCCCCCAGAAATAAGCCAAAAAGGGCTCCTGCCAGTCAGTCAGCTAATAAAGCATGTGTGAAGACAAGACGTTTCTTGAAGATAACAAAATTGTTAAAGCTAATGATGACAAAAAGCATGGGAACATTGGAAGTATGGCTCAATTGTTAAAATGAGTTGAGAAGGATAAAGAGGAAGCTACCTTTGACTTGAGTTATAAACCATTAGATGATCTAGTGGCAGAGAATGGTGTTATGATGGAGAAAGAAAGAATTCACTTGCAGGGATCCTCCGGTGAATCACTTCCCCTTGAACAAACGGGGCTGAGAGTGGGTGGGCTGATGGATGCCCAAATGAGGGAAGAAATAAATAAAACTGTAGAATGCTACATTGTCGAGAGACAAAAGGGGGAATCTCAAAGTGAAACTGCACAGGTTGCCCAAAAAATGTGGATGCCCAATTCTGAATTGCGTACCACTCAGTCCACCTCGACTAATTCTGGTGGAAACTTGACAGATGGAGGACATTTGGCTCCATCTGTGCAATGGAAGGCAAATATAAACTCAGTTAAAGATCATACACCCAAGTCAAGAGCAGTGGTGCAAAATAATCATCACTGCTTTATTTAGGAATGTAGAGATCGCCCGTTCGCTCAGTTTGATCTAAATCGATCCAGTGTCCTAAACATATGCAAGGAAATATCTAAATTGAGAAATATAACATCATCTGATATCGACAGAGTTGAGTTCTTGAATGATCAAGATCTTTCAAGATCTAGGATCTCTATTAGATCGACTGTCATGGCTGATATTGTGTGGGATGCAAGAGACACCTTCTTCCATATGGGCTTTAATTTACATAAGGTGGAAGTGCAGGGATTAGGAGGTGACAGGCTGGGTTCCAGAAAAAGGGTTCCACGTATTTATGATACCAATAACAAGGGACAAGGCAATATGGAAAGGGAACAGATAGATTGTGCATAACAATCCATAACAAAAGAAAAAGTCCAATTTATATGCTGGAACACACGTGGATTCACACACTTTACCAATACACAAAGTACTGAGCTTAATGGATTCGATATTGTGGTACTGCAGGAAACTTGGCTGGTGGAGGCTCCCGTATGGGATGGTTACGAAATAGATGTAGAACCAGCCTTGTGCTTGCCTAGGGGCAGACCTATGGCAGGCCTTATCATAGCAATAAGAAAATCCAAAGGGTTTAGAGTTACATTGTATGACTCGCTTACACCTTTTATCCAATCCATTAAGCTAACCAGTGAAGCATATTCGATCATAATTGTCAATATCTACTGGGGTAGGGCTCATCTATCTCCAGACTGTTTCTTCGACTTTTTTGAAGAAATCTTGAATAGAATTACATCGGAAAAGCACATTGATTGTGTGCTAGTCATGGGTGACATTAACCTTCACCTTTTGTCAAAAGGCAAAAGTAAAATCACAGTTGAAGAACAAAGTTGGTGCCAAATCATCGAAAATATACAACTAATCATGGTAAATGGATAGTTGTAAGGTGACACCCTGGCTGCCAGTACATGGCACAATGGTTTATTTGAAGCGACTATTGACTATATTTTGTGAATAAAGCTATGATGAACATAATCCAATCCCTGAATGTAAGGCCTAACGGTAAAAGTGACCATAACCAGCTATGTTTAGTTTGGGAACTGGAGAAAAGACAGCCTATAAAAAGTTGTAAGAAATATACAGGCGTCATAACTACAAATAACATGAGAAATCGAATAAAATAGTCTAAATCTTCATTGATCAATTTTGATAGACAACTGTCTTTAAATTCGTGGCGGGATTATGTTTCATCTATGCAAAAATATGTGTCGGTAAAGGAATTTGCACAAGGCCTTAGCTACAAACACTTGCATAACTTTGATATGGATGTCAAAATTAAAAAATCTGAGCTAAGGCAACAAATACGTATGCTAAAATATCTCCAAGCCGAAGAAAAAGTGCCTAAACTAAACATCCACGCACAATGTATAAAAATTGGCAAAGAGGAAGGAAGGCTCTTTGCTACCAGAGGGATAGCGAACAGATGTTGAAAAAAATCTCCTCTAAATCATCTGCTGAAATTTGGGGCGTGCTAAAAGAGGCAATATATAAAGATCAAAACTGTGCAGGTAAATTCTAATGCAGCTAAAACCTGGTGTGCCGAATTCTACCAAATATATCAGACCCCAATATTAAATAAACATCTAGACATCAAGAGTTATAACTGGGATCACCAAATACCATTTGACCAAGTTGATATATTATTCTATATATCTAAACTCAGTAGATGCCGGGCTCCTGGCCCGGATGGGCTTGACAACAGAATGCTCAAAGAGAGTCCAGAGATCTGGTCTAACATACTAATGAAAATATTTGAGGAAGTGATGCGTACTGGGAATTTGCCTGAGTCTTGGAAAAAGTCCATACTTATCCCTTTGTACAAGAAAGAAAACAGATTAGACCCGGCTTCCTATAGGCCCATTGCTCTCTTGGATTGTCCGGAGAAGATATTTGCCCGTATATTGCTCCGGGAGTTCAATGGGTGGCTGGACAGTAAGAATTTAAGAGATCCATGGCAGATGGGATTCCTAAAAGGACTAGGCACAGGTATGAATTTGCTGTGTATAAATGCGATTATTGCTAAACAAGCCAGGATGAAGTTACCCTTGTATGTCGCATTTGTCGATTTCAAAACAGCGTTAGACTCCATCCTAAGGGACCTCCTGGTCATGAAACTAATGAAAAATGACTGTCCGTGGAACATCCTCAAGTGGATTATTGATTTTCATGAACAAATATCATTACAGATAAGACTGGACAATGATGGCACCTTGTTAGATCCTATTGTTACTTCCAGAGGTCTTAAACAAGGGTGCATACTTGCATCATCAATCTTTAACTTCTTTATTCTCGATTTGGGCAAGGAGTTTGATAATATTGTAAATGACTCACCGAAAATGGGGAAAAAAGAGGTTAAATGGTTGTTGTATGCTGACGACCTCCTTCTGGTTTCCAAAACACCGGTGGGCCTATGTAATATGCTACGAGCTTTAGAGAATTATGCAAATTGCAATAAAATGATCATAAATATCAAAAAGACCCAGGTAATCCAATTCGGCAATTGCAAACAACGAAATAAAAAGCTTGGATGGCAATTAAATGGTCAAGAGGTAGAATCAGTGTGTGAATACACATACTTGGGCATAAACATTAACAATGATCCCAATGATATTCCATATGGAACTAGCCTAATGTAGAAATGGAAGAGCTTGATATCCCAGTCTAGAATCATCAGTAGCAAATATTGCAAATTTACTATTGCCCCTCTAATAATTTACTACAAACAAAAGGCTTTACCAATATTACTATATGGTGCAGAAACAAAATCAATTAAGCCGAGTAGTTTCTGGAACAAAAAAGAAGGGGCATATTGGAGAACAATATTAAATCTTCCCATATCTACTCCGATAGCCCTGTTAAGGCATGAATTGGGGCTAATATCTATATATGCCATATATAAATGGAAGGTTTGCATGCTTTATAAGAAATGCGTTTTGGATAAACACCAGAATGGGTTGGTCATACATCTGGCAAATTATGTGAAAATATCAAAGGACGCATTTATTGAACGATGGAAAATTCAGGTGCAGGAGTTCATGCAAGAAGCGGACATAACTGATAACTTGCTTTTGCAAAACCCAGATAAGGCCAAGCATAAAATGTGGGAAATGGATTGGATTGGGACCAGAGAAACCTGCCACAACTATAAATGTTTTAAACAAAATCCTTATGCCCTTAAGGGTTATGGGACTCCTGAGGCGTATCTATTGAAATCACCTAATGTCATGCATCGAGCAGGACTTCTGCGCTTAAGGTTAAATCTGTGGAAAACTAGAGAAGTAACAGTGAAATGGGCTAATGACAATAAAGGAATTAACATCTGTCGATTCTGTAACACCCAAATAGGATGCTTTGAACATTTAACTACTGAATGTGCCAAATTGGTGTGCATGAGAAGCAAACATTTTAAAAACTTGTTTGAACACATGACACACATGGAGTCTAAAGCCTTATGGAAATACATATATCATGTGTACTTAAGAGCAGTCGGCTATGCCACAATGAACTTTTTGAATGGGTTGAAACTAGATAATGACACAATTAATGCGAGAAACATTACTGAATAATTAGAACATGTTGTAACCTGTCAACTTTGAAGGATTTTATCATTTTAAATGTGTTCAAATGTAGTTATATTTAATCTTCTTTCACTTTTTTCTACCTTTTTTCATATAACTTATTGGTTTTTGTTGTAGTAGTTAATTGCTAAAATTCGAAATGTTTAAGTGATTTTTATGAATTTATTTAAATGAAGATAATAGTTTTTTTTGTATGTAAACTAGTCTTATATTGAAAGGTTGAGTTTCTCAGCCAAACCAATAAAAAACATTTAAAGAAAAACAAAAAAAAAACATATTTCCACTTGACTTCCCTTCCGGATCCACTTTGGGTTTTTGGCAGCTAGTATGCGTCTTTATTCAAAAGCCTATGCATCTCAGTATGCCTTACCCACTGCTTCCTCCCCACCCCTGCAGAGAACATTTGGGTGGAGGATAAGGAACATCTGTGGCTGGCAGGTGCCAGCAAACAGCACACCTTAGGCATGTCTTTGTTAGCCAGCTTTAAAAGCCTCAGTTTGCTTCAGTACATCACTGGTCATTGTTGCAATGACCCTACTTGTAGCCGGTCCCTTGCTCCTGGATCTTTATTCTTAGCTTTATTGTTCCTAGTTCCTTGTTCCTGGATCTCTGGATTTTGTATTTAGTGTGTTTATTAGTATATTCTGCTTCCTGACTTCCCTTTCTGGCTGCCACTGATTTGCAATTATCCCTTTCCAGTGCTTTACCTTTTCTGTGCAGCCCAGTTTGTCTGTGTGAAATATTCCTTGGACCATGCTCTCTTCTGCAGTTAATCTTGATCCTTTAGACACCCCTCATTGAGAGAATTCCTATTTTGTACCCCTTTCCTTTCCTCGGTGGGGAGGGGGGAGGTGTTCAGCTTGTCATTTAGTGTTCCCTGCTCCTGTTCCTTGACTTTCTCTCACAATCTGCTCCTGGTTTTCCTTTGCACTTCTCTCTTGGTTATTGGTTCCCTAATGATTGTTAGGTGCTGCGTGCTGTTGTGTTCAGGACCTGTGTGAATCTCTAGGTTTTCCTGATTGTCCTATAAGCAATATTCCTACTTGTCAGGAGTCTTATGTATTAAGTTATTCCCCTTTGCTGTATAGACTTTCTGGGTCTTGTTTGATCATCAGGGTTTGGGGGCTTGGCTGACATTTCAGGTGGTGTTTCTCGTCTGCCTGAGTATTGTATTTAAGTTACCTTATAATACCATCAAGGGTGGCAGTTCACAGACCCTGTCGTTGATTGCCCTGTATGTGGCTGTAGTGCTGGCAGAGCCTGTAACAGCAATTACGGGGGAGAGCAGCTTGCTGGCATCCTTGTAATCATAAAAAGCTTCTAAGTTCTTCCCGCCACATGCTTTTTCATATATTTGTATTCTTTTCACATTCTACTTGCACAGTCTAGGTGGTAGTGTGCATGTATCTTGGTTCCTGAGTGCACATCGTTTGATACAAATCTATGCACTGTGTGATCTTGTGCACATTTCCCCTGCCATATCCATTTTATTCTGTCTCCTCATGAGAAAGGCTTTGAAGACAAGTGATATGCAAAAGGGGCATTATTATAAAACATGTTAGTTCAGGGTTCCGGCTTTCTGGAAGCAGAGAGAGGTTTCTTTGGTTCATATATTATTTCGAAATTTAAGACACAGCCATTTGCCGATTATTGAATTACTGATATTATCCTTTGAAACAGTTGGTGACATGGGTGAGAGCAGTTTTGGTGGGTGGGGTGTGCCTGGAGATAGTTGGTTGTGCTGTTGAGAACAACCCTTGCAAGGATTTTAGAGTGGCGGTGGAAGTAGAGAGACAGATCTTTAAAATAAAGAGTAGCTGGGTGCAGCACTCGGCTTCTTTAGGAGAGCTATGACTGTGAGGATTCTCTAAAAGACGAGGAAGAAGCCAAATTACAGTGCGGGGTTGAATAGGGTGGAGAGGTAAGTGGAGATGACAGGTGGATGTTCCTTAATAGTTTGTGGTGCAGAGGGTTCAAGTGGTGCATGGGATGAGTTGGAGAGTAAAGGATGGGTAAAACTTTGGTGGGGAAGGTGGGGAGAAGTGGAATAGAGAGGAGAGAGTGGGGGAGATGTAAGGAGGGGAGAATGAGGGAATAGATGGGAGATAAAGAAGGGAAAAAGGGTATCCCGTATTTTGACGATTTTATGGAAAAGTAGAAGGCAAATTCGTCAGCAGAGATAGAAGTGGAAATAGAGTGGTTCTTAGGTGGGGAAAAGACAGCCATGGGTTTCATGGATAATTTCTTAGGGTGCAAGAGGAGAAAATAAAACTAGTTTGATAGGAGGATTTTGCTGTATTGTGAGCTGAGCTTAGGGACAATAGCTAGTTCTTCTGGGCAGTGAAGAGAATGGGGATCGATGTTTGGGTCAGTTATATAAGAAGTGATGCATAGTTGTCCTCAGCAGCTCAATGGCTGGGGAGAGGGAGATCCAGGGTTGAAGGCACAAATTGGAGGGGTGAATGAGCGGGCAGCGTAATGATTATTAAAGGGGATGGACAGTGCAGAGTTGAATTTAACGAAGAGAAGATTGATGGAGTGAGCAAATGGTGGAGGGAGAGCTTGGAGCAATATTTTGCATGGGTTGGGGTAGGGTACCTTGCATTTGGGCTTTAATTCAGGTTTTGTGACAGATGAGGGCAGGAGAAGGCAGGGTGGTGGGGTTTGGGGATAATGAGGTATATACATCAATGGCCAGAGGGTGTGGGTCAATCGTGAGAGAAGAGGAAACCAGAGTGGAAGATAGGAATCTGATATCAAGAGAGTTGCCTTAGGCTTGGGTTGGAAGGTAATGTAGGTTGACTAGTGAGCTGTCAGAGAGAGAGTGGAGTCAATTTGGAGCTGATGGGTCTTAGTCATATTGAAGTGGTTGAGGTCATCCATTATGTTGGTAGGGACATTATTTATTTATTTTCTTTCATTGTTACCAGCGTTGTGGTTTCTAAGCGCAGGATCGGGATTCAAACCTGGTGGCGCTGCATTGTCTTGCTTCCAAGGCAAACACGTTGCCCCTGGGCTGTCCTTCCTCACCATTACACCATTGCAACATAAGTGGTAGGTCTTTCAGGTAAAAGGGACAAGATCAGTGAAGAAGAGATTGAGCGATCCAAGTGGACAGTAAATGAGGAGCATAGCAAGAGGAGTGGGAGCGAGGAGTTGGACAAAGATGTACCCATGGTAAGGTCAGTGGGGGGCAGAGGTTTAGCTGGTTTTTGCAGAAGTATATGAGAGGAGAGGTTGGAGTGGGGGGATCAGAGAGAGAGGAGCTTTATGAGTGGATTTGGGAGGAAATGAAGAATGGGGATTGGGTGAATGGGGGAGCCGAGGGAATGGGTGGAGGGTAGTGGGAAGAGACAGCAAAGAACTGCCAGGACTGGCAGGAGCATGGCAATGAGTGGGCATGAGGGGTGTGGTGAAGAAGGAGGGGGTCTGAGGACCACAAATGCAGTATAGGGAAGATTGCAATTCAGTATACTGCCTTATGCAAAAAGAAATGCACGTTAACATGTATATGGTCCTATGTGACTAAAGATATGATGTGAAAGTCATTGGGCCATAGGTGATCAAGAAAGCTATGTAAAATTCACTGGGACCTAGCGGAACAAAAATGTAATCAAAAATTCACAGGGCGATAGGAGACGAAAATGCAGCTTAAGAATCACAGGGCCAACGGCGAATGAAAATGCAATGTAAAATTCATACGGTCTTAGGCAATCAAGAACGCTATGTAAAATTCACTGGGTCCTATGTGACTGAAATGCAATGCAATATTCAGTGTCATAGGAGACCAAAAATGCAATGTAAAATTCACAGGGTGATAGGGGACCGAAGATACAATGTAATATTCACAGGGTCCTACATGATCAAGAATGCAATGAAAATTCTCAGGATCCTAGGTGAATGGAAATGCAATCTAATAGTCATAGGATCCTAGGCAACCAAGAAAGCAATTTAATATTCACAGACTCGTTCCTAGTTGACCCAAATTACAATATTAAATTCACAGGGTCCTAGGTGAACAAGAATTAAATTTACAAATCACAGGATCCTAGGAGACCAAATATGCAATGTAAAATCCACAGGGTCATAGGAGACCAGAAATATAATTTAAACATGACAGAGTCATAGGTGACCATAAATGCAATTTAAAAATCGCAGGCTCCATGGTGATCGAAAATGCAAGGTAATCTTTACAGGGTCCTACATGATCAAGAATGCAATTAAAATTCCCAGGATCCTAGGTGAATGACAATGCAAAGTAATATTCACAGGATCCTCAGTACCAAGAAAGCAATACAAAAAACAGGATTGAAGGTCTCTGAAAATTCAATGTAGAATTCAAAGAATTCTTCTCAACCAAGAATGTAATATAAAGTTCACAGAGTCCAAGGCATCCAAAAACAAAATATATAAAAAGGTTATAGATGACCAAAAATACAATTAAAACAAATTAAAGGGTCCCAGGCGACCAAAAGTGTAATGTATCATTCACGGGGCTCTAGGCAACCAACAATGCAATTTAAAAATCACAGGCTCTTAGGTGACCGAATATGCAATGTATAATTTACAGGGTCCTAGGGGAGACAGAATGCAATTAATATTCACATTAACCCAGGCAGCAAGAAATTAAATAAAAAAGAAAACAGGATTGAAGTTCTCTGAAAATTCAATGTAGAATTCAAAGAATCCTTGTCAACCAAGAATGTAACATAAAATTCAGAGACTACAAGGCATCCAAAAATCCAATGTCTCACACAGGGTTCCAGGCAACCAGAAATGCAATTTTTTTTAAAAAACGGATTGAAGGTTTCTGAAAATTCAATGTGGAATTCAAAGAATGCTTGTCAACCATGAATGGAATATAACATTCACATAGTCCAAGGCATCCAAAAATCCAATGTCTTACAAGGTCATCGACAACCAAAAATGCAATTGAAAAAATAATCAAAGGGTCCTAGGCACCTGCAAGTGTAAGACATCATTCACGGGGTCCTAGGCGACCAAGAATGCAATTTAAAAATCACAGGTTCCTATGCGACTAAAATTGCAGTGTAATATTCGCCAGGTCATAGGAAGCCAAGAAGCACAATGTCCTAGGCAAACAAATCGCAAAGTAAATTCACAGGGATCTAGGCGACCGAGAAAGCAATTTAATATTCACAGGTTCCTTTGCAACCAAAATTGCAATGCAAAATTCTTAGGGTTCGAAGACAACCAAAAGTGCAATTTAAAAAGAAATGTAAAATTCACAGGGTCCTACGCAACCAAGAATATTATTTAAAATGCACAGGTTCCTGGTCAACCAAAAATACAATTTAAAATTAACAGGGTTTTAGGAAAATTCGGTCCTAAGTGATCAAGGTCTGGGAAACGAAAAACGCAAATTAAAATTCACAGGGTCCAAGGCATACAGAAAGTGCTTTACACAGTGCAATGGTTATATGGATTGTTGGCAGTTATTGCACAAGTGTACGAAATACAACCCATATGGTACTTCTGCATGGATGAGAAACTCTATGGAGGAGGGTGGGTAAGGCGGAATGGGTGGTCGTGGGGACCTACAAGCCCTAACCTGTCCAAAAAATAGAACATTCCCTTACAAATGCTGCCCTTTACAATCAGTCCAGGTGATGGGAAGGCTGGGGAATGGATCAAATACTCATAACATGTTGCGGCATGGCCGATTAGTCCTCTGCCTGACCATGTGATGGCCTCTTCTTGGTCAAGGTCAGGCAGATATGTGGATTGGCCTCAGAGATCCTTCCTGGGCCCCTGGATGGCAACTGCTACACCCCTAGACCTAGACATTAAAAGGCAATATTTTATCACTCACTTCTCTTATCTAAACTGACCTGTTTTGGGTCACCTGAAATGGCAAAACATGCCTTTCCCTCCCTAGTCGATTTATGATGTTCACTGTTGGTCATTGGTTAAAACATGTTTCGTCATCGACTTGATCCTTGACGAGAAACCTGCTGGTACGTGCCTCGGAGAGACATAGGGCCTCATTACGAGTTTGGAGGTAGCCATGGTGCTTTTAGCGCCATGGCTGCCTCCAAACTCGGGTCTGGGTTCCTTGAATGAGGAATTACCGGGCCTTTCCAACCTTGGAGGACCCGGTAATTCCTCATTCAAAATACCCATCCCCATTCCCATTCTAGCCTCCATAGGGCTCAATTGGAATGGGGAGGATGCTAATAACGGGCCCATTAACAACGGGCCCGTCATTAGCTCCCTGGTCCTTTAGCAGCTCCCGCTAAGGGCGGCTGGTAAAACCAGCCAACATTAGCAGGACACGCTAAGGGACCTCGTAATGCGGCAGTAAGGGGTTAACGGCACCGGCATCCTTACCAGCGCTGATAACCCCTTACCGGCGCACTCGTAATGAGGCCCATAGATTGTGAATAGTATTATGAGACGTGTTTCAGTTCTCCTTTCTGTGGGCTACAGGATTCTGCTCCAGTCCTGCCATGATGAATCAGGAAGAGGTGTGGCAGTCACATGCAAAGAAGGTCTGACTGGAAACCAATTAAAGGCCCCTCAGATACTCTGAGCAGAATCTTTGCTGCTTATAATCTCCATCAGTAATGCACATGTACTTAATATGCTACTAATTTGCAGACCTCCAGGGCCTAGGTAAACCCTATCATTGTGTCTACTTGCTTGCCAGAGCCTTTGTGGAACTACAGTTGGCTGAAGCTAACCCTCCTGGTGCTGGGGGGCCTTGCATTCTGGTGTGAGCGGAGTCAAAACACTGATAAAGAGCTCAACGATTCACTTAACGAGCTTGGCCTGTCTTCATGCATTCATTGTCCCACATATTCTGTGGGATATGATCTAGACCACATCTTATCCATGTGGATATTGCTCCCCCTCTTCGGACGATCCTGTCCAACCACGCATGTATTAGGTTGATGCGGCCTCTGAGCAAAAGTGTTGATTCAAAACAATACAAACCTTCTCTGTGAACATAGCACAGATGCGTGGGATATGTTTGTTCAGAACACAGTG
Source organism: Ambystoma mexicanum (assembly GCF_040938575.1). Taxonomy (NCBI): domain Eukaryota; kingdom Metazoa; phylum Chordata; class Amphibia; order Caudata; family Ambystomatidae; genus Ambystoma; species Ambystoma mexicanum. Next base: position 1,432,089,691 of record NC_090935.1, read on the forward strand.
GCCAGCAGCAGCCCAACAGCGCTAAGACTGTGTTGTGATGGTTTCGATCTAAATACTGTGAACCTTAATAACCATATTATGGCTATTCTGGATGCTACTGTCCCCTTAGTCATCCAGCAAAAAAGATAATCATCATAAAAGAGTCATAAGAGCTTTGCTAAGGAAATCCATCCAAAGCCCTGTTCTCTAAAAACCCTAGAAAGAAAATGGGGCCTTTCCTGTGCTCCAGACCTAAAAGTCACCTTCAAGAGACAGCATAGGACCTATAAATATGCAATCTGAAAAGATAACATTACCTATTCTTGCAAAAGGATTGACATCACATTTAACAAATCAAAAGAGTTGTTTCCATCATTAAGCCACCCATCTTCAGCTGCTTGCAGTATCATGTCATCACAATCATTAGTAAATGATCTTTCCAACTTTTTCCAACAGAAGACTGGGAAAATCCATCACCTCTAGTAGTTCGTTCCACCTCTAGTAGTGGAACACGTGGGAGGACAATATGTCTCTAATCGAGCAAGAACAATTCCTTTTTTAAATCCTTTTAAATCTACAGCTCTGAAGGATTTGAGTATCTTTGGTTGCTTCTTGGAAGGAATCAGGTTTCCCACACAATCTCGTTCAATACTATAAGCCTTTATAGGACTACAGATCCCAGAACCCCACAAAAGGAAGGAAAGAGAGCCAAGAAAACCAATAGCTCTTGGCAGACTCAGTGCACGAGTACCCCAGAAGGTGTTTAAACAAACCAGGTTGTCCAGGCCCTTATCCATTGGCAGACTGAGCACACAAATAAACCAGGGGGGTTCAGAAACCAGAGAACAAACCAGGCTAACCAGACCCCTGGCCCTTGTCGGGCTGAGCACATAAATCCCCCAGGATGGACTGAAACAAGCCTGAGAACAAACTTGGCCAACCAGGCCTCAGCACTTTATGAGATCCAACCCGTCCAGTGTTGGAACTGTCAATTCATTAGGCCAGACACATTTCACTCAAACATAGCAATAAGTCAGGCTTACTTTATTCAGTTTAGACAATACCACTACTGCCAGGTGTAAGCAGTTGCCACTTTTACAATAACATAATGTGGCATTCCATATAGGCTGCAGTCCTTCTATAAAGTGCCAGCTCAGACATTTCCACCTTTTGGGAAACATTAAGAGGCTCATGAAAGAAATCAGATGCGGGCAGAGAGGCTGCCGGGACACTGCCTCCCTCATGCTGCCAAGGGGATGCAGGATATCATACAACACCGGGTTCCCTGCGCGGAGCGGAACCCCCAGTCCATGTCGCACTCTGCTTCAAAAAGCCATGGAAGGAAGTAAACACGTCGAGAGCTTGACGTCATCACATGTTTGTATCCATCCATGTCATTTTGGAGGAGCAAGTAGTAGAATCGGTCATTTTAACTGATGCATTGTAACAGGTGTGCTTGACAAACTACTGGATTGCAATATCCGGTGTGTGATGGGCGACCCTGGGAAATTGATGGTAATACCTGGCCCATGATGTGAGTACGCTGCCTTTCACTGACAATACCCAACATCGGATGTGAGTACCAGAGTACTTGATGGCAATCTCTGGCACATGATGGAATGCCTGGCATTTGATGGCAACCCCTAGCCTATGTGGTGAGTACTTGATCATGTGTTGGCAATGCCAGGACCATTATGTGAGTACCTGGCATTTTTAGGCAATACATGGCATTTGATGGACATAGCTGGCAAATGATGCCAGTGCATGGGCATTTGATGACAATATCTCACACGTGATGTGTGCGCTTATGTATTTGATATGAATAACCAGCATCTACTGTTGAGTACCTAGCAGAATGACGTCATTATCTGGCAAACCCCAGCAGTACCTGGACATTTGGTGAAGAGGCCAATATTATATTATATGATGTGAGTTCCTGTTGTTGGATGGATGGATGAATGGATGGATGGGTGGATGGATGGGTGGATGCGTGGATGGGTGGATGGATGGATGGATGGATGGATGGATGGGTGATGGATGGATGGATGGATGGGTGGGTGGGTGGGTGGATGGATGGATGGGTGGGTGGATGGATGGATGCGTGGATGGGTGGATGGATGGATGGATGGATGGATGGATGGATGGATGGATGGATGGGTGGGTGGGTTAATGGATGGATGGATGGGTGGGTGGGTGGATGGATGGATGGGTGGGTGGATGGATGGATGGGTGGATGGATGGATGGATGGGTGGATGGATGGATGGATGGGTGGATGGATGGCCTATGATGGAAGTACCTGATACACCATTGAAATGCCTGGGATATGAGGTGAACAAATACGCATTGGATGGGGATAGCGGGCATATGATGCCAGTAGCCAGCAGTTAGTGGCACTGCCAGCAGTTAGTGGCACTGCCTGAAATATCATTTAGCACCACTCAATTGATGGTTTTACCGTCATGAGATGAGGGACTGCCTGGGCATTTGGTGCCAATACCTTTCATATCAATCGAGAACCTGACTATTGATAATTGGACTACATGATGTGAGTGCCTGACCATTTGATGGAAGTACCTGATGACACAGAACCCCATCACACAAAAAAATCAAATTGTTAGCACTGCCAATACTAACACGTGGTCCCACACACCAGTGTACACGTGTTGCAGCATCTTAGTCATGGGTGCGGAACTACAAAACCTGTTACTGCTGTTTTCGATACCTCATAACCGCTTCAAGGCACTGCACCTTCACAGGTGTGACGCAAAACGATGGTGAAGTCCTGCAAAATATGCTGAGGAGCCCCGCGGTCCTCAACTTCTAAAGACCTTGGCCTGAGCAATTGGACCCTGAAGAGAAGTGGCCCCAGACACTGCACCAGGTGCAATGACGAAGATGACAGCCCAACACCTTCTAGACTCAACTTCCGGGAACATAGTAACCGTTCAAAATGATTATCCCCTTAATCAAGAACAAATTCAACTGCACGAATTAGACATCAGAAAAAAGTACAACTCATTTGCAGAACCCCAATAAACTGTGTTTGGCTAGAGAGGCGTGAGGCTGCCCAAGTTCTTGCTTGAGTAATTCAATACAAATCATAGGTTTTCCCTCTGTCTCAGCTTTAAATAAGGAAGGCGGAATAATGACATGAGATCCCCAGGACCTATGAAAGGGGAAGGCTCCTGAGTTTAAGCATTGGGTGTTCAAATGAGAGCATTGAGAAAATACAGCACATGAAACATCACCAATGTAGTTTGTATCACCTGATCTAAAATGCATCGCTTTTTTTAATGCCCTCTCCCTTCTAAATGCACCAGCCAAGCCCCTCCCCTTTTCAGTTTCTAGGTGTAAATCCACAGGCATGACTATCTGGATTGGGGCACAAGAGCTTTGCTTAATGGCACCCCCAATATCGGAATCAAAGGTCGCACACACAGCATGGAACAGTTTACGGTACGGACAGAGCGCTGTGGTCAGGTTTAGCAACGAACGTTGCCAGAGATGCAAAGTGCAACAAATGTCACAGCTCTGGCCACACCCCTGCATATTTAGAAACCAAACACACGTGAAGTGGGGTGCTGTAATTACACTAGATAAACAACCATGGACATTAATTAGGTCTTAGCCAGGTCCTCCCATCATTTCATGGGGGGACTACACTCACATCTTCGGGCTTCCCCGGCGCATCCTTGGGGACCACATCCTGAGCAGGGCAAGGTCTCTCTCCTCTCCTCTCCTCCTGCCAATCGCCTTCTCTTCCTCTCTCGACCTCTTTCTGCTCTTTAACAAATGTAGCCTTGATCGCTCTCAGAGTTTTGGAGCTGAAAGAGAACCCGACGTGTAAGAGTGGGAATGAGGGGGTTCAGGGTCCACTCACAACACACTGCAGAACCTCCCCTGTAAAAGGGTCCACACACCTACCTCGTGCAGAAGTCACAAAAGTCTCACAAGACGCAAAAGTCACTTCTGCTGAGCACTGCCACTCAAGAACAAGCCAAGAGCTGCCGCAGAAAACAGCAACTGAGCCTGTGTTTTTCAAAGAGTGCAGTTATTGTGATGTCACCTGGGACCCTCGAGCCACTTGACCTCTGTTCTAGACCTCTGTTCTAGAACCTTCTCGTGCTTAGAATCGGGCTTGGTTCCTAGAGATAGATTACAGAGATTGTGACATTGGCTTTGCTGTGTCCATGGAAATAAAGACAGATTTTCAAACATTGTTCAAGAGTTTCAATGGAAACAAGAATTGCAAAACCTTTTTTAGTTTGGGCTGTGTAGGGTCCGACACATATAAGCTGAAACTATTACTAGATAGCAATGGCATATGAGGAGGGACACACAGCCTGTGGGTGTTGTTTTGTTATGTGCCCACCCAATGACTGCCCATGGGTATACTAATCACTATGGCCCTTCCCACCCAGTTCCTGCCCCTCCCAACCAAAACACCTCTTCATGGGAACTCTTTAAGCCGGCTTTAACCAAGCCTTACCATCTAACTTTGCACTAGTTGTGCCCACCAGTGTTTTTTCAAAGAAGTCATCTCACAGTTATTGACTTAATGGTAGCTGTAAACCAGCTATTGGTGTAATACACATTTCTTACTAAGTCTGCCTTCAGCCTCTCGATTTATAAGCACTCTGCATGTCCTTCACTGAAGTCCTGTTAAACACAACCATTGGCAAAGCCAACAGTTTTCACTTGTGTGTACGTATTAAGAATTTGCCAGGCACTGCTATTAGATGCCCAGGTACTTGCACCATTTTGCACCTGCTACCATCATTGGCCAGTTAGCATCACTGCGCCTGTGCCTGGCAAGTGCCTTTCCTGTGCCTACACAAAACTGTTGGCATTGTCAATGCTTGTTTTTTTCAGGAACCGGATAGGCATTTTCCAGATGGCACTGCTAAAACGGTACTACCTGACCATAATCTGGCAACAGTGGACACATGGTGTTAGTGCCTGTGCATATTAGGGCAGTAACCCCATTTAAGAGCCGAATGCTTGTCTACAGAGCTCTCAAGTTTCCCGTGGCCATGTGTGAGAAGGCCACCCTGTCCTGTTTGTTTCCCCCTTTGGATTATGGGACTTGTATTTTTTCTTCTCCATTCAAAATTTAGGAAAACTACAATTCCTGGAATTCAAAGCAAAAACAGGACTGGGAGGTCTTCTCATACATGGCCGTGAGAAACCTGAGAACTCTGTGTCTATAACCTGAATTCAGTGGCAGTAACAGATGCAAGGATACACATATGACTTATAAATCAAGTGGCTCAAGGCACACTTGGTTAAGACATTTGTATTACACATGGGCTGATTCTTAGCTGTAATTAAGCCATTACTTTTCCGAAGACTTCTTAGAGCCAGATTTATAGAATAAGCGCATAGATGCCGCTAAGTACTCAGCGTGTACAATAACTGTGTATGCAACTGCACGCAAAAGTCTTCTTACGCGAACCGTGTATTTATGGAATAAAAAGTGCAAAGCAATCTGACTCGCAAAGCAAACTGAGCTGCGCTAGGAATGCCCACAACACGCCCCCACGCAAACCAAAACCATTGCCAAAGAACAACCTATGCGCAAACCTTCGTGTCCAACTCTGGCCTGCAATCCAGCACCCCTGCGGAACTGCACAGAGTCCTCCATAAGTCAGGGCTGCACCCCGACGAAACTGTGAGCGAACCCCCGTAAATAACGGCTTAACCGCTCCAAAACTGCGCTCGGTCCTCCGTAAGCAAGACTGCATCCCTGCCAAGGGGCGTGCAGCACCTCGAAAGTGAAGGCTGCACCCTGTCGAACTGCGCAAGGTTCCCCATAAGTAACAGATACACCCCTGTGAAACATAAGCAACGGCTACAACCCAGCGAATGTACACATGGCACCCTGTATGTAACGCTTGCACCCCTGCAAAACTGCATGCTGTCCCCTGTAAGTCATGGCTGCCCCCCTGCAAAAGCACGCACGGTACCCTGTAAGTAATGGCTGCCACCGGCGAAATTGCACACCGTCCCCCCTACTCCCAAGGCACACAAAATGCTGTCATAAACCCTTACGTCATAGCAGCCCCCTCAAGTCCTGATACCACCCACCAGCCCCCCTCTGCTCTGCCAATACCCTGGGCAGCCCCCTCAAGTCCTGACACCACCCACCAGCCCCCCTCACCTCTGCCAGTACCTGAGGCAGCCCCCTCAAGTCCCGACACCACCCACCAGCCCCCTCACCTCTGCCAATACCGCAGGAAGCCCCCTCAAGTCACGACACCACCCACCAGCCCCCTCACCTCTGGCAATACCCCAGGCAGCCCCCTCAAGTCCTGACACCACCCATCAGCCTCCCTCACCTCCGCCAATACCCCAGACAGCCCCCTGACAGTCTGTTACCCTACCAATCCAATGTGGAGCTGCAACTTACCTTAACATCAGTGGTCTGCCTCCACCATGAAGCAGACCTGCCACATGTCCACCACCAACACAATCAACTGGTAGCACTGGTGTTGAACCCAAGACCAGAGCATCTCCTGTCACTCCCTGGCAAACCTGAATCTGCAGCACCACAAACTGGACAGCACACTATTGCCACTCCATGTACATGTGACATGTGAATGCAATGCAAAGTGGCATGTGCATATTGGTCATGTGTCACTGCAAAGGCCTCAAAGCACAGCAAGTGAATGCCTGTTGAGGACAGAAGCACACAGAATCATAGATTGGGCACATCAATGAAGAATTATTGGGGGCATTACAGCCCGTGCATAAGTAGCCCGGGTGGTAGGGGTGGCAAAGTTCCTGTCATGGACAAAAACATGACAGGCCTGTCCATGGGTGATGGGAAGCCAGAGAGTTTGTGACTCAGTGAGACAGGAAATGTGTGCTGCCACACAGAAACAGCAAACATGGGGCACAACTGCATTTCAGTGGAAGAGGTGGTGTATGACATGAGAGCAGGCAAGTTGTGACTGCAGATGTCGGTGGGTGTGTAAGCACGACATGGGAATGAAACAGCAATGAAATGTCAAATGCACAAGTGATGTGTCCAGATCACCAATACACAGTGCGCCCACTTCCCACTGCAGCACCTACAATGCGAAATACACACTACTGTGAATAGAGTGTGGGCACATAAACAATCCTAAGCATGTGCAAAGGCGACACATGAACAACAGTGGGCCTGAAATTAAAACAATGCAAAAGAAATACCACCTGCAGTAGGAAATGTGCAGAGGCAATGTGTGTGATGCTGGAAATGCATCGGAGGGACAGGGCCTCCGTATCCTTGTTCTTTACTATCGTGTGTTCTGTTGTGTTTTCGGCGCAGGAGTTCATGTGGGACTACTGGCAGTGCAGCTCTCTCTTTTGGTTTGGTGAACAAACCCATGGGATAACCTTATGGCACCCATGGGTAGGGGTACAACCCTGTGCCCCTAATTTATGTTTTTGGACACCTGTGTGTGACCCACAGAGCAGGGTACGGGCTGGTGGCAGCTCCGTGCTGAAATGACTGGTGCCCTGAGTGTCCTCCATTTTAGGATGCCCAGGCCCTGTCATTGGAATCAGTAGATTCCTGATGGAGACAAAATGGCCCCCATGGCCTCTTGCCTTCCATCACCTGTTACCTTGATCTTCCCGAAGTCCCAGGAAGCCCTGCCTCTGTCCCTTCCCCCTCACTGGCTGTTGGGTGGAAGTTCCATATATGGTAGTGTGGGGAAGGGCCGACCAGACTGGCTGGAGCCTTCTCAATGACCGTATGTTGTGGGTACGCCTGTGGGTGGGACCTGGGTGAATGGAGTGTGTGACGAATACGCATTCTATGTTGTGGGTGTCTAGTATCTGGTGTTTGACACAATAGCTGAGACAGCCCTGCCCGAAATCGGTATGAATGCAGTTTGGAGTGTTGAATGGCTCGGTACTTGTCCCAATATTCATAACTTGTTGTGAGTGTCTGGAGAGAAGTGAATGGCCTGAATGCACTGCGTGCCTGATTGGCTGCCTGCCTGACTGAATGCCCGTAGTCGCGATTGGATGCTTGAGTGTGACCCAGCGGAATGAATGGGAGATCAACAGTATATCTGGGGACCTCTCACTACTAGGAATCGTGTTCAGAAGCTGAAGTCCCCTACGACGAGTAACTGGAGTAACTGAAGCTTGACCTTGAAGCCCTGCTGGACGAGAAGAATTGCTGATGCTCTCCTTCACAATCTGAAAGCTACAGTGCCTTCAAGGACTGCCCCAGAGAGGACCTGGTAAGGTTGCCTCTTCCCGAGCTATGAGGGACCATCGTGCAACAGCTGATCTTTGCCTAAGCTCCCTGGTATACAGACCTTCGACAGGCTGCCGACCCGATACGGGGACTGCTGCGGAACTCCAAGGAGAAGCGCCCGGACTGTTGTCCGCCACTGTCGACGACTGCCGTCGCCGACCGGAGCCGCCGTGCTTCCGTTTGCCTAAGAACTTCATTGAACCAAGGACGCTCTCGTCCGCATCGTCGCCGCTGTATCGTACTGGAGAAGGCCTGACCGTCAACGCGCCGAGGAGCATCCACCGGTGGGTTTCCCGCCACCCAAAGACCACAAAGATGCTGATGAATCGATGCCCTTGCTTGGCTACAGTTCTTCAAACTCTTTGCGGCCAGAACTATCGACACTGAGGTGCCCCGCACGCCTCTTCCTTGCAGGACGTTTACGCTTCCCCGTCAACAAGCACTGCTAGGAACGACGCGGTGACTTCACCGTCGTAGCTCAACCTGTTCTCCATCGGACGTTCGACGACCCGTGACTCCTGCCTGAAAGGGAGGACACTCAAGAAGGGACGTCGATTCCCCGACTAGGACCGCTACAACGCCAGGTACTTTGGGGTTGCAGAACTATTAGGCAGTCTAGTGGGAACAATATATGGACTTGTCTTGTATCTTTATTGCCCAGGTGGGGGGATCTCCACACAGAACTGTGTTTAACGGTAGTGACCAGTATTCTGCCAATTGTTCCACCATCTTACTTTCCTTCCTCTCTCTACTGCTGGTTTCCTCTTTATTTTGATCTGTGTGTCATTCTGACCGTATGCACTTTAATGAGATCTGATAACGTTGGTGGTACCACTTTAGAACTGTATATATTTACCATTGTTGATTTCCGAGTACAAAATGAGTTATCGTGATATTGTACGTGACCTTGAATATTAATTATATAAAGACTGTGTTTTATTCGATCCAGTGTGCAGACAATCCTTTGTGGGTGCTTGGGGACTACACTGTACTTAAGAACCAGCCTGCATCACCTCCTGAGAAGCTAGGCCTTGATTGCTCGACCACGTACCAATAATAGAGAATCTTGGCAGGGGTCCTCTGTGCCTCTACTCTACCATATAGAGAGCGGAAGTACAGACACCCCGCTCCGGCATCTTTACACTGGCGGCAGCGGTGAGATGCTTATGGTTTTAAGAATCAGTGTATAACCGTGCCACTTACGAAGGATATCTGCACTTTATTAAATTGAGGTTTAACCGTGTACAAGATTACTGCATTACAAGCAATGGAATCTATTGCGAATGGCAAATTGACTCGGATGAGCTTAGAGGCTCTCCAGAGTGCTTGTGAAGCCAGGGAGTTAAACTTTGTGGATAGGTCTAGGGCTGAGCTGATAGCTGCCCTGGTGGACTACCAGATCGATTGTGAAACTCTTGAAAGGGGGGATACAACCAATGAGGACTCTACCCCGAGGGTTGTTGCCGAATCTGGTTCTGGGAATGCCACTATTCCTGCTGCCTCTGTTCCAAACCCCAGCAGTTCCTTGGAACTTGAGTTATTAAGGATGAAATTGGCCTTTGAATATCGTAAGTTGGAAATAGATGCTGAACTTAAGAAAGAGGAGTTGGCACAGCAAGTGGAGCTCAAGAATAGGGATCTTGAACTCAAAGATAAGGACCTTGAACTCAAGAACAAGGACACTGAATGTCAGCAAATCCAGTTAGAGAAAGCTCGAGTGGAGACTTCAGCGAAACCAGTTGAGAGTGTCAGGTCCCCAGCAACCAAGTTTATGAAAGATTTGGTTGATGTATATGCGGAGGGTTCTGATATCCTCCAATGGATTGAAGCGTTTGAAATGGCTTGTGCAATTCACGATGTTGACAAGAGAGATTGGGCTAAGTGTTTGTTAAGCAGAGTGCCTCAAACTGGATATGACTGTATTCTGAAACTGAGTGTGGAAGAAAGGGGTCAGTATGAGTGCATGAAGTCTGCCTTAATTGCCAGGTTTGGAAAGACGTCTACCCAATATCTTAAACGGTTCAGGGATTTTAAGAAACAAGAGAATGTGTCTTGGGTTGACGGGGTGAGTGCTGCGCACATGAACTTGATGAGGTGGATTGATGATTACAAAGTAAAAAGGTTTGTTGAATTGTCTCACCTCTTGTTTTTTGAGCATTTTTCGGAAGCCTGTTCACCAGAGCTGCGTCAGTATGTTGTTGACCAGAACATTTTGGACCCCTTTAAGCTGGCTAGGTTGGCTGACAAATGGGTCTCCCACCGGGTGTCCCCTAAGGACTCCAGTGGGAAGGACAAGGACAAAGAAAAGGGGGCCTCTTAGAAAGCTGAGGAGTCCCAAAACCAGTCACAGGCCCTCATTACAACCTTGGCGGAGGACCATGGTGCTATTAGCACCATGGTCCATGCCGCTAAGGTTACGATACCGCCATGGTGGATGGCGGAATTACCGCCCCATTACAAGGTGAGTGGGGCGGTAATTCTCCATTCACCAATGGCCCCTTCCCCATTCCCATTTTTGCCCCATAGGGCACAATGGGAGTGGGGAAGGCGCTAATTACGGCACCGTAAATTACGGTGCCGTAATTAGCACTAAGGTGGCTTAGCGCCTTGCATTTTAACGCCTGCAAAAAGCAGGCATTAAAATGTGAATCAGGCGTTAAGGGTTAACGGCGCTGACGGCGCCGTTAAACCCTTAACGCCTGAGTTGTAATGAGGGCCACAGTCAGGTAAACCAAAACCTTCCTCTCCGAAGACCCAAAAACCTAGTGTTGTGGGTGGGAGTAAGAGTAGTGGGTGACCCCAAGTGTAAGGGTAAGGCACTTGGAGTCCAGGCTGCCAGCCTGACCTATCCCTACTCCATACCTGAGGTGGAGGCCACTGTCCTCCCCTCCTCTACCGGGATCACCTTCGGTGCTCCCGTAGAGATTTCCTTAGTGTCCCTTGGGGCCTGGGACCAGTACGCAGAAGTACTGGCGACTATCCCACAGAACACTCATAGGTTTTTGAGAAGTGTCCCCTTGAATGGTCATCCTTCTACTGGTTTGAGAGACACTGGGGCAAGCATGACAGTGGTGGATAGGACCCTGCTCAAGCCAGAGGACTCCTCTGAGAACTACCAGGTTTGCTGGTGGGCCTCCCAAATTATCGCCTGTAGCCTTAGTCAACATTACGATTGTAGACAAGACAGCAAAGATTCCGGTCCTGGTTCAGGACAACGTGCCTGCGAACATTTTATTAGGAAACGATTTGGTCGAGTTGGGGATGATCACGGATGGTCTACCCATGGCTGCTGTGGCGGTCACCCGATCGCAGGTCACACAGGGTCCGGCTGCGGACCCGTTATCCTTGCCAACGGGGAAACCCAAGGCACGACGAAAACAGAAAAGTAAGAAGGCTACCTCTGTGGAGGGAGCCCCTGCTCTTCCTGCTGTTCCGACAGCACCCATTGGGATCCATGCTCTGGACGGGCTGGGTCCAGTGGTGAATCCCATCTCAACTCCGGTGGGAGAAGAGCCAGAAGACTTTCCTGTGGGAGAGGCTCTAAACCCGGAGGATCATCCCGACCCTCAATGCTTGTTAGCTGGAGGGGGACCCACCCGGGCAGACTTCTGTAAGGAACAGAGAGAGTGTGACTCTCTCGAGGGTCTAAGGAAACAGGCCCTGTCCCAGGTGCAAGGAGACGTGCCTAGGACATTTCGGATTTATTGGGAGGGTGAGCTCCTTGTTAGTGAGCCCACTAAGCCTGAACCTGGTGCCCTCAAGAGGTTGGTGGTACCTCTGTTTTACAGGCGTTTCCTGCTGCAGTTGGTGCATGAGGTTCCCTTAGCTGGTCATCTTGGGACCAAGAAGACTAAGCAGAGGCTCTCTGCCCATTTCTACTGGCCCCGGATTGGAGTAGAAGTGGAGTCCAACTGTACGACCTGCCCAACTTGTCAGTTGTCTGGCAAGACTGGAGGCAGTGTCATTGCCCCACTGCAACCATTGCCAGTGGTTGGCACACCATTTGAGAGGGTGGGCATTGACATTGTCGGTCCCCTTGAACCTCCCACGTCAGGTGGACATCGGTTCATCCTAGTCTTGGTCGATCAGCCACCAGGTACCCTGAGGCTATACCCCTTCGGAAGGTTACGGCCAAGGTGGTCGCCCAGGCTCTCCTTGGCATCTTCACCAGTGTTGGATTCCCTAAGGAGGTTGTCTCTGATAGAGGATCCAACTTCATGTCGAGTTACATGAAAACCATGTGGAAAGAATGCGGAGTAACCTACAAGTTTTCCACTTCTTACCACCCCCAGACCAATGGTCTGGTTGAGTCATTTAATGAAACTCTCAAGGGCATGCTAGGCGCTTTGGAAGAGCCCCTAAAGAAGAAGTGGGATCTTCTCCTGCCATGCCTGCTGTTTGCTTACAGGGAGGTACCACAAGAGGGTGTTGGTTTCAGCACCTTTGAGTTACTCTTTGGACATCCCGTGAGGGGGGCCCTTGCCTTGATCAGAGAAGGTTGGGAGGCCACCCCTCCAGGTCCCGCCAAGCAAGTGGGGGACTATGTGTTAAGCCTAAGACTGAGGATGACACAGATGATGGGTCAGGCAACAGCGAATCTTAAGGCCAGCCAGGAATTGAATAAGTACTGGCACGACCTTAAAGCATCGCAAGTGGATTGGATTCTGGGACAGGAGGTCCTCGTGATGGAGCCTACCAAGCCTCGGGCTTTGGCAGATAAATGGACTGGACCCTTTAGGATCATCTCCAAGATGGGCAAAGTCAATTATCTGGTTGACATGGGAATCCCAGACGTCGCCCCTCAGGTATTGCATGTTAACAGGCTCAAGCCTTTCCACAGGCGAGTCGAAGAGTCATGTCTCTTGCTAGCTTCAGAGCAAAAAGAGAATGAGAGTGAGCCCCTTCCGGATTTGCTGCATAGCAACCCTCAGGATGGCTCAGTGGAGGGAGTACATCTCTCTCCCGATCTGACAGCAGAGCAGCAGAGGACCTGCAGGGCTTTGCTCCGGCAGTATGCCTCTCTGTTTCCACTGACGCCAGGCCTTACACCGTGGTGTAGGCACAAGATTGACACTGGTGACAGTGTGCCTGTCAGAAGCAGGTGCTACCGTATGTCAGATACCGTTAAGAACCACATCCAGACTGAGGTCGCCAAGATGTTGGATCTGGGTGTTATTGAACCCTCAACCAGTCCCTGGTCCAGTCCAGTGGTCCTTGTCCCTAAGGCAAGTTCCCAGGCCGGTACCAAGGATTGGAGGTTCTGTGTGGACTACTGAGGAGTCAATGCCATCACCAAAACTGACGCGCACCCTTTGCTCCGGCTGATGAGCTCGTCGACACAATAGGTGCTGTCAAATTTGTGGCCACCTTTGACCTTACCTCAGGCTATTGGCAAATAGCTCTGACGGACCATGCCAAGGAAAAGACGGTGTTCTCAACACCAGAGGGACTCTACCACTTTAGGGTCATGCCTTTTGGGTTGAAGAATGCCCCTGCCACTTTCCAGAGATTGGTCAACCATGCGCTCAGTGGGCTGGAAGCCTTTTGTGTGGCTTACTTAGATGACATTGCTGTCTACAGTTCCACCTGGGAAGAGCATTTGACGCATCTGGATAAAGTTTTGCAGGCCTTAAAAAAGGGCTAACCTCACTATCAAGGCCACCAAGTGCCAGATAGCTCAGGGGAAAGTCACGTATCTTGGTCATGAGGTAGGAGGGGGTCAAATCCAACCTCTCCCCAGTATGGTACAGGATGTACATGACTGGGAGACTCCCACTACTCAAACCCAGGTGAGAGCCTTTTTGGGCCTCACTGGATATTATCGCAATTTCATGGCAGACTATGGAACCATAGCTGCACCGCTGACAGCTCTGACTTCCCCCAAGCAACCTAGGAAGGTTAATTGGACGGAAGACTGTCAGAGGGCCTTTGATGGCTCGAAAGGAAGCCTGTGTAGGGCACCCGTGTTATGTGCGCCCGATTACAGCAAGCCCTTTATCGTTCAAACTGACGTGTGCGACACCAGAATTGGAGCTGTCTTGTCCCAGTTAGATGACAAAGGAAGAGAACATCCAATCATATTCATCAGTAGACAACTTAAGGGTAGGGAACGGCTACTGTTGAAAAGGAATGTTTTAGTATAGTTTGGAACCTTAGGCGTTTTAGACCCTACCTTACCTGGTCTACCATCAAGTTCCAAACAGATCATAAGCCCCTGAAGTGGCTTATGCAGATGAAGGGTGAAAATCCGAAACTGCTCAGGTGGTCCAAGGGCTAGACTTCACCGTAGAGCACAGACCAGGGAAGAGTCACGATAATGCAGATGGCCTTTCCAGAAGGTATGTTGACTGTCTCGATGAGGGTGTCTATCTCGTGGGAGATTAGGCACCCTAACCTCAGTCTGGGGCGGGGGTGACTGTGATGCTGGAAATGCATCGGAGGGACAGGGCCTCCGTATCCTTGTCCTTTACTGCTTTTTATCGTGTGTTCTGTCGTGTTTTCCGCACAGGAGTTCATGTGGGACTCCTGGCGGTGCAGCTCTCTCTTTTGGTTTGGTGACCAGACCCATGGGATACCCTTATGGCACCCATGGGTAGGGGTACAACCCTGTGCCCCTAATGTATGTTTTTGGGCATCTGTTTGTGACCCACAGAGCAGGGTATGGGCTAGTGGCAGCTCTGTGCTGAAATGACTGGTGCCCTGAGCGTCCTCCATTTTGGGATGCCCAGGCCCAGTCATTGGAATCGGTAGATTCCTGATGGAGACAAAATGGCCCCCATGGCCTCTTGCCTTCCATCACCTGTTACCTTGATCTTCCCAAAGTCCCGGGAAGCCCTGCCTCTGTCCCTTCCCCCTGACTGGCTGTTGGGTGGAAGTTCCATATATGGTAGTATGGGGAGGTGCCGACCAGACTGGCTGGAGCCTTCTCAACGACTGTATGTTGTGGATATGCCTGGCGGTGGGACCTCAGTGAATGGAGTGTGTGACGAATATGCATTCTATGTTGTGGGTGTCTAGTATCTGGTGTTTGACACAATGGCTGAGACAGCCGTGCCCGGAACCGGTATAAATGCGGTTTGGAGTGTTGAATGGCTCGGTACCTGTCCCAATACACATAACTTGTTGTGAGTGTCTGGAGAGAAGTGAATGGCCTGAATGCACTGCATGCCCGATTGGCTGCCTGCCTGCCTGAATGCCTGTAGTTGTGATTGGACGCTTGAGTGTGACCCAGCGGAATGAATGGGAGATCAACAGTATATCTGGGGACCTCTCACTGCTAGGATTCGTGTTCAGAAGATGAAGTCCACTACGACGAGTAACTGGAGTAACTGAAGCTTGACCTTGAAGCCCTGCTGGACGAGAAGAATTGCTGTTGCTCTCCTTCACAATCTGAAAGCTGCTGTGCCTCCAAGGACTGACCCAGAGAGGATCTGGTAAGGTGCCCTCTTCCCGAGCTACGAGGGACCATCGTGCAACTGCTGATCTTTGCCTAAGCTCCCTGGTAGACAGACCTTCGACAGGCTGCCGACCCGATACGGGGACTGCTGCGGAACTCCAAGGAGAAGCGCCCAGACTGTTGTCCGCCACTGTCGACGACTGCCGTCGCCGACCCGAGCCGCCCTGCTCCCGTTTGCCTAAGAACTTCATTTATCCAAGGATGCTCTCGTCCGCATCATCGCCGATGTATCCTGCTGGAGAAGGCCTGACCCTCGACGCGCTGAGGAGCATCCACCGGTGGGTTTCCCGCCACCCAAAGACCACAGAGACGCAGACAACTCGATGCCCTTGCTGGGCTACAGTTCTTCAAACTCTTTGTGGGCCAGAACTGTTGACACCGAGGTGCCCTGCACGCCTCTTCCTTGCAGGACGTTTACGCTTCCCCGTCAACGAGCACCGCTAGGAACGACGCAGTCACTTCATCGTCTTAGCTCAACCTGTTCTCCGTCAGTCGTTCGATGACCTGTGACTCCGCCTGAAAGGGAGGACACTCAAGACGGGACGTCGATTCCCTGACGAGGAACGCTACAACGCCAGGTACTTTGGGGTTGCAGAACTATTAGGAAGTCTAGTGGGAACAATATATGGACTGGGCTTGTTTCTTTCTTCTACAGGTTTCCCAGGTGGGGGGATCTCCACACAGAACTGTGTTTAACGGTAGTGACCAGTATTCTGCCAATTGTTCCACCATCTTACTTTCCTTCCTCTCTCTACTGCTGGTTTCCTCTTTATTTTGATCTGTGTGTCATTCTGACCGTATGCACTTTAATCTTTAATGAGATCTGATAACGTTGGTGGTACCACTTTAGAACTGTATATATATACCATTGTTGATTTCCGAGTACAAAGTGAGTTATCGTGATAGTGTATGTGACCTTGAATATTAATTATATAAAGACTTTGTTTTAACCTGTCCAGTGTGCAGACATTCCTTTGTGTGTGCTTGGGGGCTACACTGTACTTAAGAACCAGCCTGCATCACCTCCTGAGAAGCTAGGCCTTGATTGGTGAACTACGTACCAATAATAGAGAAACTTGGAAGGGGTCCTCTGTGCCTCTCCTCTACCATATAGAGAGCGGAAGTTCAGACACCCCCCTCCGGCTTCTTTACAATGTGTGGGGTACATTTAAGGTCCTATCAGAACTGCCCTACAACCAAAATCCGAATTTAAACAAGAGCACAACAACGGCTGTGTTTTTACCTACTTGGCACATGTGTGGCAACCTTTAAACACTGCCACCCAAAGAATGGCTGCATTTGTTTTACTTGATTTAAATCTAAAAGAAAATAACCTACATTCAGAATAGGTCTGAATTGGCTGTTTTGTCATTTGAAGACTAAAGGCTGCGCACACCATTTCAGACTGCATTGCAATTTGTTCTCTTTCTTCATTTAAACCCCCCAAAGTGTGCACTCTATTGAAACACAGCCCTGCATGTGTATTTCATCAAATTGCCAAGAAGTGAGGCATTACATCTGAAGAACGGCATTGCTTCACTAATAAAGTAATGGAAGAGCAAAGAATTCTGTTTTCCTTCAACACAGCTTTTGTTTTCTTTTGTAAATGAACCATCACACTCAAATTGCAGCAAAGGAAAGAAATAGCGCGTCTCTCTCTCTTTCCCATGTCAGTTTCAAAGAATTTCTGTGCAGTCTCCATTCGTGTCCATGAACTCACGTATGTAAAAGCCTTACCTAAGGTTATTGAAAACAAAATCATAAAGGCTGCAGAACCGTGTTTACAACTGGAGAGGAAACGTCTTGTACACGTGGGAATCTGCTCTTTAAAATAAGAGAAAAGAAAATGTCATTTCAAAGTCAAATGTTAAGTGAAAGCCGTCACTCACACAGAAACATTATTGTCTATGTGGGTGGGGGTTTGCAGTGACATGGCCATTTAATGTGCACTATATTTGTTCCCATAAGGTTTGGTTTCCTTGAAGAGGACTCAGAAACCAGTGAAACTGTTTTTTCTGGCCTAGGCACTGAATTCAAGGACAAAGTCCTGCCTCCAACAGTGGTAAAAATTGCATCCAGAAGTGAAACGGCCCACAAGGACACAAGAAAGGCAAAAAGTGTGAGGAATCATGGCCCTACTACACTGGCTGGCAGCCCTGCCAGAATGAACAAAGGAAGCCAGTAGGGCTGGTTTATATCAGGGAGGTGCGAGTTCCTCCTGCAACCCTCTGAAGGGGGACTGTCAAAAACTTCAAAAGGCATCATAAAAGCTCTTTGTTGCCAATCAAGCCTGGCAAAGACAGCTGCTGTGGGGGTTTGTGGGACCGCCAACACATGTGATTTATCTAGCCCATTGACTCTAAACAACTCTGTACATTAAGGCATTTCTCCCAGCACCCTTTCTCCCAGCACCCTGAATAAGCAGTAATTCAATATTATGCTAGTATTTCATGTGATTTTTAGACAAACAAAAAGACATCAAGTGCATTTCAGGATGAATGATAAATGGCACAGACATGAAACTTAGTGACAGATGCAAAATATTAGTGGGCATATGTGTAGGCATTTGCAGAATTTTAACTATTATGCTTTCTGTAAAAGTGATGAAATTGTGCCAAAGGACAATGCGACCTCGCACAGAGTCGAAGGTTGGACTGTCCCATTCCCTGTGACATATGGAATCCGCATATCTGCTTTTTATGATGGTGACTATTATAAATTTGAAGTTGTGCTCCATAACTCATTTTTGATAACAAAGTAGCTTTGTGAGACAAAGACAGGTCATAAATGCACACACATAAATGATGTAATTTCCCCTGAACCAATCGGACCTGGGGGAGGAGGGAGGACCAGTGGGCTGGCCTATCCCAGGAGAGGAAGAATTCCTGAGTACTTCCTCCCCAGATTGTAAACCGATGATGTCATTTTGGCTATATAAGGGGGAGACAGAGAAACACAAGGCACTGATTTACTGACTTCAAGATACAGGAAAGCAGATCCCTTCATTCAGACATCTACAAGAATCCAGGGAAAAAGGAGGGAAGGCAGCTGACCCCATTCAGGAGAGCCCAGTGACCAGACCCCTTGCCCAGCTGATTCCATCCAGGAGAGCCCAGTGACCAGACCTTGGCCCAGCTGTCCCAGAGTGACCAGATCCCTTGACTAGCTGTCCAGCATCCCATCCAGGAGAGCCGGGCTGTCCCAGAGTGCCAGATCCCTTGCCTAGCTGATCCCAACCCAGAGAATCCAATGACCCGATTCTTTGGCCCAGCTGTCTTGAGCGACCTGATCCCTTGGCCTTGCTTTCCAGACTCCCAAATTCAAGCTTACATTGTAAGTATCACAAAATCACAGCCCCCAAACTGCATATCACACTCTTTTGACCCTTTCACCTCATTAAAAATCCCATCCAAAATCCCAAATTGCCAGTATCATCTGTTCACCTTTCCATAGAAGAATCTGTGTTAGTCTATGTCGGTTAGCATATTCCTTTTATAATTCTTCAGTTATATGTGTAAATCCTTAGTACCACTTTGAAGTAAATTAATTAATTCACCAATAAGGAGATTCACGGTGCGAGCTGGTTAAAATTTGAAATTAAACCCCTTGCGTGCAGTGTCTTTCTTTAAATAATATAGCCATTAAAATATAGCCTCAGTAGTACTAGTCATTTTGCAACAAAACCCGAATTTGCCTGTGTATTGTGCTTTTCTATAAATTCCAATGTGCATTTATCCCATAGAAAAACCCAAACTATCTTCCCATTAAGAGTAATCCCTTTCAGAAGCCTGTCTGTTATCTGCCTGTTTCTTATCCTGAAAACTGATTTCCGATGTTGACAGCTAAGCCCCTTTTCTTAGCTGCTTGTCATTTTAAAGTCAGCGTGAACAACAAATTGAAAATCTTCCGCGTGTGTTTTCTTCTGCATTGTTTTCTTCCTAAAATCGATTTTCTCATCTGTGTTCACGTTGCTTTGGTGCCCTGCTCAGTAGTCTGTAAGCTTCCTTGTCTCTTAAATGCAGCCACACAAATGTCTGTCCTAGCTATCCAACCACAATTGTAAACTGATGTACAAGTAATAAGTAAAATCTGAGTATGCCTTTTTACTCCTAAATAAGGTTTTCATTTTCGTTTCTGGTGGTGGGCTGAATTCAAAATCCGATTTTTTCCTCTTAATACTGACTCCTTGCCACTATTTTCCATCCACAAAGAATTTAGTTAACAGGTGTTTGGGCTAAGTGTTGCAGGGGGAGTGCTTAACTTGATTGTCATCTGTTATTCTGAAAAACAATTTTGCTTCTGTGTTCTATTAAAGGTTTCTCTATATTAAGTTAGAAGTTTGAATTAACAGTGTTGTAGGATTTTTGCATTTGTATTGCCACAACAGTGGTGGCTGCTGCCCAAATTTTGATTTGCTTGATTTTCATTGAATTCTAAAAATTCATAAATATCATATTGTTACACACCGGCCTGGTTCATAGTCCATTGCGACAAAGGATATTTGTTTAGGTGGGTGTGAGATGGATCGGGCCCTTCTCAAAGAAAGGACCCGAAGTCAATTAAAGATAAAAAGCGTTTTTATTGTGCGCCACATTCATTGTCAGTGGAAGAAGTCCCTGGCTGGAGTGTGCTGTGTTATAAAACCGTTACACAGTGGGGGCTCGTGCCATGATTGGGATAAGTGTTCTCACCCATAACAGTCTAACACAGCAGGCTAACTCATTGAAGGTAGTGATACTTTTAGGGGCTAGAAAACTGTGTTACACTGTAAAAGCGCCATCCCAAAATGTATACCCTAGTTATCAGTCCTGTATTTCAAAATAAAGTAAATATAACCCTAAACTAGGCAAGAGCAGGATAGAGATTTTTGTCCTTGCAGAGATAATTAAATAAAGGAAGAACACTCTTCATAATGAGCACCATGGATATTAATATAGCTAGGCAGCTCCTTCTGTCCAACCTATTCATTAGAGGGGAATGGGCAGAGCAGGAGCAGGAAGCCTGGCTATCTAGGATGATGGAACAGGTCACCTCCATAAGAATAGATGTGTGGCAGGACAGTGGCCTGTTACATAAAACCCTGACTGAATTTTATATGACTCAGAATATCAAAGAAGAACAGCTTAAGATGGTCCAACTCACGGCCTACATATACCTCCACATGGTAGTTATGGAAGAAAAATACTAAGAAAGTATAACCTTTGAGCAAAACCAGTCTGAGCTCTTCAATCAAACCCAGAGTGAATTAAAGCAGGTAGAAGAAAACATGCAAGAAAGCCTAAATTCTGAGGTGGAATTTGGAAACCTCATCAAGCAGCTCAAGGAAGATTTAGCTATACAACGACAAAATAATTCAGAGCAAGAGGCCCAATTAGCTACATTAAAATAGGAGTGTCAGGAAAACATTGACTCCCTGAAAGAGAGTCAACTAAAATTAAACCAACAAGTGACATACAATAGCAACTGCTCAGGGCAGATAACCACTTTACTAAATCAGATCAAGAAATTGGAAGAGGAGAGTAATAAGTTAATCATTAAGGAACTCCATTCCCAAACAGAATTTGACAAGGAACGCAAGAAGCTAAGTGCTATAAAACAACAGAGTGATGAATTGACTGAACAGATTGGCACCCAGTATCAGGAAAAAGATGCCCTATACAAGGAAGTGTGCAAATTAAAATCAGACCTAAAGGAAGAGAGTCAGACCTCCTTCAGGAACTGACTGAACTAAAAGTAGATCAGGAACATTTAATGGGGCATGTCGAGTCGTCGAAGTCTTTGTGGCCTTCAGGTGGCAGAAAACCCACCGGCGGATTCTCCTCGGCACGTCAGCGGCCTTGACTCTCTCCGGCAGGATAAAGCGGTCGTCGGTGCGGACAAGGGAGTCCTTCGATTCAAATGTTCTTAGGCAAAGGAGCGGGCGGCTCCGGTCGTCGGCGGCACGGCGTCAAGTGGTCCCTGCGTCTGGGCAACACAACTTCGACGGGCCTCCAGCGGTTACACAAACCTGCGAACCCTGGTCGACGGCAATGGACTTCGACAGCAGCGAAGTCCGGGTGCTTTGCTTCGTTCTCATCAGCGGTCCCGTCTCGGGTCGGCAGCCTTTCGAGGGTCTGACTTCCAGGGAGCTTCAGCAAAGGTTAGCAGTGCTCGATGGTCCCTCGGAGCACGGGAAGAGGGCGCCTTACCAGGTCCTCTCTCGGATCAGTCTTCGACGAATTCCGCAGCTTTCAGATCAGGTCAAAGCAAATGCAACAGCAAGTCTTCTTCTTCCAGCTGGGCGTGGAGGATCAGCAGTTCCAGTTACTCTTCAAGTGTAGACACAGCTTCTGAACAATTTCCAGTGGTGTGAGGTCCCCAGATATACTATCCTGTCTCTCATCCACACTGCTGCTCATACTCAGCAGCCAATCATACAGAAGGGCATTCATGCAGTCAGTCAGCCAATCAGGCACACAGTGCATTCAGGCCATCCTCCTCCCTCTCAGACACTCACAACAAGGAATGTGGATTGGGACAAGTACCCAGCCATTCAACACTACACACTGCATTCAGGCCAGTTTCGGGCAGGGCTGTCTCAGTCTTTGTCTTTCACACCAGAAACCAGACAACCAGAACAAGAAGTCCATATTGTTTACACACTCCATTCACCCAGGTCCCACCCACAGGGTGTACCCACAACATACAGTCACTGGGAAGGCTCCAACCAGTCTGGACTGGACTTCACAACAACACCATACATGGAACTTCCACCCAACAGCCAGTCAAGGGGGAAGGGAAGGGACTTTGGGAAAACAAGGTAACAGGCAATAGAAAGCAAGAGGCCACAGGGGCCATCTTGTTTTCTATCAGGAATCAACCAATTCCAATGGCAGGGCCAGGTTATCCCAAAATGGAGGATACTCCTAGCCCCTGTCAAATTCAGCATGGAGCTGCCACCAGCCCATACCCTGCTCTGTGGGCCACCCACAGGTGCCCAGAAACATACACTAGGGGCACAGGGTTGTACCCCCACCCATGGGTGCCATAAGGGTATCCCATGGGTCTGTACACCAAACCAAAAACAGGAAGAGCTGCACTGCCAGGAGTCCCGCATGGACTCCTGGGCAGAAAACAATACAGAACATAATGAAAAAAGGACTACAGGACAAGTACAGGGAGACCCTGTCCCTCCAATGCATTTCCAGCATCACAGGTACCCCACAAATGTGCCCCTCAACTCTGCCAATTACATCGGCCCTAGGTACAAGGGCAACAGACCCATCTTGGGGTATGTGTGGACTCCCCTGGCCCAAGAGGGGATCCAATCAGGTGAGTATGGCCCCATGTAACTTCCCTCCAAACTTCCCTCAGGAGGGCAGTAATCTTACAAATCCTGGTTTAAGTTTCTTCCCCAGGTACCCTCAAAACCCTAACATCCAGGAAAAAAACCTCCTTACTCTCCCTGCTTTTAGGAGTTTAGACCACCAAATCCGGGAGAGGGGAGGCCAAGGGTAGAGGGCTACCAGGGAAAGCCCCAGTACCCAGGTTACTCTGGGAGAAGGGACAGTTACCCTTCCCGAGAGCAACCCAAAGTTGACTCAAGACCCCTGTATCAGCCAGAGAGGGTGTCTCAACTGGAGCACCAGGTCCAGAACCTAACCCAAGACCTGAGTCGCATGTTGAGGGCTCAGCAGAACCCTCAGATGAACATGGCGACTCAGAATAACTCAAACCAGGGGTCTGGCACCCCAGAACAATGATGGGGGAGAACCCTGATAACCCACCGGTTCCAGAGGAGGAGATACGGGAGGAAGGGGGATGGAAAGCTCTAGAGGAGGATTCCTTCCTTACCTGGGAAAAGCTGCTAGATACCCCGGAACCGGCACTTAAATCTCCTAACCCCAAAAAACTGCAACCCAGCGAACAGAGGGTGGGCAGGTGAAACAAAGAGTCAAAGAAGACCCATTTTGTGGAGGAGGTTAGTGTCCTCCAGTTTGAAGGGGAAGAATCCTTGGAGATTCTGGGAAGAAAATCTTCTCCTTCAAGGATGGGGGAGTTCCTCCCAAAGAAAAATGGGTCCCACAAGACCATAGCCCAGACTGGGTAGGTGTGGCAACTGATTTAAAATCACCCATCCCTGAACCCCAGAAATGTCATCCTAAGAACATAACAATAACTGAGGGATCCTCCCCACAAACCGGTTCTGTTGACTGTCTCCAGGTGAAGGGGGACAGCACAGAACTAAGGGGAAAAGGGGATTCGAGAATCCCACCTATCTCAGGATGCCAAATTCTAATCACAGATTCCCAGACTCCGTCACCGAAAACTGTCCAAGACCCCACAGTGTCGGAGTCCAAAATAAAGAAACTAACTGCCCAGCTTGTCCAAAATGCCAATTTTCTTTGCCCCTTGGAGGAGAAAGAAGGTAGGTTCTATTCCCCCGTCCGAGTGCAAGGGCAATGTGCATTTTTGGCACTAGTGGACACCGGATCCCAAGCCACTCTTCTGTCCAAAAGGGTCTTTGAGCAGCTAAATTCAGGAAGGGGGAGAGACACCAGATTCCTCTCACCCCTCTTCCTGGACAACTCCAGAACTTTCTGGGAATTAAATGCCCGTCGAAGGGACTGCGGATCTGGAGATTAAAATTGGGCGACACAGGGTGAGACACCTGGTCATAGTTGTGACTCCAGAGGGGAACCCCTGTCTATTAGGGAGTAAACTCCTTCGGAGGTTGTCTCCCCTAATAGACTCTGTGAACAAGGTCCTCTGGACTCAGGCTAACTGACCAATAAAATGAAAACAAAGCACCAGCTATGTCAGTTTAAATGGCACATTCCACATGGTTGAACAACGATCTGACCAAATTGAGTTCCATTTTCAAAACAATCATGTACCTGACATTACTGTAATTGCTGTAGGAAAACAAACTGGTGATGGGAACTCCTCTCCATTCCTGAAAATCAACCTTCCTTCCAGTTTCAAGTAGCATTTCACACTGGAAGGAAATACCTTGAAATGTTATACATATTCCCAATTTGAAAATCCAAATCCCCTGATAGAAAGTGATGAAAAACCAGCTCAAAGCTTGGCTGATATTCCTCTAAATTCAGTTAAATGAGGGGAGGGAGCCTGTCCTCGCCAGGGTATGCCTGAACAATGGAAACAGCTTCATCAGCGAAGCGTTGTTCAGGAAACTCCGAAATGATCCGACCATTTCCACATTTAAATTGGTTGATAAGTGGGAAATTGGTCTGGAAACTCCCAATTCCAAACATCTCCTGCCTAGCAGGTGTATGCTAAAAATGTCCAGAGGTGATAAAAGCATAGAGCATAATTGTAGGGTTGTGCGAGATGTCCCCATTGCATTTAGGCAGTGACATTCTCAATCAGTTCGCAATTAATTTGGACCTCATAAATTACAAGGCCTGGTCCCGACTGGGGGCAACCCTCTGGGCTCTGATGATCCTGAAAAGGCATTTTGGGCAGCTCAATTGCTGCTGTATGCGGTTGAAGTTCAAATTGGAGAGGAGGTCACCATACCAGGACTGACCCGATAATTCCTACTTTCTCTAAAAATTAAGAGAGGACAGAAACTCCAAAACCCAGACGCTTATGTACACCTGAATCACCATCTCCAACAGCAAGGGTTTGGATTAAACCCAGCACCATTAGTTAACTTAGAACACAACACCATTCCAATACAGGTGTTCTTAGATTTTCAAGATATCTTTGTTGTGGACTTGTATGACTGTGGTCGCACCGAGATACATTCTGCCTCAATTCCCACGGACCCTGGGATGACTCCTTGTATCCGTGAGGCAATATCGCCTGCCTCTCGCGTCTATGGAGTCCCTTACAGATATCATAAAAAACCTTGAGGCCCGTTGGATAATTCGTCCAGTCCACAGTACCTTTAATAATCCGGTACTGGGGATTCTAAAACCAAATGGCCAGTGGAGACCCTGTGCATACCTTACGGAGCTGAACAAACGGGTTCACATGTCCCGATGGCCTCTTCCCTACATAGACCAGGGACTGGCCCAGATCCAGGGGCCAAAGGTGTACACTGACATTGACCTGACCAATGGATACTGGACAGTACCCGTAAGTAGGGAAGACCAGTACACGCTGGCCTTCACCTTTGGGGGGCAGCAGTACACATGGACCCAGACTCCCTTCGGATACATAAACTCCGGCAATTAATTCAACATTTTCCTGCATAAGGCCATGCCCGACTTGGGTGAAGGGGGTAACCTGTCCTATGTGGATGATGTCCTAATTAAAAGCTCAACTGTGGCGAAATACATAGCGGAAATCCACAATGTTCTGACCCAGTTGAAGGTTGCCGGAGCAAAACTGTCCTTTCAGAAGGCACAGTGGTGTAGGACTCGTGTAAACTTCTTGGGACATGAAATCACCCCTGAGGGTCCCTGTTTCCAGGGGGAGAAAGTGGAAGCACTACTAAAACTGAAAGACCTCACAACTCTGCATGAACTAAGGAGCCTTCTTGAACTGACTAATTACAGTAGGAAGTTCATTCAGGATTACGCAGAGGTCACAAGAGCGCTGGTCCCTTTGTTAAAGAGGGTGGGGATCAAGTGGGAGTGGGGTCCAGAACAAGCCGAGGCAGTAGAACAACATCCCATCCAGGAGAGCCCAGCTGTCCCAGAGTGACCAGATCCCTTGCCTACCTGATCCCATCCAGGAGAGTCCAGTGACCCGATTCCTTGTCCCAGCCGTCCTGAGCGACCTAATCCCTTGGCCTGGCTTTCCAGATTCCCAAATTCAAGCTTACATTGTAAGTATCACATAATACCAGTCCCCAAACTGCATATCCCGCTCTTTTGACCCTTGCACATCATTAAAAATCCCATCCAAAATCCCAAATTGACAGTATCATCTGTTCACCTTTCTATAGAAGAATCTGTGTTAGTCTATGGGCCTCATTACGACCCTGGCGGAAATCAAAAAACGATGGCGGAAATGCAATACCGCCATCGAATAGCGCTCGGTGCGATTATGACCCGTCACCGCAAAGTACGATGCCATTAGCGACACCGTAGTGAACGCCAACGCTAACTGCACCAAGTACGCGCGCGCGCCATGCCAAACCGTAAATACCACCATGGCGCAACGGTACGCGAATTCTGACCCTAGCGGACATGCACCTAACGCCATCAAGCACGGCGGAAAGTACCATTC
Organism: Ambystoma mexicanum; assembly: GCF_040938575.1. NCBI lineage: Eukaryota > Metazoa > Chordata > Amphibia > Caudata > Ambystomatidae > Ambystoma > Ambystoma mexicanum. The sequence goes on from NC_090935.1 coordinate 1,432,116,565, forward strand.
CGCCATGGTGAGAAGTACGGCATCGCGAATCAACCGTAAACGGCCCCACTGAGTGCCTGTACACCGCTCCCTGGCCACATTGTACAACTCCCCGTAGGTGCAATGAAGTCACAATGCAACCAGTGAAATGCACAAGTCACCCATGCATGCCAACGAACAAAAGAATCTCAAGAGGGGCCAATGGGAGCTGCAGGGCACAGTTGGCACGAATACAGAAGCTATTCCAATGGACATGACCTCAGTCTCCCACCAAGAAACGCACGCAAACACAGGCACCTGTGACCGGCAACATTCAGAAAATCACATCATTCCACCAATCCACCTGGCTGACCGGCATCTGTTATACAAAACCTAATCCCCCGCCCCTGAGCATGACATCATTCAAACAGTCATATTGGCAGCCCTTATCCCTGACCTCACTGGGCTTCGTAGGCAAACGCGCCCAGCACAGTACCACGCAACTATACTCCGAAGCTGGAACCCAATGCAGATCTCCTCACAATACATCGCTCCCCAAATAGGAATATGCCACATCACTTGCAAAGAAGAACGCTACACGGCCCATATCAGAATAGAAATTTAATGCACAACAAATTCACCAAGCCCATACAGCCATTAGGCCATGAACTCCAAAACACATTTCACCATTGTGGGCTGCATCCGCAATAAATGACCAGCTACTTCTTGTGTGACGCCCTGTTCCTTCATGGTACACAGGGCCACATTCTCGTACGAAAAGGCAACATGGAAGCGCCCAGAACCGCAGGGCCGACCCAATGGGGAGGCACTAGTCCAGCTGAAAGGCCGAAATGTTGCTCCGAGCCACTAGTACTGCGTAAGGGCATGTGGCCCATTGGCGATCGTCCCATAAGATCGTAATGCTGCTCCACTGATTAACACGAAGCAGCAGGTGTCGGGAGTAAAATCCATCTGCAGGATTGGCATACAGATGGCAGTGGCAAAAGGGGAGGAGATACCTGTCAACCAAATGAAATGAAAAAGAATAGAATGGCCATCAGAACTACATTTGAATTACTCACTTCAATGATCACACCAAATCCACAGCCATATGCATGCTAGCCCACTCCAAAGGATCATCACCACCCAAAAACCACTTGCGAATCATAACTATCTATATCGAGGTGAAAACACCATCACAAACGAGTGTACCTGTGCATGCGTCTGTTAAAACAGAATCCATCAGATGGGATTGGTAACGTGCATAGACATAAGTGTCTGAAGGCGCGTCGAGACAGGGAGGGCTCAACAAGGCCAGATAGACGATGGTCCCACTATGGCAGCCCTGCATCACATAGCGCAGGGGAGGCGGACAGATCCCAAGAAGCCCTGTACATGGCAAACTCTGTATCAAATCATCTGTCCATGCATCCATTCATCATTCCCTCATCCCGTAATGATAACGCCTGTTCCCATACTCACATAACATGTGAAAATTCCATTGAGTCTGTGCGTCATGCAGCCTGCATAATCCACTGTGCCCCAGCCCGTAATTCCAGTGTTGTGAAGTAACATGTATTTGGGAACGTCCGGCCTCATCGTCCACTTCGCTATTGCGCATCCCAAACTATTCATATCAATCATTGCATCCTCGCCATGGCCCCTGTCCCAAGGACATTGAACAATAGAACGTTATATTTGGAGTCAGACCTGTGGGCATCTCCTCGCCGCTAGCTGAAGACCGAAAGCGCCGCCCTTCGAATTCCTCATTTGCAACATCACGTCGAAAAAGCATCTGTGGCCGCTTGAAATCACAAATTAATCCATCTAGTGCGGCTGTGTGTGTAAATGGCAACTGCCTTCACTCACAAATGGGACGCCCCGCCCGTCGTTGAAACTCGGTACAGTGATGCATGAGGGTCCACCGTTACTCGAGTACTACGTTCCACTGACCCTTCACAAGTCTGTTCGCGACTGCTAAGATAGTATGTGAAACAATGGGACCATAGCCGAATGAACATATCAACCAATGTTACACTGCCATCGGGTACAAATACATGATTGTAATAGCAAGATGCCATTCCTCGAATTGCAGCGTTGTGTGCGGGACGTGCTCGCCCAAAGAGGAGAGCAGCTTGCACAGGTGGAATGAATCACCACAGGTGGAGGCCATACAGCCTGAAAACACATAAATAGCACACCCAGTCTCCTCCCACAACCACACCCACTCCGAAATGCTACCGGCAGGACTCGCGATGTTGGCCCTGGGGGACCTGATAGCACTGCAAGTACTCCAACTCCAAGAAGAAGACGAACACCAACCACAACCGGCCGCACGGAGGAGACGCAGGAGGAGGAGGAGGGCAAGGCAGGGCCAGCAAGGGCCGCCAGCACAGCCACTACCACCACGCAGGCAGCCCGCAATCCCACGCCTCCGAGCACATCCGTTCAACCTCACTGATGAGCAGATCCACACCCTCTACCGTTTGGACCGGGACACCATAGCCGCCATTGTGGACATGACACAGGCTGACCTTGTCAGCATGATAGATAGCCCAACCGCCATCCCACCCCTACTGAAGGTGGTGTCTGTACTCCACTTCCTGGCCACAGGCACCTACCAGCACACAGTCGGACAGTTGCATGGCATCTCACAGCCACTGTTCTCACGGACACTATTGCAAGTGCTCGATGCCCTCCTGAAGCACGCAGACGACTACATCTCTCTACCACGCTCGGAGCAGGAAATTACCAACACAAAAGTGGGATTCCATGCACTTGCCGGCATACCGGGTTGCATTGGTGCCATCGACTGCACCCATGTGGAATTGGTCGTCCCACATGCCATGGAGGCCCAGTACCGCAACCGAAAACAATTTCATTCACTGAATGTACAAATGGTGTGTGACTCCAACAGGATCATTACACATTGTTGTGCCCGATTCCCTGGATCAACCCATGATTCTATGATCTTGAGGAACTCTACAATACCATGCTACATGGAGCGACACGCAGGGAACAGATCCTGGCTACTCGGTGAGTCACATTTCATGCATGCTGATGTGGGGTATGTGATGCGGCAATGACCTGGCAGGAAGGGGGGGGGGTGCGTACGTAGCAATGGCATTCCACATTATTCGTTTATCGTCCACATACAGGTGATGCCGGATATCCACTGAAGAGATGGCTCCTCACACCAGTCCGGAACCCACGGGACCAGCATGAGGAGGACTACAACCATGCCCACTCACGTACCCGTGTAGTCATTGAACAGGCATTCGGCCTACTGAAGACTCGTTTCCGGTGCATCAGCAGGTCTGGCGGGGCACTCCTGTACCGCCATGTGAAGGTTGCAAAGATGGTGATGGCATGTGTCATGCTACACAACATGTGCGTACGTAGAAATGTGCCCATGCCCCCTGACGCAGAACTGCAAGCACCTGAAGATGGTCATGATGAGGGTGGGGATGTGGCAGCACCTCAAGGAGTCTGCGAGGCACAGGAGGGCCGTGACATTCGTCAGCATCTCATAGATGCATGCTTCTAGCACTCACGCCTGGTGGCTGATACATGGACACGGGACTCGTGGCACTGTGTGTGTCTGGTACATGCACAATATGGACTGTACGCCTATGATGGCCTCGTACACAAAGATCAATGTCCACACATCTCATTGGTTGATCGTGCATTGTTTATGGCATATGTGATATCATGTTGAACACCCTATCGACCCGCCACCCAAGTGAGCCCAACACCCCCCTCCACCCTTCTACCTCCCCCCCGAACACCAGTGTCCAGAGATGCTCATTGCCAGTGGGCAGTCGCTATTGCAAGCCCCCTCTGCGGGTATCAGGGGCACCCCTGCCTGTGGAGCGCAGGTTCCTCCCAGATCTACGTTGGGGGCTGCCCTGGACGGAACTTGCAACGGATGATGTCTCTGCCTGCTCACGTCCATGCATGTCCCTAAGGGTTTGTGAGAGCTCAGTGAGCACACGGCGCACTGCGGCAAGTTCGGCACATACGTCTTTGGACGTCGCATGCAGTTCCCCCCTCAGGCTCTCGGTGCTTCTCTCCATTTGGACTCTCAGGCTCTCGGTGCTACTCTCCATTTGGACTCTCAGGCTCTCGGTGCTACTCTCCATTTGTGCCCTTAGTGTCTCTGTACTTCTCTCCATTTGTGCCCTAAGTGTCTCAGTTGATGTTTCTATGTCTGCCTTAGTGCCCCCACATTCATCGGCATGGTCCTTGAGGAGCGTGGCCAGTTGCTGCTGTTGCACGATTAACTGGTCGAGGGACTGTTGCCTCTGCTGGGCCATGGCCATTTGCGGTGGTGTCACAGAGTGGCTGTTCGCCTCATGTTGCCCTGCCACAGGGCTTGTGGGGGATGGCCAGTCGTCGTCTTGTGGGTGCCCCTGCGTGGTATCCTCATGGTGTACGGGATGGAACAGACAGGGGGATTGGGACAGGTCATGGATGGATCTGACTTCGACATCCCCGTTTTCTGTGTCGGAGCATGCTGCCATTAATGCAGTGTCACCTATGGTGCTGCTGCCACCAGAAGCAGTGCCTACTGTGGCATCCATTGGGGGGACCTGTGGTGGTGGTGGTGTGGGCATGCTGGCTGCTGGGGTGCCTGTTGGAGTTCCCTCCTCTGTGCTGCCACTTGATTTGTGCTGCTGCCGTGTCTTGATGCGTGCAGCTGAGGTGGAGGGTCTTTGGCCGTTGGTCTTGGCCCTCTTTGCAGGTGTGCTGGTAGGGGTGTCCTGAAGCTCGTCGTTTGGATCGGACCCTGTGGTGGAGTAAAGGAGGGCGAGCGTTATTAATGGGTCTGTGGGAATTGGAATGGCAATGTATCACATGCATTGGGGTGGTACCTGAGGGTGATTTGGGTCGGGGCCTTGGAGGTGCTTTCTTTTGTGTGTGGAGTGAGGGTGCAGTTGTTTGGCAGCCTGCAGTTAGGGTGTGCCTGCTGCACGTGTAGAGGGTGTTTTTGGGGTTTTTAATTATTTATGTATTTATTGTGCGTTTTAAAGTGCGCTGTCAGGCCAATGTGTGTGGACGTTCTCCTGGACATGTGTTACTGTTGCGCTATGTGGACACATGGTGATTCACATGATTGGACATTGTGGATTTGGCATGGTTTTATTTGGGCCACCTACCGGATTCTTCGGATGTCTGCACTCCTTTCTCCATCCCTCCGACTCCCTCTATACTCTCCATTCCAATGGTGGAGGCACAGATTTCTTCCCAGGGGGTCAACTTGATGGGTGATTCCGATCCTCCCCCGGTGGCTGTGGCAATGTTGCGGTTGGCAGAAAGTATGCTACGGACGCGTATCCGCAGGTCGTCCCATCGCTTTCTGCATTGCTGTGGGTTGCGGGGTGCGGTCCCCACCGCACTTACCCGCTGTGCCACCAGGGCCCATATGGCCTTCTTGTTCGCAAGTGCCGTCCTGGTCATTTGCGTGGAGAAGACAGCGGCAGCATTCTCCTGGAGGGTCTCTGTGAGTACGGTGAGTTCCTCACGGGAGAAGTGGACCTGCCGCTTGCGGTCGCACGCTTTCTTCGCTACTTTTCCCATTTTTCTTGGTTACACTAGGGTGGATGACGGGTTGGGATGTGTCTCAGGGTAGTGTTTTTAGTGGTTGTGTGGATTTAGTGGTTTTATAGGTGTACGGCGTGATGTTTCCCGTTCCGGGACCATGTTTTTACTTCCGTTTCCGTATATTTACGGTCACCGTACTTTCCGGTTGGCGCTCACTGCGGTGTCCGCTAAAATGGGTGGCGATATTGCACCTAGGGCGCCGTACGGCGGCGGTGTGGGCCGTTTTGGGGTCATTTCCGCCATCGCAGACTTTGCACTTCCGCCATGGCGTGGTGCTCGTGCCCGATGGGTCGGAATGGGCCGCACTTTGCTCCATCGTGCAATGGCGGAAACGCTATTTACGCTGTGGCGGTCCGGTCAGTCACTTTCCGCCAGGGTCGTAATGAGGGCCTGTCTTTTAGCATATTCCTTTTATAATTCTTGAGTTATCTGTGTAAGTCTTTAGTACCATTTTGAAGTAAACTATTTAATTCCCCTATAAGGAGATTCGCGGTGCGAGCTGGTTAAAATTTCAAATAAACTGTTACGCTCACCTGGTATCCACGGGGGTGCCACAAGATGCTGGATGGGGCATCTGTGAGCTATCTCGGGCTTTCTCTGCTTCGTTATTTGGCTGCTGGGGGGTAGCGCCTGTGACAGGGGAATGGAGCAATTAGGTTTGGGTCCTTGGTGGGTGACACTCCCACCTCCTTCTGATCCCGAAACCCTTTTCCCCTGGGGTTATTTCTCACCTTGGATTGATAAGCATAGAGCTCACCGTTCTGCTTCTCTGTGCAGGAGCGCGTTGTGAGTGCAGGCGTTCCGTTGGATCTAGTTGCTTCACTGGTCCCTGGGCCTTTGTATTGGGTCCAGACCGGCGGTGACTCCGACTCTTCTTGCTGTCTTCAGGTGAATTATAGTGTCTTTTCTAGTCTCTAATCTGTCCTTTTCTCCGCTCTCCGTTTGTTCTTCTTTTCGTTGCTGCCTTTTTACGACTATGCAATTTCTCTAATAATGTCTTTTGTTTCCGCAGGTATGGCTGCGGTAAGAGTTATTGACGAGAAGCCGGCATAAGATGAGCATGCAGCGCCAGGCGGCAAAGATTGCAGGCAAGTGTTGATGTGCGGAGCGTAGCGCTGTTATTGGATTTATTGCGAGTGTTGCTAACCTGCTGTTTTTGTTCTCTCTCCTCTTTCTCCCACCGTTGTTGGTTTCAGTGATGTTCCAGAATGGCGAGTGAGTGAAGCACGGAATGGTTTCAGGATCCGCTGCTTACCCAGGTAAGTGTTGTTAGTAATGCTGTTCTTGTTTCTTCCAGGTCGGTGATGGCATCAAGATCAAGGGCTTCAGGATCGGGCCGGAGATAAGCAGGTAAGCAGGAGCTGGACACGGTGAGCGTTACGCTACAGGAGTGCAGTATAACGCGAAGCGTGTGTTCCAGGTTGGGCGTGGCTTATATAGCCAATCACACCTGAAGGCCCCGACCACACCCAAAACACTGGTCTGAATAGTTTAGTTCTAGGAACAGAACTGTGCTACAGGCCTCCATGTTGGGTTTAAACCCAAACTGATACTTGTCCTATTCCTGATAATGAGCCTGGCGCCAGAGGCACCAGGACTGACTCCAAGTGTTGTTTTTACAGTGTTTAAAGGCCCTTGGAGCCACTTTTGAGAGCTGTAGTCCCACTGTTGCCGGGGGGCTGTTATGTTTGAGGGGGTCGGGCCTGAATTGTGACAGCATTCCCCCATAAGGCCCATCTCACGTTGATCCCTCCGTCTGGTCCTGGCTTGGTTCGATGATTTCGATGGAAACGTTTTACCAAACGTGGCGCATGGATGTGATAGCTAGCCTCCCATGTCCTGTCCTGAGCACCGTATCCCTTCCAGTCTACTAAATAAAATAACTTGGATCTGGTAAATTTTGAATCCAGGATATCTCTGACTTCAAATTCGGGTTCTCCGTTAACCAATACCGGATTTGGTGGTGACTTGACCCGAGTTCCAGGGTGTACAGATTTTAGGAGTGATACATGGAATACTGGATGGATCTGCATGTTTGACTGCAAGGCTAGTTTTACAGCCACAAGGTTTATAATGGCTTTGATGGTATACGGTCCTAGGTACCTGGAACTAAATGTTCGAGTTCCTTTCATGGGCACATGCCGTGATGCCAACCAGACTTCCTGTCCGACTTGTTATTCAGGGGCCTTCCTTCGATGTTGGTCAGAGAACCTTTTCTGTATTTCTTTAGCTTGAGCTAGGTGTTCTGTTGCCCTTTCAAAGGCCTGAGTGATGGTTGTATGTAAGGTCTTTACTGCGAGCATTTCCATGGCCATGGGGAGACCCAACTTGTAAGTACGTGGATGTCTTCCATACATGGTATAAAATGGACTCTGTCCGGTGCTGGTGTGTAGCAAATTGTTGTAGGCATATTCAGCTATCCATAGCACATCCTTCTAATTTCCTTCAACTTGATGTAGTATGCACCTTAGGTATTGTTCCAGTGTCTGATTTGTCCGCTCTGTTTGATCATCAGTTTGGGGATGGTGACTCGTAGATAGACGGATATCAATTTGGGTAATCTCACAACCTTTCTTCCAGAAGTTGGAAATAAATTGGCTACCTTGGTCTGAGATCAGGATGGAAGGGACACCATGTAATCGTACAATTTGCTCTAAAAACACCTTGGCCAAACTGGACGAGGTTGGTAGGCCCTTGAGTGGAATGAAATGGGCCATTTTGGAGAATAGGTCTACTACCACTAAGATGGTGTTACATCTGTGGCAGGGAGGCAGATCTCTGATAAAGTCGAGGGAGAGTGTGTGCCAAGGTGCAGGCGGAATTTCCAAGGGCTGTAGAAAGCCCACAGGTTTTTGTTTCTGAGATTTGTTCTGTGCACAAATGCCGCATGATAGCACAAACTGCGTGATATCCTTTTGCCAGGTCGGCCACCAATAGTTCCTTTTTACCTTAGCTAGGGTCTTGGCAATTCCTGGATGTCCTTCTACCAGGAGTCGTGATAGCTGGAAACAGATTTTTCCTGTAATGCTTTATTCAGTAGATATAGACGTCCTCTGAAGTATGGGAGTTTGTCCCTTTTCGTATGATGTTCACTCTGGGCGGTCCATTCTTGTAAAGCCTTGTTGTTCATCAGGAGCTGAATTCCCACTTGGAGATCGTCCAGAGATAACATTGTCGTGAGCCCTAGTAGTCTTTCACCCGGAATAATGGCTACAGGGTCTGGGGGTGACTATGCATTCTGATCGATACCCATGCGGGACAGGGCGTCAGCCTTTCCGTTCCAGACTACAGGTCGGTACATGATTACATAATCATATTCTGCAAAGAATATGGCCCATCAGAGTTGACGAGATGTTGAGCCATTGCTGTCTTAAGGTATTGTAGATTACGATGATCTGTGATTACCGTGATGGTATGTCTGGCGCCTGGAAGATAATGTCGCCAAGCCTTAAAGGCCGACTTAATTGCTAGGAGTTCCTTATCTGTTATCGCATAGTTAAGCTCGGGTGTAGAAAAACTACGTGACCAAAAGGCCACAGGGTGTAGCTGGCCGGTCTTGGGATATCTTTGGGAGAGAACAGCCCCCATTGCCATGCTGGAGGCATCGGTTTCTACTACATATGGGAGATCTGGGTGGGGGTGTCGCAGCACCGGGGCTGAGGTAAATCTTTTCTTGAGTTCTTGGAAAGCCTTCTCCACCTCATCTGTCCATTGGAAATGTTTGTTTTTACGTAATAACGAAGTAATCGGGTGTACAATCTGGGAGAAACCCAGGATAAATTGGCGATAAAAATGTGCAAAACCGAGCATTCTCTGAACGCCTTTGACTGATGACGGTGATGGCCAGTTAAGAATGGCATCCACTTCATGCATATCCATCCAGACACCTCTGGGAGTGAGGACAAAACCAAGGAACTCGACTTTGGTGACATGCAAGGAGCATTTTTCAAGTTTGGCGTATAGTTGCTGCTGCCACAGTTTTGCAAGGACGGAGCAAACGTGCCTAACATGTGTCATGATGCCTACCCGCAGGCATCCGGACCAAGCCCATCAGCCCCGGGAGCAGGCATCTAGACATTTAGTAAAACCTCAGCAGCCCCGGCTAGGGGCTATCTGGGTTAAGTCCTGGCACCTTAGGCGCCAGGCTCATAGTAGGAATCAGTCCTGGCACCTAAGGCGCCAGGCTCATAGTCATTGCTTACCTCAGGCAGACCATGCTGCAAATGACTCCAATCCAACATGAAGCCTGAAAGGGACTATTGTTCTACAGGGACTATTTTTTTACTCGGGTGTGGTTCTAGGGACTTCTTACCTGGGACTAATTTTGAGGCTATTTAAACCACGCCCGACCAGCAACACACGCTTCGCGTTATTCTGCATCCAGCAGAGTAACACTCACCGTGCCTGCAGCCTGCATCCAGTCTTCTGCCACGCCCGCCTCGAATCCGGAGCTCCTAAAACAAAGAGGAAAGAAAGGGACAAGGTTAGAAAACGAACTTATTTCTATTCCACACCTGATTCTGGATCCATATTTTCTCCGGACCTGTAAAGAACATCATTTCTGCACGCGCCACACCTCCAGCTGCAGCGCCGCGCCATACTCACCAGTCTTCACAGCATCCTTCGGGTCGGCGCTGTCTCCATCATTTCTTAGCTGAACTTCGGCACCTAGGAGACAAAAGAAAACCACAAGGTGAGCCGAGGGAACCAACAAATATAATTCTTACCACCATAGACTTACCTGATTTACCACCGGAGGCATCCTTTTGTGACTCTCCATATTTTCACATGCCTCATCTTTAAAGAGAGACAAAACAACACATTTTCCTCGTGCAACATTTACCGGACAGCGCCTGGTAATACAGACTCTTACCTGAGCGCCACCAGCTGCCACAAGAGCATCTTTTCACGAGCCAGCTGCAAGACAAGAAAGGAAGGGGGGAACAAGAGAGAACATCGGACATATTGAACTCTATGAACTTAATACTTACTGGTCCTCACCAGGAACCTCAGAGTCAATACTCTCCGGAACTCTCCCGAGCCTTCAAACCAGTGAAGTAACTGGAATCGACGCGCCCCTGCAAATCCACGCAGGATGGAGAGCTCATCTTTCAAGAATATAAGGTGAGATTGCTGTGAGGGCATTTCGGAGGTGATTAGTTGGGGAGGACTGTGGGGGTGCCGTCACTTGAATCCACAAGTGGCTAAATCCATCTCTCCACTTGCAGGAGAATATTTCTGCGGGTTAAGCAGACAAGATTAGGAGGGCAGATCCAGTCAGTCATCGCTGCACTACGCATCACGTGGGTGGAGACCGCAGCTGTCCGCGTCCGACCGACGCCCCTGTGGGAGCCAGGTGAGCGTAACAACATGGTCCTGTTTAGAAGCCGAGTACACCAAGATGTCGTTGTTGTAGACTAGGGCACATACGTCAATCAGCTCACGCAGTACGTCATTCATGAAGTACTGGAACGCTGAGGGTGCGTTGCCAAGCACAAAGGGCATCACCTGATATTCGTTCAGTCGATATTTGGTACGAAAGGCGGTCTTCCATTTGTCTCCTTTCTTTACGCACACGAGATGGTATGCCCCCATGAGGTCCAGTTTGGTGTAAATTTGGGCATCTTTGACTTGGTCCAGAAATTCTGGGATAAGGGTTAGTGGATAGCGTTTTTTACAGTCACTTGATTTAATGCTCGATAGTCGATGCACGTTCCCAAGTCCCCCTCCTTCTTGGGTACGAAGAAGAGGGGGAGGCTGCTGGGGACTTGGATGGGTGGATAAAACAGTTTGCCAGGTATTGGTCCAGATAGGATTTCAGATGAAGATTCTCAGGTTCGGTGAGTGTGTAAATCCGGCTACATGGGATTTGCGCACCAGGTAGAAGATCGATTTGACAGTCATATGGCCTGTGAGGGGGCAGAGTATTGGCCAGCTCCTTCTGAAAGACGTCTTGATAGTCTTGATATTTGCTTGGTTGCGTATCCGTTATGCCTAGTACCACCGTCTCTTTACCTCGGACAAGTCTCTTCACTTCTGACAATGACACTTCCACTTGGTAGCACGTGTAAGCACACTCGTTGGGGAAGGTCAGATTTTTTGTATGCCAGTTGATGTTGGGATTATGAGCCACCAACCACGGCATTCCTAGAATCACCCGGAACTGAGGGGACTTGATAATATCGAAGACAATGGCTTCCCGATGTCTGTCTTGACACAGAAGGATCATTTTCGCTGTGCGTTGCGTCATAGGACCAGAAGATATCTCAGTACCGTCGACAGTGGTGACCTTCTCAGTTGTCATTTTTTGACAGAGGGGAAGCCCCATCCTTGTTGCCAGGTCTTGGTCTATATAGTTACCAATGGCTCTGCTATCTATGTATGCCTCCCAAGTATGCATCCAAGACGGTTGTTGGTGACTGATCAAAATCACAGGCAGGGCAAGGTGCGAGGTCTGTGGCTCCTTCCTTTCGCTCAACAAACGGACCTCTACGCTTTCCGGTCCTGGAAGTTTTCTGACTCTCGTTCTCCTTCCTCTTTTTCTGTAGCCCCAACTGTTCTCCTACGGGGTTTCACCAGACATTCTCTGAGGAAGTGACCTGATTTCCCGCAGTACAGACATAATTGCTGTTGCCTCCTTTTGTCTCTTTCGATTTTGGTTAACGGACTCGTACTCCTCCTATTTGCATGGGTTCAGAAGAGTTCTCTGATGATCGGGAAATGTTCTCCTTTGGGCGTACGTACGTACATAGCTCGAATGTCCATTCTGGCTCAGTCTGTTCTTATATCTTGCAGCATATGGTCTAACTGTACAACCAGGTTAATGAACTCTGCACAATCCTTTGAAGGGTTTACCACCAGGGCTAGTATGTCCTTTAGTTCCCCTTGCAGACCTCGATGGAACAATGTGGTTTGTTTCTCCTCAGGCCAACCAGTTTCAATGACAGGTCTGTTGAAGGTTGCGATATACGTTAGCAAATCTTGGCTGCCTTGGCGGAGAGATAGGAGTTTGTTGTCCAGGGCTTGGCCCTGGGTGTGTCGGGCGAAGAGCTTCTCCATTTCCTGTTGAAACCCTCTGAAATCTCACAGGAGCGGGTCATCCTGGCTCACTAATGGTACTGACCAATCCGCGGCACTGCCACCCAGGTATGATAGTACAAAAGCAACCCGCGACTGATCGTTAGGAAAAGCTCTGGGTCTGCAAAGGAAATGGAGGCGGCACTGGTTCATGAACACCGCATATCTTTTTGGGTCCCCAATAAAACGTTCCGGTGGGGCCATGGGGACTGCCCCAGGAAGAACCACCTGCACTGGGTTGACGGATGTGGCTGGAACCGACAGCATGCTTCCTGACAACGGGGCCTGGCCAGCTTGTGCCTAAAGTAATTGTCCGGCTAACTCATCAGTGCGATCCTTGGTGACAATCAACTCCCTCCTAAGGGTGTTGGTTTCTTGCCGGGCGGAGTGCACCTCGGCCACTAATTCCCCCAATAACTGGGCTAGCTGGTCAGTCTTCGACGTTTCCATGACACCCAGGTGGATGTTTGATTGAGGCTTTGCATTCTGTTACGCTCACCTGGTATCCACGGGGGTGCCACACGATGCTGGATGGGGCGTATGTGCGCTATCTCTGGCTTTCTCTGCTTTGTTATTTGCCTGGTGGGGGGTAGCGCCTGTGACAGGAGAATGGAGCAATTAGGTTTGGGTCCTTGGTGGGTGACACTCCCACCTCCCTCTGATCCCGAATCCCTTTTCCCCTGGGGTTATTTCTCACCTTGGATTGATAAGCGTAGAGCTCTCTGTCCTGCTTCTCTGTGCAGGAGCGCGTTGTGAGTGCGGGCGTTCCGTTGGATCTAGTTGCTTCACTGGTCCGTGGGCCTTTGGATTGGGTCCAGATCGGCTGTGACTCCGACTCTTCTTGCTGTCTTCAGGTGAGTTTTAGTGTCTTTTCTAGTCTCTAATCTGTCCTTTTCCCCTCTCTCCGTTTTGTTCTTCTTTTCGATGCTGCCTTTTTCCGACTATGCGTTTTCTCTAATAATGTCTTTTGTTTCCGCAGGTATGGCTGCGCTTAGAGTTCTTGAGGAGAAGCTGGATGAAGATGAGCATGCAGCGTCGAGCGGCGAAGATTGCATGTAAGTGTTGAGGCGTGGTACGCAGCGCTGTTATTGGATTTATTGCGAGTTTTGCTAACCTGCTGTTTTTGTTCTCTCTCCTCTTTCTCCCACCGTTGCAGGTTGCGGTGATGTTCTGGAACGGCGAGTGAGCGAAGCGCGGAATGGTTTCAGGATCCTCTGCTTACCCAGGTAAGTGTTGTTAGTAATGCTGTTCTTGTTTCTTCCGCCGTTGTAGGCTGCGGTGATGTTCTGGAGTGGCGAGCGAGCAAGTGCGGAATGGTTTCAGGATCCGCTGCTTACCCAGGAAAGTGTTGTTAGTAATGTTGTTCTTGTTCCTTCCAGGTCGATGATGGCCTCATGATTGAGGGCTTCAGGATCGGGCCAGAGATAAGCAGGTAAGCAGGAGCTGGACATGGTGAGAGGCACGCTACAGGAGTGCAGAATAACGCAAAGCGTGTGTTCCAGCTTGAGCGCGGCTTATATAGCCAGCCACACCTGAAGGCCCCGACCACACCCAAAACACTGGTCTGCATAGTTTAGTTCTAGGAACAGAACTGTGCTACAGGCCTCCATGTTGGGTTTAAACCCAAACTGATACTTGTCCTATTCCTGACAATGAGCCTGGCGCCAGAGGCACCAAGACTGACTCCAAGTGTTCTTTTTACGGTGTTTAAAGGGTCTTGGGGCCACTATTGAGAGCTGTAGTCCCACTGTTGCCGGGGGGCTGTTATGTTTGAGGGGGTCAGGGGCATGAATCGTGACATAAACCCCCTTGCGTGCAGTGTCTTTCTTTATATAATATAGCCATTAAAATATAGACTCAGTAGAACTAGTAATTGTGCAACAAATATCGAATTTGCCTGTGTATTGTGCTTTTCTATATATTCCAATTTGCATTTATCCCATAGAAAAACCCAAACTTTCATCCCATTACGAGTAATCCCATTCCTTCAGAAGCCTGTCTGTTATGTGCCTGTGTTTCTTATCCTAAAAAACTATTTCCGTGTTTGACAGCTAAGCCCCTTTTCTTCGTTGCTTGTCATTTTAAAGCCTGTGTGAAAAACAAATTGCAATTCTGCCGCGTGTGTTTTCTTCTGCATTGTTTTCTTCCCAAAATTGATTTTCTCACCTGTGTTCACGTTGCTTTAGTGCCCTGCTTAGTAGTCTCTAAGCTTCCTTGTCTCTTAAGTGCAGCCACACAAATTTCTGTCCTAGCTATCCCACCACAATTGTAAACTGATGTACAAGTAACAAGTAAAATCTGAGTATGCCATTTTGCTCCTAAATAGGGTTTTCATTTTTGTTTCTGGCCTCCCATCTTGGGGTGGTGGGCTGAATTCAAAATTCCCTCTTCATACTGACTCCTTGCCACTACTTTCCATCCACAAAGAATTTAGTTAGCAGGTGTTTGGGGGAAGTTTGCTGGGGTAGTGCTTAACTTGCTTGTCATCTGTTCTGAAAAACGATTTTGCTTCTGTTTTCTATTAAAGGTTTCTGTGTATTATGTTAGAAGTTTGAATTAACTGTGTTGTAGGATTTTTGCATTTGCATTGCCACAACAGTGGTGGCTGCTGCCCAAATTTTGATTAGCTTGTTTTTCATTGAATTCAAAAAATGTATAAATATCATATTGTTACCCACCGGCCTGGTTCATATTCTGTTGCGACACAGGGTATTTGTTAAGATGGGTGTGAGACGGATCGGGGCCTTCTCAAAGAAAGGACCCAAAGTCAATGAAAGATAAAAAGCATTTTTATTGTGCGCCACATTCATTGTCAGTGGAAGAAGTCCCTGGCTGGAGTGTGCCCTGTTATAAAACCGTTACAAATGAAGATGACACCAGATACTACACACAACGTAAACATGTGGAATGTGTGGAAATACACATGAACAGGTGGCAATACATCCCCAATGAGAGTCAACAAAAACAATCATAAGACATTCACACATCACCACAACCATACCCTTATGTACATCATCACACACACAACTGAAGCCTCCATGCCAACCACACTGATATACTGAGGCCAAACATGCAGTGACCATGCACGCGGAATGGAAAATAAAAATCATCCAGTGCACTCTCAAGCCGTCTGATGGCCTCAACCCCACATGTCAGGCACATGTGCACCCCTCCACGCGCAAACATAACAGCATCAACATGACACACACAGTCTGCCCACAATACACATGACCTGCAATGAACCGATGCACTGGGAAAAGTTTAAAAAATCAAATGCGTAGCCAGACAAATTAACTGCTCAAAGCGTGGAATGAAGTCACGAGAAACCTGTATCGAACATAATTATATACATGAAAAACAGGCAAGGAATGTCTTTGAAGTTTGGGGATCAAAGAAAAAAACAGAAATTAAATCTATCCCTAAATAACTATATACAAAGGAAGTGGGCTAGTCCTCACCAATCTCTGACAAACATTCCACCAGGGCTGAGTCATAGGCCGCATCCTCCTCCCTCAGGCAGACCTCTGTTGTTGCCTGGAGGGCTTGCAGCGGGGCCACCATCTGTAGTTTTGCCTCTTCTGTCGACCTGCCAGTTGCCTCCAGGATGGCAGCCCACCTCCATGCTCACTGCAACACCACCTCAGCCCTGGCCACCATCACTTGTGCCTCCTGTACCCACTGCCTCTCTGCTACCAGCTGCCTCGGAAAAAACAGAAGATAAAGCCTGCAAGGCCCCCCTATCTTCCTCCTGCCGCATAGGTGCCAGTTGCCTCCTCAGGGTGGTATGACCTGTCAGAGTCTGCCTCCTCACAGTTGTGATCTGCTGCTGCTGTGCCAAGTGCATGCTGTGTAGGTACGCCTTCCGATGTGATGACACTTGTCGGGGGCGTACGGCACTTGCACTGCTCAGAGATACCACCTGACCCCGTGGGCTGGGCTGCAATGCCCACCTCCTCCACCTCTGTGAACCTGGATTACTCCAGGGTGTCTTCCCCCGTGGATTGCCCCTGTGTGGCATCACCATGGCCCAGCGCTGCTGAGGAGTGCCCTGCTTCATTCACCTCCTGGGACTTTCCCCCAGCAGCCATGCCTGATGGTCCTGGCACTCCCTCAGCCACCCAGAAGATGAGCTATTACACGGGAGTGGCTGGGGTATGCGCCTTGGTCTGGTGGCTTGGTCCCCGCTTCCACACTCCACAGCACCGCTTCCACCCTCTTCACCTGCTGCAGCAACTGTGGGAAAGGAGACATAGAACATTGACATCAGTCTACAGTGTCAAACACAATATTCACAGTAACATGAAGTCACCATGGGTCAACCAGCAGCAGTCACACACACTCACGCCCATGCGATTTCCATAAAAACAGACACACCAATCCAGGGTCAATGATGAGCGCAGTCACCCCACATTCACATGTAAATACCACATAAAGGCGGCAGTCCACAGACACATAGCAAGCAATATCACATGGCGCAATACCAAAGCCAAGGTGACCCAACTGCAACCTGCTGCCTTGCTAGGGGAGTTATGGCACAGGGTCACAAGGGTAGGCAGGGAGTCAACTTGTAGGTTGGGCAAACATGGAATGCACGGAAGCACTGATGGACCGGGGTACTGCTGGGTACACATTGGTACCAAGACACATAGTGAAATGTTGGCTCTCACTAGACAGTCATGAATGCACTACGCAAAGCATGGCCATGCAAACACCTGCTTGGGCATCTGTCCACACAATTACATCAAACAACATTCATGCCTGACAGCCTGGCCTGTGAGCATGCAACACATACATGAACAAATTGCAGAGGCACACGTGAGTATGCCGTAGCCCCAAGCCAATACACATGACATGATCACACATCAACTCAGACTACACATGAAAGGGTTGTGCGAGATGTCCCCATTGCATTCTATTTAGGCAGTGACATTCTCAATCAGTTCGCAATTAATTTGGACCTCATAAATTACAAGGCCTGGTCCCGACTGGGGGGCAACCCTCTGGGCTTTGATGATTCTGAAAAGGCATTTTGGGCAGCTCAATTTCTGCCGTATGCGGTTGAAGTTCAAATTGGAGAGGAGGTCCCCATACCAGGACGGTGTTACGCTCACCTGGACCCCACAGGGGTGTCGATCGGACCCAGACAGCTGCGGTCTCCTTCAACGTGATGCGTAGTGCAGAGATGACTGTCTGGACTGGCCCGCCTAGTCTTGTCTGCTGGACCCGAAGAAGTATTTTCCTGCAAGTGGAGACAGGGATTAACCACCTGTGGGTTTTAGTGATGACCTCCCAACTGTTCTCGCTCTCCCCCACTAATCACCTGCGATATCCCCTTAGTAACCTCACCCTATGTTCGTAAAAGATGAGCTCTCCATCCTGCGTGTCTTGCAGGGGCGCCTAGATACCAGTTACTTCACTGGTTTGAAGGCATCGGGAGAGTTCCGGTAAGTATTGACTCTGAAGTCCCTGGCGGGATTGGTAAGTATCAAGTTCAAAGAGTTCAATGTGCCCGATGTTCACTCTTGTCCCCTTCCTTCCTTAAATTGCAACTGAGTTTGTGAGAAGAAGGTCTCGTAGCTGCTGCTGGCGTTCAGGGAAGAGTCTGTGTTACCCAACGCTGTCCGGTAACTATTGCATGCGTTAACGTGTTGTTTTTCTCCCTCTTTACCGATGCGGCATATGAAAATGTGGAGAGTTATGGAATAATACCGCCGGTGGTAAATCAGGTAAGTCTATGGTGGTAAGAGGTTGTATTTGTTGATTCCCTTGGCTCACCTTGTTTTTTCTTGTGTCCCCTAGGTGCCGGATTACGGCGAAGAAATGATGGAGACAGTGCCGGATCAAAAGATGCTGTGAGAACTGGTGAGTATGGCGCCGTGCTGGAGCTGGCGAAGCGACGCGTGCAGGACTGATGTACTTTCCAGGTCCGGAGATGAAATGGTTCCGGAATTAGGTGAGGAATTTGAAATAAGTTTGTTTTCTAACCTTGTCCTTTTCTTCTTCTTTTTCCTAGGAGCTCCGGATTCGAGGCGGGCGTGGCAGAAGACTGGATGCTGGCTGCAGGCACGTGGGCGTGGCAGAAGACTAGATGCTGGCTGCAGGCACGGTGAGCGTCACGCTGCTGGATGCAGAATAACGCGAAGCATGTGCTGCTGTTCGGGAGTGGTCTAAATAGCCTCCAAAGTAGTTCCAGGTAAGAAGTTCCCTAGAGCCACGCCCGAGTAAAAAATAGTCCCTGTAACAAAATAGTCCCATCCAGGCCTCATGTAGGCTTGGACTCTTTTGCAGCATGGACTGTATCAGGTAAGTAAAGTCTATGAGCCTGGCGCCTGATTTCTATGATGAGCCTGGCACCTAAGGCGCCAGGACTGAACCCAGACAGCCCCTAGCCGGGGCTGCAGAGGTTTAAACAAATGTCTGGATGCCTGCTCCCGGAGCTGAGGGCCCGGGGGTAGGCATCATGACAGCACCCCTCCCCCAAGGCCCCTCCTAAAGTTGTTCTTCCCCCTGGCCCTGGTTTGTCTGGGAAGTTCCGATGGAATCTTTTCACCAACCGAGGTGCATGAACGTGGTCGTTAGGCTCCCATGATCTTTCTTGTGGTCCGTAGCCCTTCCAATCGATCAAATAAAAAAGTTTTGATTTAATCATCTTTGAGTCCAGGATATTTTTTACTGCGAATTCAGGTTCTCCATCTACCAAGATGGGGTCAGGTGGTTTGGTTAATCTTGTCCCTGGTTGAACTGGTTTTAGAAGTGAAACATGAAAGACAGGATAAATTCGCATATTAGAGGGTAATTCCAATTTGACGGCCACCGGGTTGATAATGGCCTTAATGGTGTAAGGTCCCAAATATCTAGGATTAAAAGACAGAGTTCCCTTCAGAGGTATATGTTTTGTAGCCAGCCAAACTTGATCCCCAATCTGGTATTGTGGAGTTTCACTTCTATGTTGATCAGCATTTTTCTTGTATTTCTCTTTTGCTTGTTTCAAATGTTCTGTGGCTTCCTTAAAGGCTTGTGTAATAGTAGAGTGCAAATGACTAACTGCAGGCATTTCTAAGTGCTGAGGCGAATCGAGCTCTGAGGTTCGAGGGTGATGTCCATATATGGTATAAAAAGGGCTTTGTCCGGTTCCTGAATGTACAGAATTATTGTATGCGTATTCGGAAATCCATAAAATATCTTTCCAATTGCTTTCGGTCTGGTGTAGCATGCAGCGTAGGTACTGTTCAAGGGTCTGGTTGGTCCTTTCCGTCTGACCATCGGTCTGGGGATGGTGACTTGTTGATAGCCTCACGTCGATTTGTGCCAGTTGACAACATTTCTTCCAAAAATGCAAGAAAAATAGACTACCTCGGTCAGAAACCAATACGGAAGGGAATCCGTGTAATCGAACAATGTTTTCGAGGAACTCCTTGGCCAGAATCGAAGCAGAAGGTAACCCCTTTAAAGGAATAAAGTGGGCCATCTTGGAAAAAAGATCCACAATAACTAGGATGGTGTTAAATCCATTACATGGAGGTAGATCTGTGATAAAGTCTACAGACAAGGTGTGCCATGGTGTAGGTGGAATATCCAAAGGTTGTAAAAGGCCTGCGGGTTTTTTCTTCTGGCTTTTGTTTTGGGCGCAAATGCAACAAGACATCACAAATGACTTTACATCTTTTCGCCAAGTGGGCCACCAGAACTGTCTCTTAATTTTTGCTTTAGTTTTTGTGATACCTGGGTGCCCTTCCATCAGGGTGTCATGGTAATTGGAGATGACTAGTTCTTGTATTTCCTTGTGTGGTAGAAATAGTCTTCCTTGATAGTAAGGTAGGTCTTTGACGACTGAGTAGTCCAAGCCTTTCTTTACCCAGTCCTGCAGGGTTGCTGGATCGAAGAGTTGTTGGATTTTTGAATTAATATCTTCTAGTGTCTGTAGAGTAGTTATGCCAAGAATTCTTTGCTCGGGAATTATTGGCACTGGTTCCGGGTTTGCATATGCTTCTCCCATCCCTATTCGGGATAAGGCATCTGCTTTGCCATTTTTGCAGCCTGGTCGATAAGTGATCACGAAATCGAATTCGGCAAAGAACAATGCCCATCGAAGTTGTCGCGATGATTGGGCTTTGGCTGTTTTTAAATACTGCAGGTTCCGGTGATCGGTGATTACGGTAATAGTATGCCTGGCACCAAGAAGATAGTGCCGCCAAGCCTTAAAGCCGGATTTGATGGCTAATAGCTCTTTATCGGTAACCGCATAGTTTAACTTAGGTGCTGAGAACTTTCTGGACCAAAACGCTACTGGGTGAAGTTGACCAGTTTCAGGATCCTTCTGGGACAGGACAGCTCCCATGGCTAAACTGGATGCATCAGTTTCTACTATGTATGGAAGCTCAGGGCGTGGATGCTTTAAGACAGGTGCTGATGTGAATTTCGCTTTCAGCTCTTGGAAGGCCTTTTCAGCCTCTTCGGTCCACAAGAAGCGTTTGTTTTTTCGCAAAAGTGCTGTGATGGGATGTACAACATGGGAGAAGTCCGGAATGAATCTGCGGTAGAAATTAGCAAATCCGAGCATGCTTTGTACCCCTTTGACTGAACTGGGTGATGGCCACTTGAGAATTGCGTCCACCTTTTGAGAGTCTATTCGGACTCCTTTTGGAGTCAGGATTAATCCAAGAAATTCAACTTCCGTAGCATAAAAAACACATTTTTCCAATTTTGCATATAACTTGTGCTGGCGAAGTTTCTCAAGGACTGCACGCACGTGCTTAACATGGTCTGATTCTGAGGAGGAGTACACTAGAATATCATCTATGTATACAATGCCGCAGACGTCAATGAGTTCACGAAGGACATCGTTCATAAAATACTGGAAGGCTGCTGGTGCATTGCACAACCCGAAGGGCATCACCTGATATTCGAATAATCCGTACTTGGCGCGAAAGGCAGTCTTCCATTCGTCGCCTTTCTTGACACGTACCAGATGATATGCCCCTCGGAGATCTAATTTAGTGTAGATACACGCATCCTTTACTTGATCTAGTAATTCGGGGATCAGAGGCAATGGGTATCGTTTTTTTACCACAATCTGATTTAATGCGCGGTAATCTATGCACATTCTAAGGTCACCTTCCTTTTTTGGCACGAAGAATAAAGTTGAGGATGCAGGAGACTTGGAAGGACGAATAAAGCCATTATCAAGGAATTGGTCCAAGTATTGGTGTAGGTGACGATTTTCAGGTTCCGTTAGGGCGTAGATTCTACTGCATGGGGGTTGTGCACCGGGTAGGAGGTCGATTTGACAATCGTATGATCTGTGAGGAGGTAATGTATTGGCCTGTTCTTTTTGAAAAACATCCTGAAATTTGTGGTATTCCTGAGGTAACTGCACGATTGGGTTAACGACTGTAGCCAGGCCTTTGTTCAAAGTTTTCTCCGGGTAACAGGTGTGTGCACAATCCGGGAAGGTTATTCTCTTCTCTCGCCAATCTATACAAGGATTATGTGTTTCCAACCATGGCATCCCCAGTATTATCTGGAACTGTGGGGCTTTGATTAGATCAAACACAATAGTCTCTCGATGCCCATCTTGACTCAACAGTGTCCTCTCTGTAGTGGAATTAGTTACAGGCCCCGAGGCAATCTCATTTCCATCAATTGTGGTGATGACATCCGAAGTGGTCTTTTTGCAAAGAGGTAGATTCATCCTTGACACCAATTCGTGGTCCATATAGTTTCCTACGGCCCCGCTATCTATGTATGCCCTTACTGCGTGCATACGTGATGGCTGCCTGGGATCAAGTAGGACCATTGGGATGATCAGATGCCAGGTCTGAGTGCCCTTCTTTAAGCTCGGCAAGCGGACCTCTACGCTTGTCGGGCATGGTCGTTTCCGGAATCAGGCTCTATGTGGCTTTTATCAGCAACTCCTACCACCTTCTTGGGTGGTTTTGTAGGGCAATCCCCTAGAACATGTCCTGAGGTTCCACAGTACAGACACAACTGCATCTGTTGTCTTCTTTCTCTTTCCTTTTGAGTTAAGGGTCCGTTAACCTGCCCGATCTGCATAGGTTCAGATGCATCTGTTCCTTTGGGGGCAACGTTGGGTTTAACCAATACCCGGTTCTCGAACTTAGCTCGATCAGTCTTTCGGTTCTGAAGTCGGTGGTCTAGCTGGACCACTAAGTCTATAAATTCTGTGTAATCCTGAGGTGGGTTCACAGCTTGAGCCAAGACATCTTTGAGTTCTCCCCGAAGTCCACGATGAAACAATGTAATTCGTTTTTCCTCCGGCCACCCGGTTTCCACCACCAACCTATTGAAGGTTGCAATAGAGGTTAGCAGATCCTGGTTACCTTGTCGTAAGGATAAAAGTTTGTTGTCCAGGGCTTGACCCTGTGAGTGTCTGGCGAATAGTTTTTCCATGCTCCTTTGAAAACCCTGAAAATCCCGGAGAAGAGGATCATCCTGGTTGACTAATGGAATGGACCAATCCGCTGCGCTGCCACTAAGATATGACAATACAAAGGCTACTTTGGCTTGGTCATTTGGAAAGGCTACCGGTCTGCATAAAAAGTGCAAGCGGCATTGGTTCATAAAAACGGCAAACCTTTTGGGGTCCCCAGCAAAGCGTTCGGGTGGAGCTAACGGAATATTTCCTGGTAAAACCACTTGCACAGGATTGCTTGATGAAACAGGGGTTGGGTTTCCCCCATATCCAGGTAGGGGCGTTTGCCCAGCTTGGTTTTGCAGTAGTTGCCTAGCCAGATCATCCTTACGCTCCTTTGAGACAATCAGTTCTCTCCTGAGGGCATTAGTCTCTTGGCGAGCGGCATGTACTTCCGCCCTAAATTCCCCCAATAATTGGGCCAGTTGGTCGGTTCCCGAGGTTTCCATAACACCCAGGTGGGTATTTGTAAAGAGGCTACACGTTCTGTTACGCTCACCTGGATCCCACAGGGGTGTCGATCGGACTCGGACAGCTGCGGTCTCCTTCAACTTGAGGCGTAGTGCAGAGATGACTGTCTGGAGTGGCCCACCTAGTCTTGTCTGCTGGACCCGAAGAAGTATTTTCCTGCAAGTGGAGACAGGGATTAACCACCTGTGGATTTAGTGATGGCCTCCCAACTGTTCTCGCTCTCCCCCACTAATCACCTCCGATATCCCCTTAGTAACCTCACCTTATGTTCGTAAAAGATGAGCTCTCCATCCTGCGTGTCTTGCAGGGGCGCGTAGATACCAGTTACTTCACTGATTTGAAGGCGTTGGGAGAG
Organism: Ambystoma mexicanum; assembly: GCF_040938575.1. NCBI lineage: Eukaryota > Metazoa > Chordata > Amphibia > Caudata > Ambystomatidae > Ambystoma > Ambystoma mexicanum. Next base: position 1,432,140,462 of record NC_090935.1, read on the forward strand.
TTCTGGTAAGTATTGACTCTGATTCCCTGGCGGGATTGGTAAGTATCAAGTTCAAAGAGTTCAATGTGCCCGATGTTCACTCTTGTCCCCTTCCTTCCTTAAGTTGCAACTGAGTTTGTGAGAAGAAGGTCTCGTAGCTGCTGCTGGCGTTCAGGGAAGAGTCTGTGTTACCCAACGCTGTCCGGTAACTATTGCATGCGTTAACATGTTGTTTTTCTCCCTCTTTACAGATGCGGCATATGAAAATGTGGAGAGTTATGGAATAATACCGCCGGTGGTAAATCAGGTAAGTCTATGGTGGTAAGAGGTTGTATTTGTTGATTCCCTTGGCTCACCTTGTTTTTTCTTGTGTCCCCTAGGTGCCGGATTACGGCGAAGGAATGATGGAGACAGTGCTGGATCGAAAGATGCTGTGAGAACTGGTGAGTATGGCACCGTGCTGGAGCTGGCGAAGCGACGCGTGCAGGACTGATGTACTTTCCAGGTCCGGAGATGAAATGGTTCCGGAATTAGGTGAGGAATTTGAAATAAGTTTGTTTTCTAACCTTGTCCTTTTCTTCTTCTTTATTCTAGGAGCTTCGGATTCGAGGCGGGCGTGGCAGAAGACTGGATGCTGGCTGCAGGCACGCGGGCGTGGCAGAAGACTGGATGCTGGCTGCAGGCACAGTGAGCGTCACGCTGCTGGATGCAGAATAACGCGAAGCATGTGCTGCTGTTCGGGTGTGGTTTAAATAGCCTCCAAAGTAGTTCCAGGTAAGAAGTTCCCTAGAGCCATGCCCGAATAAAAAATGGTCCCTGTAACAAAATAGTCCCATCCAGGCCTCATGTAGGCTTGGACTCTTTTGCAACATGGTCTGCATCAGGTAAGTAAAGTCTATGAGCCTGGCGCCTATGGCGCCAGGACTGATTTCTATGATGAGCCTGGCGCCTTAGGCGCCAGGACTGAACCCAGACAGCCCCTAGCCGGGGCTGAGGTTTAAACAAATGTATGGATGCCTGCTCCCGGAGCTGAGGGCCTTGGTCCTGATGCCCGGGGGTATGCATCATGACAGACGGACCCTATAATTCCCACTTTCTCTAAAAATTAAGAGAGGACAGAAAATCCAAAACCCAGACGCTTATGTACACCTGAATCACCATCTCCAACAGCAAGGGTTTGGATTAAACCCAGCACAATTAGTTAACTTAGAACAAAACACCATTCCAATACAGGTGTTCTTAGATTTTCAAGATATCTTTGCTGTGGACTCATACGACTGTCGTCGCAACGAGGTACATTCTACCTCAATTCCCACGGATCCTGGGTTGACTCCTTGTATTCGTGAGGCAATATCGCCTGCCTCTCGCGTCTATGGAGTCCCTTACAGATATCATAAAAAACCTTGAGGCCCGTGGGATAATTTGTCCAGTCCACAGTACCTTTAATAATCCGGTACTAGAAAACCAAATGGCCAGTGCAGACCCTGCGCATATCTCAGGGAGCTGAACAAACGGGTTCACATGTCCCGATGGCCTCTTCCCTACATAGACCCGGGACTGGCCCAGATCCAGGGGTCAAAGGTGTACACTGACATTGACCTGACCAATGGATACTGGGCAGTACCTGTAAGTAGGGAAGACCAGTACACGCTGGCCTTCACCTTTGGGGGGCAGCAGTACACATGGACCCGGACTTCCTTCGGATACATAAACTCTGGCAATTAATTCAACGTTTTCCTGCATAAGGCCATGCCCGACTTGGGTGAAGGGGGTAACCTGGCCTATGTGGATGATGACCTAATTAAAAGCTCAACTGTGGAGAAATACACAGCGGAAATCCGCAATGTTCTGACCCAGTTGAAGGTTGCTGGAGCAGAACTGTCCTTTCAGAAGGCACAGTGGTGTAGGACTTGTGTAAACTTCTTGGGACATGAAATCACCCCTGAGGGTCCCTGTCCCCAGGGGGAGAAAGTGGAAGCACTACTAAAACGGAAAGACCTCACAACTCTGCGTGAACTAAGGAGCCTTCTTGGACTGACTAATTACAGTAATTACAGTAGGAAGTTCATCCCTTGTTAAAGGGGGTGGGGATCAAGTGGGAGTGGGGTCCAGAACAAGCCGAGGCAGTGGAACAACATCCCATCCAGGAGAGCCCAGCTGTCCCAGAATGACCAGATCCCTTGCCTAGCTGATCCCATCCAGGAGAGTCCAGTGGCCTGATTCTCTGGCCCAGCCGTCTTGAGCGACCTGATCCCTTGACCTGGCTTTCCAGAATCCCAAATTCAAGCTTACATTGCAAGTATCACATAATCCCTCTCCCCAGACTGCATATCCTGCTGTTTTGACCCTTGCACCTCATTAAAAATCCCATCCAACATCCCAAATTGCCAGTATTATCTGTTCACCTTTCCATAGAAGAATCTGTTTTAGTCTATGGGCCTCATCACGACTTGGGCGGTAACGGTAACGCTATTAGCGCGGCCGGTATTAGCCCTACCGCCGAACTCCCCGGCGCTAATAGCGCCGGATCACGAGTTCAGCGGTAATGTAAGTCCCCATTCCCCACTGAGCCCATTTGGGAATGCCCCATTCCCCAGTGGGCTCAATGGGGAATCTTCGCGCTAATACCACTGGCGGATTTCCCGCCGGCGGTAATAGCGCGAATTTTCTGCGGATTTCCCCCCAGTTCAGAGCTGGGGCGAAATCCGCCAAAGCCCTGATTCGGCAGACCCTTAAATCCGGCGGTAATAGCGCTACTGCCGGATTTAAGGGTTACCGCCGAAGTCGTGATGAGGCTCTATGTCTGTTAGCGTATTGCTTTTATAATTCTTCAGTTATCTGTGTAAGTCCTTAGTCCCAGAATGACCAGATCCCTTGCCTAGCTGAACCCATCCAGGAGAGTCCAGGAGAGTCCAGTGACCCAATTCCTTGGCCCAGCTGTCCTGAGTGACCTGATCCCTTGGCCTGGCTTTCCAGAATCCGAAATTCAAGCTTACATTGTAAGTATCACATAATACCAGTCCCCAAACTGCATATCCCGCTCTTTTGACCCTTGCACATCATTAAAAATCCCATCAAGGGAGATCCAAAATGGCCACCGGGGTGAGGAGTCGCATCTAAGCGTCGCTCTGCCCGGGCCGCTGAAAAATAAAGCACAAATGAAGCAGTAGGCGGCTCGTTTTGCCCCCCTCCCCAGACAGCTGAAGAGCCCCTCCCAAGGGATAGCGCGGCGCCGACGAACGGCGGCCGACGGACAGAGAACGAAGAGAGCGAGTGATCGGCCCCTCCCCCATCGAGGCCGATCGGAACCTCCCGCGCTGTGGAGGAAGATCCGGCAGACGAAGAGGACAGCTGTGCGGTTGCCCCCTCTGTGGAGCGGGATCCGGGGTGCCACAGGCGACCGTGGCGCACTGACGGGCGGCGGGTGGGAGGCGGGGACGCCACAATAGCGGATTGAAAAGGCGCGGAGGCCGGAGAGGACGGCGGGATCGGGGCGGACCTCTGGAGAAGTGGAGCGGGGGCCGCCCCGAGATACCTTGCCCAGAGCAGAGAGGTGAGCCCAGCAAGGGGGAACAGCGGGGACACCCACACATATGGACAGACAAATACCCCAGGGGGGGAGAACAGAACAAAAGAGAAATTTGGGAAGCCAGAGTGAAATTTAAAGCACATCCACCGCATGGTAGTAATTTACAGCAACATATTGGATGGGGGCATCCCTCTCCCAAAGAATGCCACACCGCATAACGCACTGACCCTCCCCATCAGCCCGAACTCAGCAGAGCGGCAGAGGTGCTAAAGGAGTCCCCCCCCTCCCAAAATATCGAAAGAAAGAGCAGTGGACCCGGAACTGCGGCGGAGAGGACATAAGTAGAGCATACCGGGGAAACCCACTGCCTCCACGCAACAAAGGGGGGAGCCCGGCGCGCCCAAGCCATCATAAGCAGACAGGCACAGGGAGACCACGGGAAAGATACGAAATCACAAGCTCAACGTACAGAAACGACAGGGACTCCGCTTACAAAAGCTTAGTCGAGGAGCCAAATTGGTGGAAACCTGGACAACAGGGCAGCAGGAGGGCGTTGAAGCCCCATCGGTATTCTAACAAGGCACTCTACCATGTCAAGAGCTAAATGGAAGGGTAACCCCACCCAACAGATGCCACAATCCACAAAACAAGGCGCAGACATACTGCAAATGTGGTCAGCAGAGAGCTCTTCGCAATGAAGAGGGAAAACCCAGGGAGAGCCTATGGGGGAGACCGAAACGCTCTCTCAGCAACAACAACCACCTACAAGAGCAGACATGCAAAACTGGTTTATGGACTTGCAAGAAAAGTTCATGTCTACAGTTCAAGAACAATTCACAACCATGAAGAACGAAATGAAACAAGCGGTGCAGGACATGAGAATTGATATAGCCAACCTAGAAGAGAGAACAGACGTAGTGGAGAGGACAGTGCAGAGTCTCGAGGAAGACACGAAACAGACAAGTGAACCACAAGAACATCTGGTACCTGGAAATACAATGTGAAGATTTGGAGAACCGCTCCAGAAGCTCCAACATCCGTATTAAGAACATGGCGGAATCAGTATTAGACAAAGATCTGAAAGAGGCGGTGAAGGAGGTGTTCAGAGACATCCTGGGAGCTCAAGAAGCAGAAGATATTGGAATCGGCAGAGTCCACAGGGTAGGACCTAAAAGAACTGGGGCCCCAGGAGAAAGACCACGAGATGTCCTGGCGGCTCTTTCCTCTTATCCGCAGAAAGAACAGATTCTGAGGAGGGCCAGGGAACCGGAGCATATAAAAATGAATGGGCAAGACATACAATTGCACCAAGACTTAGCTCTAGCGACCCTCCAAAAAAGGAGAGCAATGGCCCCACTGGTCAAAGCGTTAGTAGAGAAACAAATCCGTTACAAATGGACCTTCCCATTTGGGCTACTATTCACATGGGAAGGAAGACAGAGAAGAGTGACCACATGGGAAGAAGGCCTCAGTACGATGGGACTACAAGAGGAAGAGATGGAATGGGAGGAGTCTACACTCAGGAGAGAACGAACAAGGAAACCAGAGGGCTGGGAATCAAGCAAGCAAAAGAAGGCAAACTCAGGAAGGGAGACCCGGAGAAAAGTACCATGAGAAACCTAGAAAATAAATACACTATGGAATCTAGCACAGAATTGCTGAAATAAAGACCCAATCGGGGGGATGGGGGAGAACGGAGCTGCATGAATAACATACAACCGCGGCCTGGTCGTGACCCAGCGGTTTGGATCTCGGTAAGGACAGATGGAACAGTGGGGTTTAGGATTCCCCACAAAATACCCCCCCGAGGGTATGGAGGGCAGGGAGCGAAGGACGCAACGCCCAAGAGTCAGTAGGAACCCTCGCCCTACTCGGGGGACAGTTTGTATGGTTTAATGTTCAATGTTAGGGGGGGAGTTCAGGGGGAGGGGGGCGGGGTCAGAGGCATCACCGTAAAGAATCAAGCACAGAAGGGGACTCAAAGCCAATGCATACTCGCATAACAGAATGTGGATGATACGCATTTTAACCTATAACATCAGGGGCATGAATCATCCAACAAAACGGGTGAAGCTGGAGAAACAGATTAAAAGGGGAAAAGCAGATATACTGCTACTTCAAGAAACCCATATCAGAACGAGAGACAAGCAGAAAACACGCATAAAAGGGTATAAAATATGGGCACAAGCAACGACAACAGAAAAAAAAGCAGGGGTGCTGATAGCGGTGAAAGAAGGGAAAGACACTAAACTGATGGACACGGTCATAGACAAAGAGGGAAGATATGCCTTTGTCAATGTGGAGATTGAGGGATATCGCATTACCCTTGCCTCAATATATGCACCCAATCAGGGACAGGATGGTTTTCTCAAAGACGTCCTGGGGAAATTAGAAGACTTTGCAAGGGGGGGAGGTGATTATGGGAGGGGACTTCAACATGGCGTGGAACCCACATTTAGATAGAGGTACGGGGAGCATGCACGGCCAAGGGGCACCATCAAAGCGTCTTAGACAACAGATGGACCACATGTCCTTGAATGATGTTTGGAGGGAACTGTAGGGGGAACAAAGGGGATACACATATTTCTCGCATGTTCACAATTCCATGTCAAGGGTAGACTACTTCTGGGTATCGGTGGGTCTCATGGGTAAGATACAAGGGCTAGAAAAGGGAGCGATAGCACTCTCGGACCATGCCTCACTATGGCTAGACGTGTCTCTTCCTGGGAAGAGGAATGGGCTCTGGAGGTGGAGGTTACCGCTGGAACTGATCCTGGACCCAATAACCGGGGAATCCATAAGGGAAATGATAGAAGAATACTTCGCACAGAATGACACCGGGGAAGTCACTATGTGCACAGTCTGGGACGCGTTTAAAGCAGTTATTCGGGGGAAAATGATGCCGTTGAAAATTACGAAAGATAAACAAAGGTTTATGTGGGAAAAGGAGCTGGAAAAAACAATCGAAGATATCCAAGAGAAAATGCTGTCACACCCCACTAAGATATTGAAAAGATTGCTGAAACATACACAGGGCCAATTAGAGATGCTACACACAAAAGGTGCAGAAAGGAACTTACTCTATCTGAAACAGAGATACTACATTAAAGCGAACAAAGCAGATAGACTCTTAGCGAGACAACTCCGTGCGAAACAGAAAGAAACAACAATTAAGGCCATGCGTAATGCGAAAGATGACATACAAACGCGCACATAAGACATGGGGGAAGCACTGAGGGAATACTACCAAACTCTCTACTCCACAGAACGCCCTAATACAGACGCCCAAGATTCTTATCTAGAAGCCCTACAGATCCCACGGATATCAGAGGAGGATAAACAGTCCCTAGAGAACCCAATTAGTGAATAAGAAGTTAGAAAAGCAATAAATGGACTCCCAGTTAACAAAGCACCAGGTCCAGATGGTTTTACGGCCCCGTTTTATAAAAAATACTCAGACTAATTGACCCCAGTCTTAACTAGGCTCCTGAACTCATTTAAGGATAGCAGCAACATGACCCCCACAATGAATGAAGCGAAGGTGCTAATTTTCCACAAAACGGGTAAAGATCCAACATACCCTGCATCATATAGACCAATCTCCCTGATAAATCTAGATGCAAAAATATATATACGAAGATTCTGGCAACAAGACTATCCCCGCTCCTCCCAAAACTGATCAGTATGGACCAATCAGGCTTCATTCCTGGCAGGCCAACCCATGACAATATTAGGAGGCTCATTCATCTAGTGGACAAAAATAGGCATAACTCACACCTCAGCGATGCTGCTATCAGTAGACGGCGAGAAGGCTTTTGATCGGGTGGAATGGTCAATGTTATTTAAAGTTCTAAAGTGCATGGGCTTTGGAGAACAATATATTGGGAGAATCAGAGCGAAATATAACTCCCCATCCAGCAGAATAGCCATTAACGGAGAGGTAACTAACAAGGTGATAATATCAAGAGGGACAAAACAGGGCTGCCCCTTTTCCCCATTACTGTACGCTATCTTCTTAGAACCTCTACTAATAAAAATAAGGGAATCGACACTCATAAGAGGGATAGATATGGCAGGACAGCAACATAAGGTGATAGCATACGCGGATGATATGCTAATAGATCTAGAAGATCCAGAATCCACTTTATCAGCAGCGGTTGGGGAATTAGAAGACTTTGGGGCCATCTCAGGTCTAAAAATAAATAGAAAAAAATCAGAAATCCTAATCCTGGCGGGGGATAGAGCAAACATAGAAGGGGAAGCAAAGCTACTGGACCTTAAGATCGTAGAAAAGGGTATAAAATACCTGGGAATAATAGTACCTCAAAAAATTGGGCAATTCTATGGGGAAAATTACCCGCGGCTACTCGCAAACATCCGAAGAGAAGTAGGCAGATGGAATCCTTTACAGATATCTTGGTGGGGCAGGATACAGTCAGTTAAGATGACTATCCTCCCAAGGGTACTATACTACTTTCAGGCTCTCCCGGTGGGCGTCCCCAATACGTTCTTCAAAACTCTAACGAAACTTGTATCATCCTTCATATGGAAAGGGAAAATGCCGAGAATAGCTAGGACCGTCCTCACGGCACCAACCAGCGAGGGGGGGATGGCACTTCCCCACTTTAAGAAATTCTTTCAGGCGGCGCAGCTTACGGTCCTGCGGGAGTGGTTGGGGGAGAATCCACAACAGATCTGGGCCAAACAAGATAGGGCAGTAGCGAGAACCCCACTGGTAGAGCTTCTCTGGAAACAGAGGCAACACAGACACGAAAACTTAGGGATAAGTGAAATAATGAAGACCACGCTGGAAGCATGGGATATCTAAACACGGAAAGGTATAATGACCACAACGCTGGGACCCTTTACGCCCATAAGCAGGAATATGCAATTCCCTCCAGGGATGGAACAAGGGGCATATGATAACTGGTAGGAAGCAGGCATAACGAAAATAGGAGAAATGCTCGAGGACAATGAAATCAGGTCACTAGAATCCTGCTTTGCAAACTCAACTCTCCCCAAATGCGATGTATATAGATACGAGCAGTTAAAACATTGGCTAAATTCCCCGATCATCACCAAAGCAGCAACTAGGGATCTTACATTGTTCGAGACATACATCATTTCCAACACAGGGGCAAAAAAATGGGTATCGACTCTGTATAAATTCATAAACACACAAGGGGAAGAAGTTAAATGGTCATACAGGATCAAGTGGGGCAAAACGTAAGGGGAGGAGCCGATGAAAAGACAGTGGGAGGATCTATGGAAACAGATCCCGAAAATGACTTGCTCGGCACAGACCAGAGAGATGTGGATCAAAATAATGACACAGTGGCACTATTCCCCAGAGAGGCTGCATTCGATGTTCCCCAACACGTCAAATCAATGTTGGAGAGGATGCGCCGAGGTGGGAACGTGGAAGCATATCTGGTGCGATTGTATAGGCATAAAGCCCTTTTGGGAGGAAGTTAAAGGTGAGATGGGAAAGTGTTCCCGGATGTGGGGCAGATTGTAGAAGGGGTGTGGCTTTGTGGAATTAGAGATGACACAACAAGGCTTTACAACAATTCACAGTGGAAAAGCTTTATGGGACTTCTCATTGCGGCATGGACAACAATTGCCCAGAACTGGAAGAATAAAAACACCCCACTGACATATACTTGGCTACAGAAGGTATGGGCCCATATAACAATGGAAAAAATCACCCACATAATCCAAGGAACGAGGGACAAGTTTGTAAAGGAATGGGAAGGGACTCTGCAATACCTCCAGTCAGATTTTATGGAACAATGGTGCCCCCATAATATCAAAGTATCAGACATTTTCAAAGCATAAAAGGAACCCTTGACACCACGATATCAAGTGACCCAAGGGGAGGGAGGGGGGAGGGAGAGGGGGATGTTATAATGTTTGATGTTTATTCTATGTAAAACCAATAAATACAAGTTTTAAAAATCCCATCCAAAATCCCAAATTGCCAGTATCATCTGTTCACCTTTCTATAGAAGAATCTGTGTTAGTCTATGTCTGTTAGCATATTCCTTTTATAATTCTTCAGTTATCTGTGTAAGTCTTTAGTACCATTTTGAAGTAAATTAATGAATTCCCCTATAAGGAGATTCACGGTGCGAGCTGGTTAAAATTTGAAATAAACTGTTACGCTCACCTGGTATCCACGGGGGTGCCACAAGATGCTGGATGGGGCATCTGTGTGCTATCTCGGGCTTTCTCTGCTTCGTTATTTGGCTGGTGGGGGGTGGCACCTGTGACAGGAGAATGGAGCAATTAGGTTTGGGTCCTTGGTGGGTGACACTCCCACCTCCCTCTGATCCCGAATCCCTTTTCCCCTGGGGTTATTTCTCACCTTGGATAGATAAGCGTAGAGCTCTCTGTCCTGCTTCTCTGTGCAGGAGCGCGTTGTGAGTGCGGGCGTTCCGTTGGATCTAGTTGCTTCACTGGTGCGTGGGCCTTTGTATTGGGTCCAGATCGGCTGTGACTTCGACTCTTCTTGCTGTCTTCAGGTGAATTATAGTGTCTTTTCTAGTCTCTAATCTGTCCTTTTCTCCGCTCTCCGTTTGTTCTTCTTTTCGATGCTGCCTTTTTCCGACTATGCAATTTCTCTAATAATGTCTTTTGTTTCCGCAGGTAAGGCTGCGGTAAGAGTTATTGATGAGAAGCCGGCATAAGATGACCATGCAGCGCCGGGCGGCAAAGATTGCAGGTAAGTGTTGTTGTGCGGAGCGTAGCGCTGTTATTGGATTTATTGCGAGTGTTGCTAACCTGCTGTTTTTGTTCTCTCTCCTCTTTATCCCACCGTTGTTGGTTTCAGTGATGTTCCAGAATGGCGAGTGAGCGAAGCGCGGAATGGTTTCAGGATCCGCTGCTTACCCAGTTAAGTGTTGTTAGTAATGCTGTTCTTGTTTCTTCCACCATTGCAGGTTGCGGTGATGTTCCGGAGTGGCAAGCGAGCAAGTGCAGAATGGTTTCAGGATCCGCTGCTTACCCACGTAAGTTTTGTTAGTAATGCTGTTCTTGTTTCTTCCAGGTCGGTGATGGCATCAAGATCGAGGGCTTCAGGATCGGGCCGGAGATAAGCAGGTGCTGGACAAGGTGAGCGTTATGCTGCAGGAGTGCAGAATAACGCGAAGCGTGTGTTCCAGGTTGGGCGTGGCTTGTATAGCCAGTCACACCTGAAGGCCCCGACCACACCCAAAACACTGGTCTGCATAGTTCGGTTCTAGGAACAGAACTGTTCTACAGGCCTACATGTTGGTTTTAAACCCAAACTGATACTTGTCCTATTCCTGATAATGAGCCTGGCGCCAGAGGTGCCAGGACTGACTCTGTTTTTACAGTGTTTAAAGGCCCTTGGGGCCACTTTTGAGAGCTGTAGTCCCACTGTTGCCAGGGGGCTGTTATGTTTGAGGGGGTCGGGGGCCTGAATTGTGACAGCATTCCCCCATAAGGCCCATCTCACGTTGATCCCTCCGTCTGGTCCTGGCTTGGTTCGATGATTTCGATGGAAACGTTTTACCAAACGTGGCGCAATGATGTGATCACTAGGCTCCCATGTCCTGTCCTGAGCGCCGTATCCCTTCCAGTCTGCTAAATAAAATAACTTGGATCTGGTGAATTTTGAATCCAGGATATCTCTGACTTCAAATTTGGGTTCTCCGTTAACCAATAACGGATTTGGTGGTGACTTGACCCGAGTATCAAGGCTGTACAGTTTTAGGAGTGATACATGGAATACTGGATGGATCTGCATGTTTGACCGCAAGGCTAGTTTTACAGCCACAAGGTTTATAATGGCTTTGATGGTATACGGTCCTAGGTACCTGGAACGAAATGTTCGAGTTCCTTTCATGGGCATATGCTGTGATGCCAACCAGACTTCGTCTCCGACTTGTTATTCAGGGGCTTTCCTTCGATGTTGTTCAGAGAACCTTTTCTGTATTTCTTTAGCTCGAGCTAGGTGTTCTGCTGCCCTTTCAAAGGCCTGAGTGATGGTTGTATGTAAGGTCTTTACTGCGGGCATTTCCATGGCCATGGGGAGACCCAACTTGTAAGTACGTGGATGTCTTCAATGCATGGTATAAAATGGACTCTGTCCAGTGCTGCTGTGTAGCAAATTGTTGTAGGCATATTCAGCTATCCATAGCACATCCTTCCAATTTCCTTCAACTTGATGTAGCATGCACCTTAGGTATTGTTCCAGTGTCTGATTTGTCGGTCTGTTTGATCATCAGTTTGGGGATGGTGACTCGTAGATAGACGGATATCAATTTGGGCAATCTCACAACCTTTCTTCCAGAAGTTGGAAATAAATTGGCTACCTTGGTCTGAGATCAGGATGGAAGGGAAACCATGTAATCGTACAATTTGCTCTAAAAACACCTTTGCCAAACTGGACGAGGTTGGTAGGCCCTTGAGTGGAATGAAATGGGCCATTTTGGAGAATAGGTCTACTACCACTAAGATGGTGTTAAATCTGTGGCAGGGAGGAAGATCTCTGATAAAGTCGAGGGAGAGTGTGTGCCAAGGTGCAGGCGGAATTTCCTAGGGCTGTAGAAGACCCGCAGGTTTTTGTTTCTGAGATTTGTTCTGTGCACAAATGCTGCATGATAGCACAAACTGCGTGATATCCTTTTGCCAGGTCGGCCACCAATAGTTCCTTTTTACCTTAGCTAGGGTCTTGGCAATTCCTGGATGTCCTTCTACCAGGAGTCGTGATAGCTGGAAACAATGTTTTCCTGTAATGCTTTATTCAGTAGATATAGACGTCCTCTGAAGAATGGGAGTTGGTCCCTTTTCGTATGATGTTCACTCCGGGTGGTCCATTCTTGTAAAACCTTGTTGTGCATCAGGAGCTGAATTCCCACTTGGAGATTGTCCAGAGATAACGTCCTAGTTATCCTAGTAGTCTTTCACCCGGAATAATGGCTACAGGGTCTGGGGGTGACTATGCATTCTCATCGATACCCATGTGGGACAGGGCGTCAGCCTTTCCGTTCCAGACTCCAGGTCGGTACATGATTACATAATCATATTCTGCGAAGAATATGGCCCATCGGAGTTGACGAGATGATTGAGCCATTGCTGTCTTAAGGTATTGCAGATTACGATGATCTGTGATTACCGTGATGGTATGTCTGGCGCCTAGAAGATAATGTCGCCAAGCCTTAAAGGCCAATTTAATTGCTAGGAGTTCCTTATCTGTTATCACATACTTAAGCTCGGGTTTAGAAAAACTATGTGACCAAAAGGCCACAGGGTGTAGCTGGCCGGTCTTGGGATCTCTTTGGGAGAGAACAGCCCCCATTGCCATGCTGGAGGCATCGGTTTCTAATACATATGGGAGATCTGGGTGGGGGTGTTGCAGCACCGGGGCTGAGGTAAATCTTTTCTTGAGTTCTTGGAAAGCCTTCTCCACCTCATCTGTCCATTGGAAATGTTTGTTTTTACGTAATAAAGAAGTAACCGGGAGTACAATCTGGGAAAAACCCAGGATAAATTGGCGATAAAAATTTGCAAAGCCGAGCATGCTCTGAAGGCCTTTGACTGATGACGGTGATGGCCAGTTAAGAATGGCATCCACTTCATGCATATCCATCTAGACACCTCTGGGAGTGAGGACAAAACCAAGGAACTCGACTTCGGTGACATGGAAGGAGCATTTTTCAAGTTTGGCGTATAGTTGGTGCTGCCACAGTTTTGCAAGGACGGAGCGAACGTGCCTAACATGGTCCTGTTTAGAAGCCGAGTACACCAAGATGTCGTTGATGTAGACTAGGGCACATACGTCGATCAGCTCATGCAGTACGTCGTTCATGAAGTACTGGAACGCTGAGGGTGCGTTGCCAAGCTCAAAGGGCATCACCTGATATTCGTTCAGTCCATATTTGGTACGAAAGACGGTTTTCCATTTGTCTCCTTTCTTTATGCACACAAGATGGTATGCCCCCCTGAGGTCCAGTTGGGTGTAAATTTGGGCATCTTTGACTTGGTCCAGTAATTCTAGGATAAGGGGTAGTGGATAGCGTTTTTTTGCAGTCACTTGATTTAATGCTCGACAGTCGATGCACGTTCCCAAGTCCCCCTCCTTCTTGGGTACGAAGAAGAGGGGGGAGGCTGCTGGGGACTTGGATGGGCGGATAAAACCGTTTGCCAGGTATTGGTCCAGATAGGATTTCAGATGAAGATTCTCAGGTTCGGTGAGTGTGTAAATCCGGCTACATGGGATTTGCGCACCAGGTAGGAGGTCGATTTGACAGTCATATGGCCTTTGAGGAGGCAGAGTATTGGCCTGCTCCTTCTGGAAGACGTCTTTATAGTCTTGATATTCGCTTGGTTGCGCATCCGTTACGCCTAGTACCACAGCCCCTTTAACTCGGACATGTCTCTTCGCTTCTGACAATGACACTTCCACTTGGTAGCACGTGTGAGCACACTCGTTGGGGAAGGTTAGATTTTTTGTACGCCAGTTGATGTTGGGATCATGAGCCACCAACCACGGCATCCTTAGAATCACCCGGAACTGAGGGGACTTGATAATGTCGAAGACGATAGCTTCCCGATGTCCGTCTTGACACAGAAGGGTCATTTTCACTGTGCGCTGCGTCACAGGACCAGAAGATATCTCGGTACCGTCGACAGTGGTGACCTTCTCATTTGTCATTTTTTGACAGAGGGGAAGCCCCATCCTTGTTGCCAGGTCTTGGTCTATATAGTTACCAATGGCTCTGCTATCTATGTATGCCTCCCAAGTATGCATCCAAGACGGTTGTTGGTGACTGATCAAAATCACAGGCAGGGCAAGGTGCGAGGTCTGTGGCTCCTTCCTTTCGCTCAACAAACGGACCTCTATGCTTTCCGGGCCTGGAAGTTTTCTGACTCTCGTTCTCCTTCCTCTTTTTCTGTAGCCCCAACTGTTCTCCTACGGGGTTTCACCAGACATTCTCTGAGGAAGTGACCTGATTTCCCGCAGTACAGACATAATTGCTGTTGCCTCCTTTTGTCTCTTTCGGCTTTGGTTAACGGACTCGTACTCCTCCTATTTGCATGAGTTCAGAAGAGTTCTTTGATGATCGGGAAATGTTCTCCTTTGGGCGTACGTACATAGCTCGAATGTCCGTTCTGGCTCAGTCTGTTCTTATATCTTGCAGCCTATGATCTAACTGTACAACCAGGTTAATGAACTCTGCACAATCCTTTGGAGGGTTTACCACCAGGGCTAGTATGTTCTTTAGTTCACCTCTTAGACCTCAATGGAACAATGTGGTTTGTTTCTCCTCAGGCCAACCTGTTTCAATGACAGGTCTGTTGAAGGTTGCGATATACGTTAGCAAATCTTGGCTGCCTTGGCGGAGAGATAGGAGTTTGTTGTCCAGGGCTTGGCCCTGGGTGTGTCGGGCGAAGACCTTCTCCATTTCCTGTTGAAACCCTCTGAAATCTCACAGGAGCGGGTCATCCTGGCTCACTAATGGTACTAACCAATCCGCGGCACTGCCACCCAGGTATGATAGTACAAAAGCAACCCGCGACTGATCGTTAGGAAAAGCTCCGGGTCTGCAAAGGAAATGGAGGCGGCACTGGTTCATGAACACCGCATATCTTTTTGGGTCCCCAATAAAACGTTCCGGTGGGGCCAAAGGGACTGCCCCAGGAAGAACCACCTGCACTGGGTTGACGGATGTGGCTGGAACCGACAGCATGCTTCCTGACAACGGGGCCTGGCCAGCTTGCGCCTAAAGTAATTATCTGGCTAACTCATCAGTGCGATCCTTGGTGACAATCAACTCCCTCCTTAGGGCGTTGGTTTCTTGCCGGGCGGAGTGCACCTCGGCCCCTAACTCCCCCAATAACTGGGCTAGCTGGTCAGTCTTCGACATTTCCATGACACCCAGGTGGATGTTTGATTGAGGCTTTGCGTTCTGTTACGCTCACCTGGGATCAGGGGTGCCACACGATGCTGGATGGGGCGTCTGTGCACTATCTCTGGCTTTCTCTGTTTCGTTATTTGCCTGGTGGGGGGTAGCGCCTGTGACAGGAGAATGGATCAATTAGGTTTGGGTCCTTGGTGGGTGACACTCCCACCTCCCTCTGATCCTGAATCCCTTTTCCCCTGGGGTTATTTCTCTCCGTCCTGCTTCTCTGTGCAGGGGCCCATTGTGAGTGCGGGAGTACCGTTGGACCTAGTTGCCTCACTGGTCCGTGGGCTCTTGTATCGGTTCCAGACCGGCTGTGACTCCGACTCATCTTGCTGTCTTCAGGTGAGTTTTAGTGTCTTTTCTAGTCTCTAATCTGTCCTTTTCTCCTCGCTCCGTTTTGTTCTTCTTTTCGATGCTGCCTTTTTCCGACTATGCAATTTCTCTAATAATGTCTTTTGTTTCCGCAGGTATGGCTGCGCTTAGAGTTCTTGACGAGAAGCTGGATGAAGATGAGCATGCAGCGCCGAGCGGCGAAGATTGCAGGTAAGTGTTAATGCGCGGTACGCAGCGCTGTTATTGGATTTATTGCGAGTTTTGCTAACCTGCAGTTTTTGTTCTCTCTCCTCTTTCTCCCACTGTTGCAGGTTGCGATGATGTTCTGGAACGGCGAGTGAGCGAAGCGCGGAATGGTTTCAGTATCCGCTGCGTACCCAGGTAAGTGTTGTTAGTAATGCTGTTCTTGTTTCTTCCACCGTTGTAGGCTGCAGTGATGTTCTGGAGTGGCGAGCGAGCAAGTGCGGAATGGTTTCAGGATCCCCTGCTTACCCAGGAAAGTGTTGTTACTAATGCTGTTCTTGTTCCTTCCAGGCCGGTGATGGCGTCATGATCGAGGGCTTCAGGATCGGGCCAGAGATAAGCAGGTAAACAGGAGCTGAACACGGTGAGCGGCACACTACAGGAGTGCAGAATAATGCAAAGCGTGTGTTCCAGCTTGGGCGCGGCTTATATAGCCAGCCACACCTGAAGGCCCCGACCACACCCAAAACACTGGTCTGCATAGTTTAGTTCTAGGAACAGAACTGTGCTACAGGCCTCCATGTTGGGTTTAAAACCAAACTGATACTTGTCCCATTCCTGACAATGAGCCTAGCGCCAGAGGCACTAGGACTGACTCCAAGTGTTCTTTTTACGGTGTTTAAAGGCCCATTGGGGCCACTATTGAGAGCTGTTGTCCCACTGTTGCCGGGGGGCTGTTATGTTTGAGGGGGTCAGGGGCATGAATCATGATATAAACCCCCTTGCATGCAGTGTCTTTCTTTATATAATATAGCCATTAAAATATAGACTCAGTAGAACTAGTAATTGTGCAACAAATATCGAATTTGCCTGTGTATTTTGCATTTCTATATATTCCAATTTGCATTTATCCCATAGAAAAACCCAAACTTTTATCCCATTACGAGTAATCCCATTCCCTCAGAAGCCTGTCTGTTATGTGCCTGTGTTTCTTATCCTAAAAAACTATTTCCGAGTTTGACAGCTAAGCCCCTTTTCTTAGTTGCTTGTCATTTTAAAGCCTGTGTGAAAAACAAATTGCAATTCTGCCGCGTGTGTTTTCTTCTGCATTGTTTTCTTCCCAAAATTGATTTTCTCACCTGTGTTCACGTTGCTTTAGTGCCCTGCTCAGTAGTCTCTAAGCTTCCTTGTCTCTTAAGTGCAGCCACACGAATTTCTGTCCTAGCTATCCCACCACAATTGTAAACTGATGTACAAGTAACAAGTAAAATATGAGTATGCCATTTTGCTCCTAAATAGGGTTTTCATTTTCGTTTCTGGCCTCCCATCTTGGGGTGCTGGGCTGAATTCAAAATTTTCTCTTTTCATACTGATTCCTTGCCACTACTTTCCATCCACAAATAATTTAGTTAGCAGGTGTTTGGGGGAAGTTTCCTGGGCTAGTGCTTAACTTGATTATCATCTGTTCTGAAAAACGATTTTGCTTCTGTTTTCTATTAAAGGTTTCTGTGTATTATGTTAGAAGTTTGAATTAACTGTGTTGTAGGATTTTTGCATTTGCATTGCCACAACAGTGGTGGCTGCTGCCCAAATTTTGATTTGCTTGTTTTTCATTGAATTCAAAAAATGTATAAATATCATATTGTTACCCACCGGCCTGGCTCATATTCTGTTGCGACACAGGGTATTTGTTAAGATGGGTGTGAGACGGATCGGGGCCTTCTCAAAGAAAGGACCCAAAGTCAATGAAAGATAAAAAGCATTTTTATTGTGCGCCACATTCATTGTCAGTGGAAGAAGTCCCTGGCTGGAGTGTGCCCTGTTATAAAACCGTTACAAATGAAGATGACACCAGATACTACACACAACGTAAACATGTGGAATGTGTGGAAATACACATGAACAGGTGGCAATACATCCCCAATGAGAGTCAACAAAAACAATCATAAGACATTCACACATCACCACAACCATACCCTTATGTACATCATCACACACACAACTGAAGCCTCCATGCCAACCACACTGATATACTGAGGCCAAACATGCAGTGACCATGCACACGAAATGGAAAATAAAAATCATCCAGTGCACTCTCAAGCCGTCTGATGGCCTCACCCCCACATGTCAGGCACATGTGCACCCCTCCACGCGCAAACATAACAGCATCAATATGACACACACAGTCTGCCCACAATACACATGACCTGCAATGAACCGATGCACTGGGAGAAGTATAAAAAATCAAATGCGTAGCCAGATAAATGAACTGCTCAAAGCGTGGAATGAGGTCACGAGAAACCTGTATCGAACATAATTATATACATGTTAAACAGGCAAGGAATGTCTTTGAAGTTTGGGGATCAAAGAAAAAAACAGAAATGAAATCTATCCCTAAATAACTATATACAAAGGAAGTGGGCTAGTCCTCACCAATCTCTGACAAACGTTCCACCAGGGCTGAGTCATAGGCCGCATCCTCCTCCCTCAGGCGGACCTCTGTTGTTGCCTGGAGGGCTTGCTGCGTGGCCACCATCTGTAGTTTTGCCTGCTCTGTCGACCTGCAAGTTGTCTCCAGGATGGCAGCCCACCTCCATGCCCGCTGCAACACCACCTCAGCCCTGGCCACCATCACTTGTGCTTCCTGTACCCACTGCCTCTTTGCTACCAGCTGCCTCCGATATTGCTGGAACACAGAAGACAATGCCTGCAAGGCCCCCTATCTTCCTCCTGCCTCATAGGTGCCAGTTGCCTCCTCAGGGTGGTATGACCTGCCAGAGTCTGCCTCCTCACAGTTGTGATCTGCTGCCGCTGTGCCAAGTGCACGCTGTGTAGGTATGCCTTCCAATGTGATGACACTTGTCGGGGCGTACGGCACTTGCACTGCTCCGAGATAACACCTGACCCCGTGGGCTGGGCTGCAATGCCCACCTCCTCCACCTCTGTCAACCTGGATGACTCCAGGGTGTCTTCCCCCATGGATGGCCCCTGTGTGGCATCACCATGGCCCACCGCTGCTGAGGAGTGCCCTGCTTCATTCACCTCCTGGGGCTTCCCCCAGCAGCCATGCCCGATGGTCCTGGCACTCCCTCAGCCACCCAGAAGATGAGCTATTACAGGGGAGTGGTTGGGGTATGCGCCTTGGTATGGTGGCTTGGTCCCCGCTTCCACGCTCCACAGCACTGCTTCCACCCTCTTCACCTGCTGCAGCAACTGTGGGAAAGGAGACATAGAACATTGACATCAGTCTACAGTGTCAAACACAATATTCACAGTAACATGAAGTCACCATGGGTCAACCAGCAACAGTCACACACACTCACGCCCATGCAATTTCCATGAAAACAGACACACCAATCCAGGGTCAATGATGAGCGCAGTCACCCCACATTCACATGTAAACACAGCATAAAGGCGGCAGTCCACAGACACATAGCAAGCAATATCACATGTCGCAATACCAAAGCCAAGGTGACCCAACTGCAACCTGCTGCGTTGCTAGGGGAGTTAATGCACAGGGTCACAAGGGTAGTCAGGGAGTCAACTTGTAGGTTGGGCAAACACAGAATGCACAGAAGCACTGATGGACTGGGGTACGGCTGGGTACACATTGGTAGCAAGACACAGAGTGGAATGTTGGCTCTCACTAGACAGTCATGAATGCACTACGCAAAGCATGGCCATGCAAACACCTGCTTGGGCATCTGTCCATACAATTACATCAAACAACATTCATGCCTGACAGCCTGGCCTGTGAGCATGCAACACATACATGAACAAATTGCAGAGGCACCCGTGAGTATGCCGTAGCCCCAAGCCAATACACATGACATGATCACACATCAACTCAGACTACACATGCAGCAGCATGACAGATCTCATCGAAGTCCCCAAAATCTCGATGCCAAAACACGACACCGCCAAATATCCATACACATGTGTCACCTGCAGACGTTGAGAGCGCATTGCCACACATTGCAATAGTCCACACAGCATTATGTCCATCATGCATGCCCTTCACATGGGCACAATATCATCATCTGGCACCCTTGCTTTCCAAGCCTTTCTAACCATGAAGTGACATTGTAGGGGCACGGATGGCGCAACTGTACAACTACCAACACTGCAAATACCATTGCATGTCCAATCAACAGATGTCAGACTTCACACACGGTGAGCATTGTCTGGGGGCTGCATGCTGCTGTGGATCACTGAAACACACATGCCACATTCATAAGGGAGTAACTATAAACATGCAATGCAGGCCGATGCACAACACACATGCACTGTAGAGCAGTGCCACACATGGCTACTCACCAGCAGCATCCAGACGCCATTTCCACTCACAGAACTGGGGATAAAGCTCTGGGTCGAACCTCGTCAGGACCTGCATGTTAGTGGTGGAAAATATGCACCTGCCTGCCTAGTGCACCACCACCATGGCACCGGCCTTCAGAGCTCACAATGCTTTTGTGTGGGTCCTGAACTTGAGGTCCTCCCATCGCTTGTGCATGCTCTTGGGGCAGCAGACTGCCACCCCCTCCATGTTGATGGCACCCGTGATGTTTGTTGGGAAGGAAGTAGTCCTAACCCACCCCCCTTGACATGAGATACGTGAGTAGAGTAATCTAACAGGAGCAAAACCGCCCCCCTCCCGACTGACATGGGCACAGAGCCTTATACCATAAATGTTAGGGAGAATTCTCCAAATGTGCTGATTTCCCTTACCTTTTGAGACCCCCAGAAACTTTGCGGGATTTCTAAGATTTCTAGGATTTTATTTTTTACCTTTCCCACACTTCCATGTATTTTGTGTGTGTTTTACTTTTGTGTTCTTTGGTTGTGGAGTTTTAAACAACTCCAGTGGCATCATCTTTTTCTGTGTGTCAAGCAGCACCTTCAGTGCAGTGGCACAGGGGTGTCTTTTCAGACTCCCCAAAGGTTTAACTACCTTCCCTGAGAATGACTACTGTCTCTCAGGGCATGTAAAGGTAAATTGCCTTTACTAGTCTCTTTAAATTTACTGACCCAGAACACCCTATCTTACTATAGAGTGCTTGAGAGGTTGCTTAGCTTCCCCTGAGTCAAAACACTCAAGTAACAGTAAAATGTTACCTTTTGATATTTTAAATGTCTGGTGGCAGTGGTTTAGATCAACTACCGTGATTTTTCACGACCGCTAACAACGGTAGCTCAAAATCAGGGGTAGCCATGTTTTTCAATATGGCGCCCCAGACCTATCTGTAAAAACAGACTCTGGTCATTTTTTTTCACCGTTTCTTTTAGGAAAAGTCATTCTTGTGTTTGTCTCTGCGCACCAAACCAGGTTTGGTCCCTTTGGTCATGCCCTTTGGCGGGCTTCTGTGCTGAAGCCCTCCTCTGGTGCCAGTTTGTCTGATGTGGACAGGATGTGAGGGAGGTGACCGAAACTCCCTGTGCTTAGTCTCCTAGGAGACCTGAATGCACTGTGGTGTGATTGGCCGACTGGCTGTCCGGCAAGAACAGCCACCGTGCTGTATGAGTGACAGCCAGGCTGAATGAATGGGGGGAAAACTGTTTAAAAGCAGGTCTCTCGGACTTGGAAAGCAGAGCTGACCACTGGAACAAAAGAACCGAAGAGGAGAGGAAGGAAGAGGACTGCTGCAACTCCCAGACGACCGGTGAATCCCTGCTGCAGGTCCGAATTGCCTGAAACTTCGACGACAGAGAAGCCCTTCAAGGTTAACTTCTTCCCTTGAGTTTGGTGGGAACAACCAACTCGCAAGCCACCTGGACACCGTCCTATACTGGTCGAATTTTCTTCAGAGTGCTGCTGAAAACCAGATAGCCCGAGGGAAGGAAACCAGGGGGACTTTAAGGCACTCACACCATAAACCGATGTCTTGCTACAGCTTTTGGCCTCTTCACTGGGCAGTGCATGAACCTCCCGACATCCTCCTTTTTGTCCCCACGACTGAAGCTCAAGAACAGCGAGATCTGCTCGAACTTCCAGGAACAACTGCCTCAGCTACAGCTTTCTTCATTTAAAAGGTACTGTGCAAACGCGGTCCGGAAATCTTTTCAGCCATCGAGAAAGCGCGTGAAACTTTCCTCAACTACGAAGGCTTGTTCTTCCCTAAACATTCGGCAAACTTTTCGCCAAGCCAAATCCTTTAAAAATCTGTGGCAAAGACTTAACCGTTACTTACCAGAACTGTGCTATCCTATACAAAAGACTCTAAACCATTGACTTTGGTCCAGGCCTACTGAGAAGAATTGCTGGTTGTATTTAACTTGAACCCTTTGCCCTGCCTAGGATTGTATTTGGGCTGTCTATTCTTATAACCTTGTCTTTTCCTCCCTTTTCTAAGTATCTAAA
Source organism: Ambystoma mexicanum (assembly GCF_040938575.1). Taxonomy (NCBI): domain Eukaryota; kingdom Metazoa; phylum Chordata; class Amphibia; order Caudata; family Ambystomatidae; genus Ambystoma; species Ambystoma mexicanum. Next base: position 1,432,162,777 of record NC_090935.1, read on the forward strand.
GTGCCATTTTGCTCACACTTCATTTTTGAGCAAAATTTGTTTAGTTACTTACCGGTTGGATTTTTGTGGTGTATTAGTGTGTGATATTGAGCTGCTTGTGCTAGTGTAATGTTTTATACATGATTGAGTAAATAAATGTATATTCTTTTACTGCGAAACCTTGAATAAGTGTTTACTTGAATCACTGTATTGGTTGGTCCTTTGTGTAACTTGTTCTACAGCTCACTTAAACTCTTGAGATAAGTCTGGCTGCTCAGCCATCGCTACCACTTTTCTGTGTAGTACAGGCTTGTACCAAAGGTGAAATTGTGCTTACACTTGTAGTCCTAATTACCTGTAGTGTTCTCAAAGGGTACTGCAGGTGATTCTGCCTAACAATAAACAAATTACATCTCTAACCTCGCCCATCCTCTTCATACTAACCCTCTATTTTTTCATTGCACTGTAATGCATTATAGTAGGCCGAGACGCCATCTTTTACTAGGCCCAAAAGCTACCATTGAGGGAAACTGCAGCATCCACACCACAGGCCTCTCTCGCAGAGGGAGCAAAGCATGACATAACCAGCCAGCATTGCATGACCCTTGTTCCCAAGGAAGCTCACCCGGTACCTGTCCTCTGAATATTGCAATATTGTAGTATCATTTCTCGCAATATGTGCTCGGCACAGAGCGTGAGACAGGAATCAGCCACAGCACAAGGCCCATCCATCTCCCCTGAACTGCTCGTACCCCTCACCCTCCACCCCGTCAGGTCAGAGCTCGCCTGCCCCAGCCTCACCATCCCTTTCATGATAAGCATCTAACCCCCTCTGCTCTGGCCATTCCAGGACACCCACCATAGACATTATCTTAGGTAGCCATACATTCTTCCCAAGAGACGTCCCATGCATGCTAGCCTTATAAAACATCACAAGACCGACAGTAAAGGTCCAAAGTGCAGGAGGTGTGGTATCAATGAAAGCCTGAGTGTGGAGGTCGGCATGCCAATATATTATTCCCCAATCTACAAAAGCCCCCTGTGCATGTGAGGTCCAGGTATCCACCATTATTCAGTTTCTGTTGTTTAGTTTAGATAGAGAGGAATGCTGCACCAGCTCGACCTGACCTTCACCGCGGAGATGAGCCCAGCTGACCCATGGGAATTGAACCACGTGCATCATGATTGACTGGAACGTAATGACGAATGGGTGCCTGGCATCCCCTATGGAGTAGGCGCCAATATATGTTCCCCACCAATCCTCAGCATTGTATCTACAAAAGCCCAACAACGTCACTAATGATGTAACTGTCTGTTATAATGTGCTGCCCGTGTAATTTTTGGCAGAACGCTCTTGGGCAGCAGAGCTCTTTGCTAGCATTTTTATTATATAACCTTTGCCACCCTTGCAACTCATCCCTTGGTCCCATTCCCTGACGGGGTGTGTTCTCTTATTTTTCTTGCATTATTATTAGGACATGTGTATGAAAAGGGTGCCTTTATTTGGTGACCCCTTAGCATTATTTCCCTCAGCCTCCGTACTTGCGGCAAGATCCAGGGCCTCTTGGGCAAGGCCACGCCCACCTACGGCTGACCAGTCCCTCTAAAAACACATACGCAGAAGAAGCGGCTCTTGTGGGTCCCGGCATTGTGAATACCCCGCTGCTCGGTGGAGCCGGGTGCAGCCCCAGGGAGAGGCGCAGGTGTTGTGGATTAACAGTGAACGGAGGCTCTTGGAAGAACACAGACACGTGAGTATAAATAGCAAGGAATGACAAACGGTGGGGTTTGGGGAACATAGAGCAGTGTGATTGAAGGGACACACAGTGGTTGAATGCAAGTGAAGTGATAGGGTGATTGGAAGAAAGCGCTTTTGATTTTTTACATGGCCATTTATTTTTTGTTAAACAAGTGAAGAGGATATACAGAAAAGATACGGGAACCTAGCTCTGAAAGGGGTTGAGGGTGGCGCTGCGTTGCACTGTCTCGACCAGTGCAGAGAATAAATACGGCGGCAAAAAGTAGGAGCCCTATGTAATTAGAGGGCTCGGAAATAAATGAGTAGTTATTATTTTAACTTGTTATTTTAGCTTATTATTTTCAGTGTAATTTTTATTTGCAGGAGGTCCCAGGAGGGGAAGGTGTGATGTGAATGACGAAGGAGTGAGTGAAGAAGTGAATATTGCTCTAAGGGGAAGGGAGTGAGGGGAAATTCGTTATATGTTCTATGTGTCCTTGTTGTGTTGGTGAAAATAGTTTTATAGTTGAATGTATTTTACCAAGTCACATACATAGTAACAGTACAGACATATGTGTTAGTCCCACAGGGACCACTAGAAACAGGGGCGCAATGTAGGAGGTAAAGGGAAGGGAGAAGGGCCTAAAACGACTAGTGAAACAATATCGTAGATCAATCCAAAGGGACGATCAATGGGTATAGAGAACCCACTGTCCCACATCTGCAAACACCTCCATTTGTATAGCGAGTGAATAAAGAAATACGACAGCCAGTGGGTGACAGAAACCAAAGAGGAGGGACTATCACATGCCTGGCCTGAGGATGGGTCCTTTGATAAGGGAAAATTGGAACACCTGTCTATATATTTGACAGCCAAATACAAAGGCAAACAGTTACAAAACAGCCTGGAGGTATTAGATGTGTGGCGGATGTTTGAAGAGACACCCACCACAAATAAGGAGAAGGGGCCAGAACCGCCATCACTGGCGGAGGAAGTTATAGGGAGTTAGGAGAAGGGGGAGGAGGAGCCCAAGAAAATCTACCCACTACTCACAAGACCAGCGGAGGGGTACTCAAATCCAATTTATGTGTCAGGGGGAAGTGTGCCAGCCACACCAATCACAGACCCACCCACAGCTTACAACCCTCCAACACCCACTCTCACCCCAACGGGAGTGGGGACCCAAGACATAGAGGCATCATTAGCCTCCACATGTGCAGAATTGGCTCGAATTCAAGTGGCCTATAACGCAACGCAAAGATCAGAGAGAGGGCCCCAACTCCCAGGAGCGACCACCGCCATATCAGAAGATAAGTGGAAGTCTGGATATTTCATTTTCAGAGTAGACAGTGCACCAGTATGGGCAGTGCGAGTAGAAAGGGAAGGGTAAACTGATAGTTTGGGGTATGAAAATGTGGGGTCGGCACGAGATGAAGAATATTGGAGCGACTTTGATGAGGAGGAAGAGGGTGCAGTTGGAGGGATACAGCAAGTACAATGGATCACCCCTACGGTGGAGGACACATGGGAGGGAAGACTCAGGAGCAGAATGGGGAGGATGGCTTTAGTGAAAAAGAAGGGGAAAGGAATAAATGGTGGGAAAACGAAAACAAAACTACAAATTCCCCTCATCCATAAGGGAGGTGGGCAGCCCCCTACGTTCCATGGCTACAGATGGACAAATATAATCTCCTCAAATCCCTCCCTCCCGCTCACGGCGGGTGCAGGAAAATGGATCTATGCATTTGACGAAACACTGTAGGGGTGCCCCTCACCATAGGCGATATTAAAAGCTTAATGCTGTCCGCGTGGGTGATCAGGCAGAAATGGTGTGGGTGAAAGCAGGTTACCCGGGTGTAACCATAAGCAATGATACTCATTATGGGGCGTCATTTAATAATGTCAGAGCACAAGATTGGGATGCACTACAGAGGACTTCCCCAAAACCCCCGACCTACACTCGATAATGCAGTGCACTATGGGGGATGAGGAAGATGCTGCACAGTTCATTCTTCGGGTCCAGGAAATGTGGCGCGTGGAAACAGGCACAGCCTGGGACCAGTCCACATCCCTATTTTATTTCATTATAAAGCGAGGATTACCCAAGAAGGTACAAAAGGCCCTTGACAAGATTGCAGGAATAGAACCCAAGGGCTGGCCAGAAATGTAAAGCATTATAGTACATCATTGTAGGAGGATCAAAGAAAGAGAAAAATAAACTATTCAGTGAAGGTTAGCTGATGAAGCGAAACTCGTACAATCAAAACTAGTGGCTAGTGGCTGTAACAGCTGCACCGCCCTCAGAAGCAATGGGAGAGGAAGGGAGTGTCTCTGTAGCAACACAAGCTAGAATGCAGCGGTCTGGGCAGACAATGGGCAACAGTGGGGAGGAGAGCAACAGTACATGGGACCCCAATGGCAAGGAAGACCTGCAAGAGGATGAGGTGGGTCTCAGGGACAGAGGGGGTGATGTTTCGGGGGACAGGGTCCCAGGAGAGGGAACCAAGGGCAATGTTGGACCTGCAGGAGGTCAGGGCACTTCTCACGGGAGTGCCGCAGCAGACTAGGAGGGAATTACCAGCAAAATCGACAATATTACAATACACCACAGAATGGGCACCCCCCATACAGGCTTCCCCAAGGTGGATGCAGGACACCCCCACAGTATTCACAACCCCCCCCCCCCACCCACAGGGTATTGCACCCTCAGGCACCCCTCAGGCTCAATGCAAGCACTGCAAAACAGACCCAGTCATAGACAACCCATAATAATAACACCTTCGGCACCACCACAAATGATGCACCAGCACCTTATCGAGGGGTGTGTGTGCTTGGAGAAGATGTCTTTTCATGTCTAGGGACAGAGACATATTCTGACAAGGACAACCCACAGAGAGCACTCACGTGTCCAGTACTATCGACTACCTTTGATCCAGAAGAGGAACCACTGGTGGGGGTGGAGATAGGAAATAAGCAGTTCATCTTTATGGTGGACTCGGGGGCAGAGAAATCATGCATCTGTGAAGGTGCTTTTCCGTTATCTGATCAAACTCTCTACATGCAAGGATTCTCTGGTGCTGTAGTCACAGTTCCTTACACAGAAGATTTGGAGGTTAAAATAGGAGGCGAAATAGTGAGAGCACCCTTACTGTATTACGAAAGCTCCCCTGTCAACTTGTTAGGGAGGGATCTACTCAGTAAACTAAACATGACCATGGCATTCACGGAAAGAGGGATTGTTTGCTCCACCCTGGGAATGTGTGCCCTCAGAGCAAATGAGATAAAAGTGAGGGGGTGCCAATAAATCCTGATATGTTTATCTATGGGATCGGAGTGCTAGAAAGGGCAGTACCAGAATTAACGCAGAAAGAATGGAGAGTACCCTCTGATTTTGTCTTCCACCCCGTGGCCACCCCAGAAATAGTGACTGGTACCGTACTCTGTTTGAATTTGCAAGGTGTGCAAGTATCCGCTAAACGTATTGTTGCTATCGGACTGGACATCCATGGGTGTGAGTGGCGCACCAATTTATGTATTGATTTACAACATTGTCAGAATCGACTGATGAAGAGTTGTTCACTGATGACAACGCTGATGGAGAGATTATATTAGAGATCTGTATTCCATGTGACATTATGGGACAATTCAGAAAGGTACCAAGCCCCCTCATGGCTGTCGTCAGCAGACCACCACCTTTATGTGACGCGGACTTGTAACAAGTACCGCCGCACCTATGGACCACCGACCTCCAAGACGTGGGATTATTGAGAGAAGTGACCCCTGTAAAGATAACACTCAAGCCGGGAGCTGTGTTGCCCACGGTGAAACAGTACCCCTTGTCGAGGGAAGCAGAGGAAGGGATTCAAGAAACTTTACATGCGCTGTTACAGCAAGGCATCACTGTCCCCTCAGACTCTCCATGCAATACCGTGGTGCACCCCATTAAAAAAGTGACAGAGGGGGGGTCATTGTGTATGATGCAGGACCTTCGGTCCCTACATGATATTGTCTAAAAAGAGTTCCCTCTCATTCCAAATCCTGCCTCCATTTTGTGCTGCATTCCGAAGCAGGCCACCCACTTCACGGTGGTGTACCTGAAGAATTAATTTTTCTCAGTGCCCCTTGACCCCGAGTCACAGTACCTCACTGCATTTACCCTGGGAGGGAGGAGGTATTAACACTGTTGTTTGCCACAAGGGTATTGCGAAAGACCCTGTTCATTCAACAGAATATTGCACGAAGACCTTTGCAATATTCAAGTTCCGAGCACCATCATTCAATATGTGGATGACCTTCTAGTCTGTAGTGAAAATGATGAAAGCTTTCATAGAGATTCTATTGTCCTGCTCCAACTCCTAGCACACAAGGGCTATAAAGTAGACAAGAAAAAATTACAATACTGTCTGACAGAAGTTCTATACTTGGGTCAATTCATTTCAAAAGATGGTAAGAGAATAATACCCGATAGGGCGGCAACAGGGTGCACCTCAGCCAGACCACACACAGTAAAGGACATGCAAATGTTCCTCGGATTATGCAACTACTGTTGAGCATGGATTTTAGACTATGCATCCAATACAGGCCCCTTCTGCAAGGTCTAAAAGAAGCACAAAAAGAAAAGACACCTATCATTTGGACAGCTGAAATGCAGACAACATTTAACAGCCTAAAAGAATTGATCTCCACAGCACCAGTCCTAGCCACAGCTGATTATGAGCACGCATTTTATCATTTTTCGCACTCCAATGGTAACCTAATGACAGCAGTACTGACACAAAAAAGATCCATGCGTCACACACTTCAGGCCTAGTACAGCGGTACACTTGATTCAGTAAGGCAAGGTCACTTCGCTTGCAAACAGGCTCTTGCAGCTGATGACTTTGCTATTGAAAAAAGCTACAGCGTACAAGATTATCCTGTCGGGCCCCAATATTCATGTGGTAAGATGCAAAACTGTGAACCCCGCCACCTTCCTCACAGAGCCCTGCACCATCCAAGATATGCATGAACATGATTGTGCCATATAAGAGGGGGACGGAGATCACATCCCAAAAGCAAGGGAAAATGCACTAGAAGAAGGAGAAGTGTTCTTCATTGATGGGTCGGCATCCATCAGCCAAGAAATGGGTGAAAAACATGTAGGAGCAGCAGTAGTGAAACTAGAAGAAGGAGAATATGAGACACTGGCCCATGCACTACTCCGCCAGGCCGCAGAGCTAGTGGAGCTGTTTGAGGCACTTCATGCAGCTAAAGGATGCGCAGTGACAATGTATTCAGACTCAGCGTATGTAACCACCACGGTACATGCTGGTCTATCTAGATGTAGACGAAGGGATTCAGAAGAGCTGATGGGTCCCCAGTACAACACGTAGAACTATTGAACAAGTTAATTGAAGCACTTGCGGAACCATCTGTAGTGGCCATAGAAATGTGCAAGGCACATACACATAATGCATACAAAATATCTTTAGGAAATGCAGCTGCCGACGCGGCAGCAAAAGAAGCAGCATATCTCCCCCCACACATAAATGCAGAATGCACCAAACATTTACAACACACTTCCCATTGTCCAAATAATCAAGTTGCAAAAGAGAGCACCGCCCGCAGAGCAAGACCCATGGATCAAGCGAGGTTGTACACAGCCACCCACTGATTTACTGTGGAGGCAGGACACAACAGGAAAGGTTATCATGCCCATAGAACTCCTATATGTGGCTTTTGAACAATTACATTTCCCTGCCCATAATACAAAGCAACACATAGCAGCCGATCCCCAGGGGGATTGGTTCATCCCAAACCTTCAGGAGTATCTCAATAAAATGGTCATCGAGTGCACAACATGCCAAGTATTCAACTCTGGCATGACACTAAGAACGCTGCGGGGAACATTACCTTGCCCCATAGGTCCCTTCTGTGAGCTGCATATAGATTATGCAGACATGGGAGAAAGATACAATGGCGCCAGGTACTTTATTGTGGTGTTGTGTCCGTTGTCTTGCTGGGCGGAAGTGTGCAGCTAAGCTTCTTGTCAGAGAAGTATTCCCCTGAAGGAGAATATGTGACTTAATAACATCAGACAATGGCACGCATTTTGTCAATTACTTGTTCAAGGAAGTAACGTCCCTACTAGGTATAAAACATAAAATGTGTTCGATTTACCACCTAGAAGCAAATGGAATAGTGGAAGAAATCAACGCTTCCTTAAAAATAGGTTATCCAAAGTGTGGCATTCCCTGAAAATAAATGGGTTTACTGTTTACCCCTAGCACTGTTTCAGCTGCACACACAGCCTAGCAAGGACTATCACTTTGTTACCCCATGAAATTGTAACTGGGAGACGCATGCAAAACACCAATGTCACCAGCAAGAGGGAATTCTGATGCACACAGAACAGAAGCATTGTTGGCAGAGGAATTCAAGGAGTATCTCAAACAACTTACACGAGCGGTACTGAGTGTAGCAAAACAAATTGCTCCTCCTTTTACAACTGAAAATCAGACAGACACAACAACTGCCGCTCAAGACAGCCCAGCACATCCCCTGATGCCAGAAGAGTTAGTATACTTGCATAGCTTTGTCACCGAGATTCCATGGCCCCTATGAGGTAATCTACTGCACCTTGATCGCTGTAAAAGTGAAAGGGTTGCGTTATTGTATTCACCTCTCAGATGTCAGAAAGGCACATGATAGCGTAACACCAGAAAGTTAAAATAACACGCAAACACAACCTGAGGTGCGTTAAAAGGGCTACCATGATTAGTGGCAAACATAGTACAATAAAAAATGCAAAATAAGTGAAAAGTGTAAATAAATGCAGTAATTGTAAAACAATGTAGAACTCACTCTCTCTCTCTCGCTCTCTCTCTCTCTCTCTCTCTCTCTCTCTCTCTCTCTCTAATGCCATCTGAATCTTTATTAAGGCCCATCCCATTTTATTCCTTCTCCATAGGAACAACAATCATGGAGCTAACACTGATTAATTAATGTAATGAGTTAGATAGCAATAGGGTTAACATAAGTGCAACCTGCGCCTACAGTTACCATTGCGGCCTGCGCTTCAGAGCTATGTTGTTTACTATTTTGATGTTGGGATTAGGAATATATTGGGGAGCCTTTTTTAGATGGGACTCCCATATAATAGAAGGGGGATGAGATTGGGTAAGATGGTGTGGAGTAATAACATGTCTTTGAACATAACCACGTTATACAAGAAAGTGACAAAGGTGTCAGAAGTATTTTTAACTGACAAGTATGTGACTGGGTTGATTAGCCCAGTCGGCTGGAAGGACCCACATGGTATTCCACTGTTATTTATTCCTTATTTCTTGTGATAAGGTGAAAGATCTTGTTGTAAGAAAGTACTTTCAAACTTGATGTTCTTTTAATTGCGATTTTCTTTATTATTAGAAATTATTTTGAGGCAGGCCTGTTGTAGTAATTGCTTCATATCCAATGCATTTCGGTCATTAATTTGACCTTCTTCAGGGACTGTTACAGAAAAATAGATGGATAAAAATAACTAGATGGTCAAGTAAACTAAAACAAATATTCCAATTCATTCGTTACTGTTTTAACAAAATTCAAGTTTATCACTTCAAAACACCATTACTGTTAGTACCTGCGCATGCAATTTTCCTTATTTTGTTGGCCTTGCTCTCATGTTCTGTATTTTTGTAAACTAATTCCAAAAAATGCTTTATCCACTCTGTGCGAACTACCCTTTTAAATCTGAGTAAAAATTAAATAAACACACATTCTAATTTCCTTCTGCAAATTGGAGACATATTTGCTGAGTTTCTCACTCTATTAGTTGACATTGAATAAAGTTCCTACCTTTTTTGCTGATTTTAAATGTATTTTCTTCTTTGTTTTCTCTCTTATTTGTCAACCTGTGTGTTAAAAAGGTGTTCAAGGTTCTAAGTGATAAAGTTTCTTCTCCACAAAGGGAGAGTCTTACCTGTTCGTGGCCAGTTTCTGAACAGTGGGGCACCTCGCACATGCGGATGCGCGTTGCTGGTGTCCCCGTCTGTTTTTGTACTTTACAAAATGGCACCGGCACGCAACGGGATGACGTCATCATGACGTCATTGCGTGCTGGCGGCCATTTTGAATGTGTTTTGTCAATACAACAAACTTTATGTTTTTTACATGATGACAAATCTTTTTAAGCTATAAGGGTAGTCTGTGATTACTGGTTTCGGTTTAACCACTGTTCCTTATCCTGTGTTTGAGCTGTTTCTATCAGAGCACACTATTATCCATGTGATAATAAAATTGAACAAGAAAGTAATATATTTTAAATTAATTGTAATTCGAATATAACTTGGGAAACTGAGGTTTGTCTTACATTGGAGATAATTCTATCGGAGCAAACATGTAACCACAAAATAATGGTGTTAGACAAGAAAGTAGTGGATATTAGATAATGATTATGAAAGCATGTCCTTTAGGTAACTTGTTGACCTCCCTCTACCTTTCATGTCGTTAATCACATTTAATAGTCCAACATATATTTTAGTAAAATTAGTATTCTACTTACAATGTGCTGTCTGACAAATTCAAATGTCTGACAAATTCAAATGATGTTCTTGTTACATTATCAGTATGTTAAAGATGAAAATAGAAAAACGTACTATATTACATCTGGTTAGCTAAATGTCTTTCTATTGGCTAACACGTCATTGTAGCACTGCTTTTTGATCTTTATAATGATGTTTCTTCATTGTTCAGTTCTTGTTTCTTTGTCCTTGCTGAAAGTTCAAAAGATTTTTTATAAAGAAAACATGTGTAGTTGCATTCTTCGTTAAGTCCTCCTGGGTTATTCTTAAGCAGGCAAATACTTTTGGATCCCTCAAGAAGAGTCATACAATTTAATAGGCTAAGCCAAAGTCAATGGGCAAAAGTCTTGTATAGGATGAAGCACTTCTGGTAAGTACATGGAAAAGTCTTTGCACAAGTTCTTAGGAGTCTTTGATGAAAAGAAGAATCAAATGTAGGGCCACAAGCTGATTAGACTTGTGGGTTGTAGAAGTTACAAGCACTCTACAGTAAGAGGTAAGTGCTCTCTGACCTTTTACAGTACCTTAGAAATGAAGAGAAAGATGCATCTGATGACTTCTGTTCCTGTGCAGCTCTGCAGATCTCGCTGTTCCTGGGCCTCAGTCGTGGGGACAAGAGGGAGGACGTCGGGGGACTCCTGCAATGCACTGGGAGGGTCAAAACTCGCAACCGGCAAACTTCACTTTCAGTGGCTGTTCAGTGTTTCAGCTCCTCGCATCTACCGCAAATAGCAACTCTGCATTCCAAGCTGTCGAGATGGACTTTCCTTGCTTCTGGGGTCCCGCACTCTGTTGAGGGGGGCAGGCTTGGTCAGTCCTGCTTTCTGGGAGTCCGGAGGATCTTCCTGAAGCTCTAGGCCAGCTTAAAAGCAACGCACACAATCTGTTGTTCCTCTCCCTGGCTTCACGGTTTCCAGTAGCAACTGTGTGGAAATTCAACCAGCTCCGAGATGGATGTTCAGGTGGCTTACTTTGGAGTTGATTGGTCCCACCAACTCAAGGGGAGAAGTCGTCCGTGCAGGGGCTTCTCTGTCGATGCGAACTTGGCGTATTGGCACTGGAGCAGGGCTTCACCCGGCAAACCAATGGTCCAGGAGTTGCAGCAGCCTTCCAAGCCAAAAGACCCATCTTTTATTCAGTTCTCTCCCATTCATTCCCACCTAGCTGTCAGTCACCCAGGAGGGTGGCTGTCCTTGCCGGACAGTCAGCAGGCCAATCATTACAGAGTGCATTTGGGTCTCCTATGAGACTAAACACAGGGAGTTTCGGGCACCTCCCTCACTTCCTGCCTACCCCAGACACCCTGGAGCCAGAGGCGGGCTTCACTCGTGAATCCCGCCAAAGGCAAAATGAACAAAGAGACCAAACATGGTTTGGCACGCAGAGTAAATCTCAAGAAGGACCTTTCCACAAAGAAATGGCGAAAAAAGAAGACTAGGGCCATTTTGACAAAAATTGCACCCTTGGGTGCTTTACTGTAGCTGCGAACGCAGCCCGCGGTAAATGCACACCATGGTAGTTGAAACGAAACCACTGCCACCAGCCATTCAGTGAGAAAAGGGTAACCTAGAAAATGTTACATGAGAAGCTAGACAAAGGGGACACTAAGTAACCGCTCTAGCACTCTATTGTAAGTGGGAGCTGTGTCTAGAAAGTTACAATGGTCAGTAAAGTCAATTTCACTTTACTGCTCTTGGAAACAGGAGTTTATCCAAGATAAGGTATTTAAACCTTTGGGAAATCTGAAAGACTTCCCTGTCCCACTGCACTGAAGGTGCTGTGTAACACAATGTAAAAGATGATGCCTATGGAGTTTGTCCGACTCCAGAACCAAAAGAAACACAGTGTTCAAAATCACAATAAAATACATGAGAGAGTGGGAAAAAGGGTCACACTCACTCCAGGTTAAAAAAATCAAGTCATCAAAATCCATCAAAGCTGCTGGGGGTCTCTAAGGTGGAGGGAATTAGTTCATTTCTGAGAGTTCTCCCTAACAACCGGCGGCCATCTTTAAAATCACAATCCATTGCAATCCTCATCCTACAGGAGTGCAGCTGCTAAACCAAGTGCACACCGACACTGAGGAGAATGACATCTACACAAGGCACCGTCTGCCGCCGCAAAACCCGATTCAGCGAGCAGGAGCTCAATATGCTGGCTGACACACTAGTGGAGCATGCTGATGTGGTGTTTGGAGCAGATCTGCAGCACACAGAACAGATAAGGAAAAAGGCAATATGGGAGGAAGTAGCCACCAAAGTGGCAGCAGTGGGTACAACACACCGGACTGTCAGACACTGTCATAAGAAGTGGGACCACTTACGTCTCCAGGTCCGTCGTAAACTCTTCGCCGAAGAGCGCAGCCAGGGGCTGGCCACAGGAGGTGGTGCACCATCCCCCATAAAAGTCCAGCCATGGGAGGAGACCTGCAGCATCGTCCTCCACATGGAGACTATCGAGGGAGTAGGAGATGCAGAGATGGGAGCAGCGTCATTTGATGATGCCGGTGAGTGCGCGTAACTTAAATCCCAAAGTCACATCACACACATTGCATCCCCAATGCCAATGGTGAAGTCCAAATGACAAGTCAGTGGCACCAGATCCCTGCTGCCTTGTCACCCAGCGACAGCCTCATTGCACACAAGTATGTACCTGCCAGGAAGAAAGGCAACAAACCCCACTGACACACCCCGCATATCCCCTGTAATGCACACACAAGTACCATCTGCATGCTGTTACACTTCGGGCTTCCTTGCAGAATACGACTCCTTTACAAGCTCCTCTGTGGACCAGATACAGGTTTCCATGGCGCCTGTACAAACGACGGAGTCCATGTCAGCTGACACGTCCTGTACGTGGAAGATGTACGGCAAGACACGCCCCCTATACGGCTTTAAAACCACTGTCTTCCAAGGGGCTCGTTGCTGCTAATTAGCGTTACAAGCTACAGCGGTCATGTCCGTTTACTCCTTCGTGTCTTCTCCGCACGAATTCCTAATCTGTTTACCTGGTTTTCTGAACCTTTGCCTGGCTTCTGGATTGGCTTGCCTCCTCCTTTATTCCTGTCGTGCTCGCCTGGCTGTTGACCCGGAACGTTATTGGATCCTGCTTCCTGCTGTCTCTTGCGGTACTCCATTGAATCCCCTTACCTTCCCCGCAGGTAACTTGCTATCAATCATCCGTAACTTTTCTACGCTTTATCTGGATGTGTGTGTTCAGGTACATACTTATAATTGGCAATTCCATCCCTGCTGTTTATTTTCTCCACGACCTTGTTTGGATCTTCACCTTTTGTTGGATTCTGAGACATTGAGTGACTATATTGTGAACTTATCTTCAAGTGCATATAAACGCTTTGCTGATACTGCACCAACCCGGCACTAGTGCGACCCTCGTGCCGTTCGGGGCTATTTCCCTATACTAACATTCCTGTTTGTTATTTTCTTCTTTCGTTGTATGGACTACTTGGACTTCTTTCCATCCTCAAAATATCCATGTTCAGGTTAGTTGTTATTGGTTCGATACTTTAGGAAGTCTCTTTAGAATTATTTTTCCATTCATTGTGCTTATTCATATTTTTGTAGATTCATCCCGGGAAAGCTCCACTCCAATACTTATCTAGGTATATTCCTGTAAATACTGCTGTTCTGATTACTTGATTTATTCTCAACACTGTCTAATATCTTTGTATTCATTTGCAGCATTGGTATTGGCAGTGTGTGTTCTCCCCGCTCTTTTATTCAATTGAAACCTCTGTCTGTCCCAATCGAAACAGCAGAGAGGTACATTGTAGAAAAGAGCCCCTCTTTGAGGAAGCCTGAGTCTTGTACTCAGGGGAGCTGGGATGGAAGGCTGAATATTGATTCTTGTACAACCATCATCTCCAAGGTCACTCATCCTCATCTTGGGCCTATTTCGGAGTGGTGAGTAACACATGCACAGACACACATCACTGTCCAACAGCTGCCATCACCGCCATGCCACCACATGGCCCAATCCACCTCATGGCAAGATGCACATATCAGTGATACCAGTCGCACACCTGTCACTCACACCATGTCCCTTCCTGCAGACTCAACATCAATGCAGCAATGTCCACAAGTGGAACACATCCATATTAGAATCAAACTGTACATGTCAAAGAACCCCTGTGTCATGGCCACCACACCCAAGCCACTACACACAAGTACCACAGCCATCAGACACTGTGCCCTCCATGGCCACACTACAAATATGGCCTCACACTGCTTCCCCCACACAATCACGTGTGCACCATGCCATTGTCTACACTGTGACCATGACAATGCACATGACTATGAATGTACTAGCACTGATGTATGTCAGATGAATTCACACATATTACTAATGCCCTGCCTCACTGTCCCCCACAGGCACATCATCTGACAGCGAGGGTGAACTTGCCACCACTCCCAAGTCCAATGCAGCACGTCACCAGCACACAAAATCAACACCCACTAGCCAGGCACCACAGCGGTAAGACCTGAGGATGCCACTACATCTACCGCTCATCCCCCCGCAACCAGGACACTCCTGCTGGCCAGCAGCCCGTAAGTCCACAACACCGGCGGGCAAGGATCCCCACAAGTCCACACCTCCTGTCCCCAAGCTGGCCAAGCATCCAAAAACACCTGTGGCCAAGCTGGCACATCAGCCGAAGACACTTGTGGCAAAGGCGGCACATCACCAGGAAGAGCCGGATTCCCCAGTCCGGAGCCTGCCAGAAGATCCGGAATCCCTAGTGCAGAGCATGCTGGAAGATCTGGAATCCCTAGTCCAGAGCCTGCCCGAAGATCCGGATTCACCCCCACACAGCCAGGCGCACCACCCTGCAAGTCCAACGGATGGCACAGGAGCACACAGCACTGTTGAGGCCACTGGGCCAGACACACAGAGCGATGTGGCACATGATGAAGAACCTGTGTTCACTTCCCCAGGCCCTCGGAGCCCACCCCATTTGCCACTACCAGGACTGTGCCACATTAGAGACATTGATGGCCTCCTCAGTAGAATGGAGGAGTGTCAACAGGCTATGAACACCCTGGTCAGCCAATACCTCACAGAGGCACAGCTGACACGCCAGACAATGCAGGACACCACCCGCAACACTGCACGTATGCCCAGCAGGGCAACCAAGGGCGTGTACCAACTGGCAAGGCATGTGCGTGAAGGGAATGAAGTCATGTCATCTATGGCAGAGTCCATAAACATGCTGGGACTGCAATTGCCAAACAACGGCACATCACGACCCCACTTGGGCCATCCACTAGCGCTACACCGAGCAGCTCCACCCAAATTAGACCTGTGCATCGTTGCAGCGACTGAATCGCCTGCAGGGGGCTCAACCCCATCCTCAAAAAAGGGGCTGCAAATAGGCCATGTAACCAGTGCATGTGTGGAGGGAGTAGTTGAGAAGGGAATGTGGGGGTTATGGGATAGGGGGCAACGGGCGTGGGGGTGGTGGTTGTGGGTGTGTTGGGTGTGGGGGTGGTGTAGTACGGGGTAGTGCAGGAGGAGGTTGTGGGAGAGGGGTGTTGGGGCATTGGTGTTGGGGCATTGGGTGTTGGGGTATTGGGTATGGGGGTCGAGGGGGAGGGGGTGTGGGGTAAATTTAGGGGGATAGAAGTCTAAGTTTAAAAAAAGATAATCTGTACATAGTTCTTCACCATTCAATACACCGGGTGTAGCAAAACAAGAAAATTGGCTGGACATTGCTTCTTGAGTGTGTGTCACTTTAATCATGTACAGTGTCCAGCACCCAGTGTGACACATGCCCAGTGCCATGTCTTTGACATTCCATCAGAAGTAATTGTCAATTAATGCTTGCTGTGTGGCATGTCCATCATGGCCACAGTGGTACTGAGGAATACTAGCATCTTCTTCATCTTCATCCTCAGGTGGCATCATGTCCATGTCCGGGGGCAGGGGACTTTGCGCTGGATGCACATGTTGTGCAGCAACAGACAAACTAGAACCATTTTGCCCACCTTCTCTGGACTGTAGATGAGGGCTCCCACGACCTGCTGAGGCAGCGGAACCGGGCCTTCAACAGGCCAAATGTCTGTTGGTTGGTTACGCGAATGCGTGCATGTGCACGGTTGTAGGCCTCTTTGTGTCTGTTGTGTGGTTGCCTGATGGGGGTAAAGAGCCAGGCCATCAGGGGATACCCGGCATCACCTGCATGGGAGCAAAAGAAAGGGTACTCGTGATTAATTTGGTAATTCCATGTTACCACTGGCTGTATAGTGTTGTACACAAAAAGCACAGAAACACAGGATGGCATGACAGCACATGGTAATTGACATTCTCTGTTGCCCAGTAACTGAAAGTAGGGCTGATCCTTGTGGGGGGTGGGGTAGGTGCAGCTGCTGCCATATGGCCCATTAAATGAGAACCTGTACATGCACAATTCAAGTCCTACAGACCACTATGCACCCAGTTTTGATGATTGTGTTGTCAATGCTAAAGGAGTGTGCATATACAATAGCAAGTCACACATTAGCCTGCTCTCATCAATGTGATACAGGGGTATCCCCAGTATGCATACTACATACACAAGTCTCCATGTACATATGCATTGACACGTTCCCCCATATCACTATGTCAGATGTGCATAGGTAGTATGTAGCACGGGTGAAGGGTGACGGTACTGTAATACATCTGGGTGGGTGCTAGCATGGTGGTATGGTGCTACATTGGATGTGTCCCGCACCTCACTGCCATATCGTGGGTGTAGTGAATAATTGTGCATTTCTGTTTTCATATTAAAACCATTGTACTTGTAGGTATCCCTTAAGGTGACACGACAGGCGTACTGATCTGCGGTATACCAGTGGACTGAGTGCAGCGACAGAATTTGTAGGTGTGACTGATGGTTTTCTCTCTGGCGGAGCATTCAGACTCGTGATTTGCTTTGCGTAGATCAGATTTCATGCATTGTCAGTAAAAAGTGGTGCATTGTGGTACATGTGGTTCAGGTTTTCAGATGTGCCTAATACATGTGCTGGTGTGAGCTCTGCATCTGTTGTTTGCATGTAGACACGGCTGTGAAGGCCTTGCATATCTGCATGCAATAGCTGTGCTGCATATTCTGGTACATTTACAAAACACATACTTCAGGGAACCTAGTACACTGTGTGTGGTCTTTTTCTAATCAATGTGTGAGGCTTCATAGTGTGTATGTTGCTAATGCTGGGGTTGCTTGGTCTATTTCCACATCTGACTGAGCTTTCTATTGGCCTACCCACTCTCTCTGCACTTCATTGCATGCCTGGTTATGTTTACAGCTTTTGGCAGGAGTGATGAATCATTCATGCATGCAGTGTGCACTTGTGCTCCTAAGGAATGCAATCCTATGCTATGTTGCCACACCCCTCATGAGCCACCCAGCAGAGAGGTTGCCTATGCTGTTAACTGCCCCCGCCCCATTCAACACTGCTCATGCCCCTGTGGTTAGACTCACCCAACAGCCGTGTATGAGGTCCAGCATGTCGTGCCATGTAGCAGGGCAGCGTGGAGTTCCACAGCACCATGGAGTCATGTGTGGAGCCAGGGAATCTTGCACAGCAATGCGTGTTTATTTTGCGTGCATCGCACACCATCTGTTCAGTTAGGGAATGGTACAGCTTCCTGTTGCAGTACACTACCTCCACAGCATGCCGGACAACCCGTTCAACATGTGTACAATTGAGCGCACCTATGACGTTGGGCATGCCTGCAAGTGCATGGAATGCTACTTTGGTGGCATTCACCTCCTCTGCAGTCCGTGTCAGGCTTATGTGGTTGTGTACATGGGACAGGTGTGCATCTAGCACCTGGGTGAGCACACGGGAGAAGCAGGGTTGGGAAATTCCATGCAGCTGCCCCACTGTGTGCTGATAAGTGTCTGTGGCCAGGAAGGGTAGCACACACACTACCTTCTGCAAGGGGCAGGTGGCTGTCCGGATATTGATTACGCTCACCAGGTCATCATGTATGAGGTCCACTACTGTGGTGATGGTGTCCCTGTCCAGCCGGGACAGGGTGTGGTCTGGGCAGGGGTTAGATTGAATGGGCTGGCCCTTAGGCGAGGGATTGGTGGCTGCCTGCGGGGTACAACTGCCTGCACATTGGGTATGTGCTGGCCCATTCTCGCCCTCCTTCTCCTCCTGCGAATACGCTGTATGCTCTGGCTCAATGCCTCCTCAAAGAGTAGCTGTACAGGCATGTCCTCCAGCTCCAGTACTGCTAGTGCTAATGGTAGCATTGTGGCTTTGTGAGGGGTGTGGTGTGTGGGAGTGCTCCTTTCCTGCTGTGCCAGACTCCATTGCCTGAACCTGTGCTGATTGTGGGCACCCTTGGCAGGTTTCTGCGCACCAGATTACTATTAGCGCCTGCACCCCGATGCCAGTGTTAACGGCATCATTGTGCCTCATTATGATGTTGGCGGTCCAGAAACAACGGTACCGGTAAGCTTGACAAGTCTGCGGGCGGGTGCCTTTCTGGCCACCAGGCACTCAAATGGGAATAGAGAGTCATGTTTTCCGGCGCCAGGGGAGTGGGCAATGCCCCAGTAGTTGCCCATTCCCTGGCGCCGGAAAATGTGTGACTCCGGCGGCAGACGTGCCAGCATTTTTGGCAATAGCATGTCCGTTCACCTCGTAATGTACACTTAACTGCGGCATGCCGGTGTCACTCGCACGGCTACCCCGCGTCAATGCTGATATCGGCAAGGGTGAGGCCGGTCACAGCGGGTCTCTGTCGATGCATCACGGATCGTAATGCTCCGTTCCGGTAAATGATGCCCGTACAGTAATGCCAGCATCGATTTTACTGGACTGGTAACCTTGTAATGAGGCCCAATGTCTCTCTTTGGAGACAAGAACACAAGGATTCATATCAGCAAAGAAGATGGTTTAAATATGAAAGGAAGCTGCTGGGGCAGAGCGATACACTCGACGTACCATTGGTAGGGACCAAAAGCACCCACAACGATGTGGGTAGGACAGTTAAGATGTGAATTTTTCCTTTAGGAAATGTATTATAACATAGGTAACCGGGGTTCCCAGCCTGACGACGGGGAATATTCACAGTATGTAAATCTACGAAAGATCCAATGCTGGAGAAAATCTAAAGAAGCAGAGGTGGGACAATTTGACAGGGTAGTAAAATATGACAGCATAGGTCATTATTTCTTCCTACCCATCAGAAATTACTACCTACAGGAAAATGGGGGGACAAGTGGGGAGGGGAAAGGGCAACTGCGACAGGTGACAGCTTTGCCTGTGGGATTAAGCTGGCAGTCAACAGGTAAGTATGTACTCTGAAATGGGCGAGGGCTAAATAAAGAAAAGGAGAAAGAGGGGCAGGGCTGGAAAGGGAGGGAGGGAAGTTAGGAGTTAGAGATTTAAGCGAGGCAAGGGGCTGGTCAGTGGTTCCGACTCTGCCCTGCATTATGCTTTCAGAGTTATATGGAATAGCTGCTGTGAATAAAAATATGGTTGCAGTCGTGGGAGAGGAGAAACAGGCTGCCGTTAACACTATCACTGTGCATGGACTACAGAGCGAAGATGCCGGCGACTGGAACTTCGCACTGGGATTCCGACACTGACCTCCTCGCTGTGACGCCCGTGCACACAGCTATGCATGGTCAGGTAACTGGATGAGGAGGAAAAAGAATGTCTTCACCGGCACAGCCACGACGCTACTGCAGAACAGTATCTGATCACTGTACACAGAGCACCTGTTCGTTAACTCTTGCCATATAAAGCACAATGCAGGTGTTTGTCTCCCACACACCCCTTGTGTTGCATGCTTTTGTCTGGGTATAGTGTTGGGGGTTTGGGGAGGTGTTGTCGGGTGTCATTTTGCAGGTTTGGGGGACAATAGGGGAGGGGTACCTGAAGCAGGTACGGGAGTACATATTTCCTAAAGCTTCTTGCAGAGGGCCAGTTGTGGGTTCTCTGCACCTGTGCTCAAACACTGCCTGCGGACTGAATGGGACCCCATCACCAAGTGCTGCTAACTATGAAACAGATGGGTAGAAGTGCTGCTTCCCTCCCATGCAAGCATCACACCCTTGATGTAAAGTCCTGCCCCGCCTACTCCCACTGAAAGAATGTCGCTTATGCTGAAACTAATGGTACAATTGACAGCACGCTACACATCCCATCTCATGAAACCACAGCTTAAAGGCATGGTCTAGTAAACATTTTTATTGTCCCTACGGGTCGGCCATGTTTTTTTAAGCCTAAGTGGCTCGATTTTAGAAAACTTTCCTATGGACCTTACCCGAGTTTTCGTCCATTAAACGCACGCGAAAACAAGCACCAGGGAGCCGCCATTTTCTGATAATCCTATCTTTTCCCCCATCGCCCTGGCTGACCTGCTTTTGCGGCACTAAATCAATTCCCCCGCCCCTGAGCCTGACATTATCAAAACATTCATATTCCCCGCCTCTCTCCATGACGTTACTGTGCTGCGTAGGCAAACGCGCCCAGTCGTCTTCTACGCGACTCCACACAGAACCCGGAAACCAACACAGACCATCTCACAACACAGCGCGCCACAATTCGGAATATGAAACTGTACTTTAAAGTAAAGTACATTTATTTTACATTAAATGTTTAGAGAATATTCAGCAATTGCCATATGAACTCCGAAAGCCATTTATTTTATTTTATCTGTATCTGCCATGGTACACAGGGTGTTGCTTTTCGTTAAAAGAAGCACTTTGGAAGCACGGTGAACCGCAAGGCTGTTCCATCAACTAGGCACTAGTCCATCGTAAAGGTTGATATGTTGCTTCTAGCCACTAGTACAGCGTAAGGGCATGTGGGCCCTTGGCGATCGTCCCATAAAATTGTTAGTGTGCTCCAGTTGTTCACACGAAGCTGCAGGTGTCTACTGTAAAAGCCATCTGCTTGTGTCTCAAACCGATGGCAGTAGCAGAAGGGGAGCAAATACCTGTCATGAAAACAAAAAAATTATAATTAGTCTCGCCAGCCGTTCTTCATTAATATTACTTATTTTATTTATTACAGCCGATCAGAAACTATTTGCTTGCAAGGATAGTTCAATGGAGTATGTTCGGCTCTAAAATCAATGCGAAAAGTAACAAAATAAATCGAGGCCAACACACAATGATAAACGACAGTTAGTCTACATGCGTGAGGAATGATATGATAAATGATATGGCATTTGTAACACACCTATACTCAAGTGTTTCTAGGCGTGATGAGGCAGGTGGGGAACAAGGGCAGACAGACAACGATCCTACTAGGCCAGGTGTCTTTCTGATCGCGCATGGGGAAGGGCTGTAGATGGTTAGTTGAATACAAATGAAATAATAGGGCCAGCTGGTGGCAAGTGCAAGGTAAATGCCGGGAGAAGGGGCTGAAGGATACAGAGACAGTCCCGTAGTGCAGGTAGGCAGTGCAGGGAAAAGTGGCTGGGCCAAGGACCGAGATCGGTGAGACCAGTGGACCTGCATGCCCATGTGCCCACTACAAACACATTTTACTTGCTTTTCCTAGCTCTTCATTCATTCATTTATTCATGCATCCATTCATTAAATCTTCATTCCGGTATAAAAGCGTGTAAAGATTTCCTTACATTATATTTGAAATTTCCATTGTGTCTCTTCGTAATGCAGTCTGTAAAACGGACCGTGCTCTTGACAACGATTTTTCGTATACTGAACTAAAATGAAACTCGGTCTAGTTTCTGAATTTTCAGCCTTATCGTCTCTTACGTTATTGCGCACCCCCTTCAAATGTAGTTCTTTCGGCATGGTCCCTGTCTCAAGGTCAAAAAACAATAGACCCTTATACTTCCAGTGCGACTTGTGGGCCTCATCTGGACGCTGTCCTTCGCATTCTTTATTTGCAACATCACGTAGTATAGGCATCTGTGAGAACTTGAAGTTTAGAATCCGTCTATGTAGTGCGCCTCAATGTGCAAATGCGAACTGGCTTCTCTCCCAAATGCCACGGCCCGCTTGGCTGGCGCGTTCTAAGTGCCCCAATTTTGTCCCCGTTGTCTGCGAGCTTTGCAGCCCAAATTGAGACATTTCATTTTTGGCGGAAGGTCAGGGAAAGTATAAAGTAATACAGGAGTTGAGTTAAAAGTGAGATTTATTGTTTGTTTGTTTGTTTTATTATTTGCAATACGCAAGCCTCCCCTCCGTTAACAGTGCGCAGCATTTACATTTACATGAGATGAGACATGAGAAAAATATATACATACACATATGTGAGGTGAATAGAGAGAATTCAAAGATGACACCCAGTTTGTTCGCCACCCAGGATGGTGAAGGTAGGGGTTAGGTTTACAGGTACACTGTACAATAACATTTATTTACAAAAAGACAATCGTATTGCAATTATTTAAACCGGGATTTGTACTTCACAATCAGCTGTGCTTCGGGTGGGCATGGCACAGTCGCAATGTTCGGTGGCAATGGATCACTGCTCTGCACAGAAATGTCCAAAATTCCATATCTGTGCTTCTCTAACACAGCAACAATAAGGCCTTTCACAAAGTCGAACTGCATTTCATCATAGACTGGTTTGATCACCCATTGCTTACTTCGTTTTGAAAACACCTTAGTGTAGCGAGGCATCCTTACTTTACCCCTAGTCCTAGATTGTTCACGACCGACATTGCTGTTATGGGCCAAGACCGCTAGTAGAGTGCGATGTTTCATGCCCCGAAAGTTAAAATGCAAGCGCTTTGGCCTGTACTTTAGGCACATATTGTGGAACACCTCCAAATCTCCTGTGTGACAGAATTCTGTCACTCCTCTCAAATCTCTTGATAGAGTTTTGTCGAAAACAATCTTCTCAATGGCTTTGTGTGTCGGTGAAGATGGAATCAACCACTTCTTCTTCCGTGCCTCCTCTGGGGACAAAGGGCCATGTTCACATTGGTGGAAATGTTGATTTGCTGTCCAGCGGTGAACGTTGGTACAGTGGTGCATCAGTGACCGCCATTTTTCAAGTAGTATTTCCACTGACCCCTCACAAGTTTTTGAGCTCCACCAAAGATGGTTGGTGATAGAATGTGACCACTGCAAAATACTTTCAAAACCTTTTTTTTCCCTGCAGCCGAGATTTTCTTATTGATTGATTTAGCAAGATGCCATACGTCAAATTGATGAACTGCTCTCTCATTGTCTTGGCAATTGAAACGTGTCTATCCGTGGCTATGAGGTCGATGTGCATTCCCCTTGATTGTAGATATTCCACTGATTTTATAAATCCTAGTTTTTCCATGGCCACTGACGATGTACAATGTGTTACCTGCACGACCACCAAACTCACAATTTTCTTACTATCCATGTCCTGAAAGTGGTAGGTGCAGTACTTGGCAGAAAATCCAGGGCTGTCGCACTGTCCATCGCCGGCTAGCCTGAATCGTTTGCCTTTGAATGTACTTGCTAGAGACAATTGTTCAATTTTCCAAGCATCACTAATGGCCGGAAACAGATAATCACGTTGGTATATGTAGTACAGCGCTTTAGAAATGAAATGGAGTCCCACAAACTGAAAGAAAGCCTCTAACTTTCTAAAACTGGAGCCACTAAAAAGTGATGCAGCTGCACACAGTAGATTGCCTGCTGGCAGTTTCCCCAGCATCGGTTGTGCAGACCATGAGAACCTATGATTTAATCTACAGGCGGCATTTATTTTGACGTTACTGCCTTTTATTTGACGAGTCACATTAATCAATGGCTTCCCACATACTTTCCCTCTAATGGAATGCACACATTTCAGCATACTTATAATTTCCATCAAACAACTGTCGAATACAATGTATTTGCTCTCTTTCATTAGACTGTCATCCTGCGTCAACGTTGTTTCGGCCTGTGACGTTGTGGAGATTTCAACACATTGGAAAGTAATATCGCTGATATCAAGTTCTGATGCGTCTATGGATGCTGCGGCTGGTTCATTCTCTGTCATTTCGACATCTATTACTTCAACATTGATGGGAGAACACAACAATGTCGACAGGTTTTTTGGTGGCAAATTTTTGGCGGGTGTAGATTGTGTGAATTGATCTGCAACTACTTCAGAGCTATCTTCAATACATTCTATAACATCTTCTTGTGGTGGTGCGGTCCCACTGTAGCTATGATCCAATGCAACTTTGCTGTAGTCACCAAACACAGTTAATTCATGTTCTGGCCATTGGACATGAGCATCTCGAGCCTGAACACGCCTCGCCTCAATTAATAGTTCCTCCATAGTGTACACGGTCTGGCAAGCCACATCTCTCATTCGCTTCACTGTCTGTGTATGTATAGTTCTGACACCCACGGGTAACTGGAGGAGAGATTGGAAAAGGGATGTTCAGTTTAAACACAAGATGGAGTGTAGTAGAATTGACTGGAAAAAAACATATAATAGTCCCCAGCACAAACATTTTTTTAAAGTTATGAACTGTTTGTAACTAACCTTTTTTTGTTTTTTTTTCTTTGCAACTTTTTTGACTCGACCTTCAACAGCTGCACGCTGTAGCTCCGATTCGTTTCTGCATGTCCTCCCTTCCTCTTGCGCTGCAACGACTATATTTTCTTTATCCACATAGACAGCACGGAATGAGGCTCCATCGTCTCCCTGAAACATAGTACTTTCATTACTATGTATCAAAATATTGTTAGCATAAAACACACGTGAGGACGAACACACAGGTACATCTCAACAGCCAAACACGATTTAAACATTGTGTGCAACAATCAAACGACAAGTATTCGACCAGTGATGATCTATTTCGATGGAACTGTCAGTATCCATACCTCTGGCTCTGCATGGACTGCCATGAATGGCTGTATTGGAGAGGAGGCATCCGCATCTCCCTGAAACACAGTACTTGCATTAGTATGCTTTTCAATATTGGAAACACAACACACACTTGGGGTCGACGGCAAAGGTACATATAAAGAGATAACCACAAATGATGCATTGTCCAAAAGAATCAAGGAAATCCAAATATGATCACATTTCATCGACTTATTTCGCCGATTCATTTACATCTGCATCATCTAAATGAGATGTTGTGACTGTGGTGTTAGCTCCGTCGTCTCCCTGAAACACAGTACTTGGATTAGTATGGTTTTCAATATTGGAAACATAACACACACTTGGGGTCGAGTGCACAGGTACATATAAAGAGATAACCGCAAATGATGCATTGTCCAAAAGAATCAAGGAAAATCTAAATATGATCACATTTCATCAACTTATTTCTCCGATTTGTTTACATCTGCATCATCTAAATTGGATGTTGTGATTGTAGTGGAAGCTTCGTCGTCTCCCTGAAACACAGCACTTGCGTTAATAGGGAAGAAAGTATAGCAAATGGAATCACGTTATATGATCACGCATGATGGAGCTGTCATTATCCATACCTCGTGCTGCTGAAGAATATCTATGGATGTTGCAAATGTAGTGCGCACTTCCGAAAGCTGTTGCGCCGATTCGTATACGCATGGGTCCCGCTTCCACTTCCCCTGGAATTACTTGAATGTCAGGCTCTGCATCAAGTGCAGGGGTTGACGCTCCATCAACTGCCTGAAACATAGTACTTGCATTAGTGAGGATTACAATAGTGAAAACATAACACACACCTGGGGTCGACAGCACAGGTACATATCAACTGCTAACCACGAATGAAACATTGTGTAGAACAATCAAACGACAAGAATTCCAGCTCTGATGATGACGCTCGATGGAGCTGTCAGTAGCCATACCTCCTGCTGGTGAAGAACATCTAGAAATGTTGTAGATGTGGCGGACGCTTCAGCATCTCCCTGAAAGACAGTACTTGCATTAGTATGGATAACACTAATTATAACTGAAAACAAACACCAGTGGACGATAACTAAGGTGTATATCAATTGGAAAGCACTAACCAAACATTCGGTAAAATAATTACATGATAAAATAAAACTATTACTTGACATGCATAAAACAAGTCTGTAGCGGATTAGCCTAGTAAGATTACCTGATACGCGCTAGAAGTGGTTGATAACTGCGAACACGTCAAGGATGTAGAATGTTCTTGCTTCAGATTCAAGGGATAGTCAAGAAGTTGCAAAGGTAAATTAATGATTGATAATGAAATGCCAATATTAAAAATAGCCATGTAAGGCGACAGAATACTTGAAAAATGCTCAATACAGCACAGTTCCCTGTTCCCATATATATACATTGCGTTTGTGGGTTATGAAATCGAAAAAGAATATATTGGTAAATGTCATTATTCAAAAAACTATACACTCATATCAATATCGAAATTATTACAAGGGATAGAACACCTACAATATCAATTAATCCGTTCGGATACCTACACACTACCGCAAGGCCTAAAGCTAAATCCGGACACTTGACTCACCGGTGGCGGAATGTGGACGAATAGAGTGGGAATAGCGTTTTCGAGCAATTTCCGTGTCGTTCGCCGTTTATTCTTCTTTGTTACCCAAGATGTTGTGTACATGTCCAAGGAAAAGTGCCGGCTGCAGATGCGGTATCGATCACCCCTCTTGTCCTGTAAGACTTGTTGGACTCTACTTTCCAGCTCATCCAGTGGATATCCGCAATGTCTGACCCATTCTCTTATTCGATCAACAGTTTTCGGGAATACATGCATTATAGTGCCTTCAGATTTCGCATGGGTCTTCGAAGGGCAATCGCTAATCGAACAGGCAGGCATTGTTGATAAATCTGAAAAGTAAATATCGACATTATTATACAATCTTCCAGAATAAAGATTTGATACAAAAGTAAATGAATCATACAATGATCAATGCAAGGTTTGTTTTGGTCGCAGGAACTATACCAGTTCATTATGTGCGGCTTAGTATTTGCATAAGTTGCAGAAATGTATAAATGATGTGACTAAAAACTGAACATGTGACTCATCCCTTGGATGTTCTGTATTGCACGAGAAGGAAACATGCTTACATTATAGACTGGACCCCCGAAGGGTGCAATTCGATGACAATAGACACAGATGAAAATAAATAGATCTATTGACAGCATAGCAATGGAAACTCAAGTCAATAGCAATGAGACCAATGAACCTAGCACTATTGTGTACTCAACTCGCAAATTGATAGAAATTTAAAAATCTGCGAAATATGACTAGGATACATGGCCTTACCTTGACCAACAAACAGTTGGATTCAGCAAGCAGAGCAGTATGTTGCAGGAGAATAGGTGGGTGGCCACAGGTAGCACACTGATGGGTTTGCTCTAAGCGGTCACAGAAGTTCACGGATAGCACGACGACGAGCAGATTAGCGTAGATCTCAGTGGTTGCCAGGTAACACGTTCAGGAGTTGACTTGCAAAGCACAAAGATGTTCTCATGAGACATATCAAGTGGTTTATAAAGTATTAGAAACAGGGGTGTGTTTGTGAATGAATGACGAATGTATGTCGTGGTTTTAGGGGGCGGCCTGCTTCAAGGGGAGGCCTGGCTGGAGACACAGGGTCTGAGGAGGCCGTGTGACCGATGGCCCCTTGGTGTGGGATACCTTTTGAAGTGTACATGTAGTTTGGCACCTTGGCCTTTCGCGCCCCTGACAGCCCCCCATGCCAGCGCGCATCCACTGGCGCGAACCGCCTTTGATAGAGGGGGGTGGGATGGATGGGCATGGGGCGTGCAGATAAGGCACAGGAAGACTGCTGAATGGAGACACACTTATGTGGATTGCAGGGGGGCGGCCTGCTTCAAGGGGAGGCCTGGCTGGAGACACAGGGTCTGAGGAGGCCATGTGACCGATGCCCCCTTGGCGTGAGATATCTTTTGAAGTGTACATGTACTTTGGCACCTTGGCCTTTCACGCCCCTGACAGCCCCCCATGCCAGCGCTCATCCACTGGCGCGAACCGCCTTTACATCAATATATAGTATATCGTCTTTAAATCAATGATAGTATATCGTTGCTTATCAATAACAAATGCCACATACCGGAGATTCTTGTGAGCACAGACCCACACTTCAACCGGTGTATTATAGTGGTCAAGACACTAAGGTCTGTATAATCCAATGGTAATTGTTAGTATAGATATATGTGTGACTTTTATAGAGACATAACCCACTGAAAGACTTTGAACAAGTGTTATTTAGTGCATGCATTATCGAGAATATGTTATGTTAGCTTAGATAGATAGTGACCACCCTGCTTCACAGCGACCAGACCTTCACCCATTCGGAGCACAGATGTCTGACGTCCATCCTTGAATGGAGACACACTTGATTCATTTAAAAAATCGAAACAACCGTTGTTAAAATATATGTGGTGTTTTATTTTGTATCTTATTTTCATGACACAAAAATGCAAGACTTTAAAGATTATACAGGTCAGGTTGCAGAACAGCGAGAGAAAACCCCCTGTACTGACCGCTGTCACTCGGGAACGTTTCTCTAATGGCACGAACGGCACAGGCGGGTATCACTCTTCGAACGCAGTGTCCAAGCCTCCCGTGGAGCCACCATGTAAAGGAACGATAGGCCACCAGCCTGTACCACCTGTGAAAAGGAATGAAACAACTGTTTTTAAATGACCAAGATAAGTTTAATAAACGTTTGTTGTCAATGACAATTCTTGTAACTAATGGCATTCTGCACGGACAAATGCTAGCTAGACAATGCACACTATTGAACGACTTACATGCGTTACAATGATATGTAGATGTCATTTTGGATATAGTAGAAGAACATGAAATAGGAGTGGCATGACAAGCAGAGTATACTTACTCGTTACTCGGATTACGAGGACGAACAGTTGCGCGAAGTTCGTGCATAAGCACCATCATTATTCTCAACACGGCCCGTGTGAGGCAGGATGCCCTGAAGTCTGGCAGCTCGGTAATGCATTGCGGTCGTGGCTCGCCTTCCGAAATGTAGGCCAGGCATCCCGAGTTTTCTCGGCAGCAGCAGTTCTCGTCCTCAGTTGGCATGAGCTCGCACCGATTGCATGTGCACCAGGTGGAGACGCCGTCCATTGGACTAGGCCCAGGCTCTTCATCTGTTGATTCGTCCTGCCAACTGCAGTCCGAATCCCAATCGTTTTCGCGTGCTTCCCTTTCCAGTAGTTCCTCCTCGGTATACTCGGGCTCGTACATGTAGGGCATTATTGTAGCCATTGTGTGTTAAACAAACTAAAATAATTTATAGCGGTGGTACTGGTATCTGTTCACACGGGCTACAAGCGGCAAAGGTAGCTGACCCGAGCACTGAAACGAGTCACAGAATACTCAAAGTAACACAGAGAGAGGAATGGAATCGAAAATCTGCTGCTGTGTGTTGTGAAACGGTCTGTTTATACTTATTGAGGAAAGAGGCGTCCTGCCATTTCCATGGCGACACGTCATTAGCTGAAGCGCAGCGAATGTTGACACAAGACGTGCTTTGGCATTGGGAAATGGGCGATACGAGTCTGCTGATGACAGGCTCAGGGGCGGGGGATTTGATTTAGTGCTGCAAAAGCAGGTCAGCCAGGGCGATGGGGGAAAAGATAGGATTATCAGAAAATGGCAGCTCCCTGGTGCTTGTTTTCGCGTGCGTTTAATGGACGAAAATTCGGGTAAGGTCCATAGGAAAGTTTTCTAAAATCGAGCCACTTAGGCTTAAAAAAACATGGCTGACCCGTAGGGACAACAAACATTTTTACTAGACCATGCCTTTAAGACCTCACTGCCATCCTTCCATCCATCAAGGCTACTTTGTATCTATCTGACTCCCTCCTGAAGAGAGGGTCCCAAGAATGCCCCTACTCACCCCCAGAAACATGACAGGACAACGAGCCAGGAACGCTCGCAGCCACCCATCTTATTTCAGACAAAATCCAAGTGCACCGTTTGCTGACACGTACATGGAAAGATATCCCCTCAATCAGCCATACAGACCCAATCCAGTGCACCTTCTTACAGGTATAGGAGAGACAGCAGAGATCATGGATGGCAATACCCTAATGGACAGTCTCGATTAAGCACCAAGAAGCCACGGTGCTGACGTGATTAGTGACACCACGACATAGACTCGTTAGTCATGAAGCACACTTACACTCTTGCACCGCTTCACACGAACACACATTCACATACAGGAAGAACAAGCATACACAGAGGACGGATACATATACACACTGTTAAAGCTTTTAGAGCAATTAACCCTATGGGACTACAGGAATATATATGAGCCTGGTAAAACCACGAGTGACTAATTTATAGGTTACCTAGCATAACACGAGGATGTAGAAATCATATAATAAGTCTAAGGAAAATTACAGAAGGCCTGAAGTCACAGAGCATGCAAAGAGCTGATTCAGACTGCACGGAGTGCAAAGCAGGTGTCATGATCTCTGCTTCCAAAAGATCAGGACTTGCCCGACTCCCTTGGAAGCAGACCCATAACCCCGGTTCCGAGTGCCAGCCAGTCCCAATTGGGACCTTTTGGACCCTGTCCTGGCGCCAGTGGCACCAGGCTCATAAAGATGCCCAGTCCCAGCGCTGGAAGCGCCGGGCTCATAATGCTTGGGTGGACTTACCTGCAGCAGACCATGCTGCTTACTTACCTGCCAGTTGAGCCCCTGATCCTCTTCTGTTTGGGACTACTTTTCCTGTTGGGTGGGGCAGGAGCCACTCCCTAGGTTCCGAACACTGGAACTCTTCTGGAAAGCAGGAACTCTTTTCTCACCTAGGCGAGGCTGTGGAAGGAGACACCTAAGCACTACAGGAGGCTATTTAAACCACACCCGATGGATGAATCTTGCTTTGCGTTATTCTGCATTCTCCGCAGCAGAACGCTCATCGTGTCTTCTGCTTCTGATCCTGGGCCTAAGGGAACAAAGACTTACCATCCTGGAATTCAGTCTTCAGCAGCACCTGTAAAGACAAAGAAAGAACAGGTTAGCACTACAGTTTTCAGTGGCAGCGCATCTCTTACCTGGTCCATCGGCTGTCACCAACGCCTCGCGCTGCATTCCGGCATCTGAAAGACAAAGGCTTACCTACTCTTCGCATGCTCCGGAGGTCTTCGCACTGCATTCCGGCATCTGAAAGACAAAAGCTTACCAGCTCTTCGCACGCTCCGGAGGCCTTCGGCGCTGCATCCCGCATCTGAAGACAAAAGAAGGTGTGTTTAAAGACATTGGGCAACTTTATTACTCACGTGCCATTACTCCTTCCCACGCCGAATCCAGTGGGTATTCCAGCACCCTTCAGCTTCTCTAAAGCTCCGAACTTGTACCTGCAAGATAAAAGGGACAGTTAGTGCGCATCGTGAAGCAGGCTACAAGCGCTTACTTACGTGCTTCCAGGCGCTTCTATTCCTCACGCGGGTTCGATCCTCAACTCTCATCAGCCCGCCATCCGCCATCGCCGGAACCCTGCAAAACAAGAGATATCATTACAAAAGACTTTTAAGACATTTGAAGTGCCCAGAACTTACCGTTCGTGCAGTTAACGACGGACAGCAGTCCTCTGAGGTCAAGAGGCCTGCACCCTTATCCAGTGAAGAAACTGGTTACGGCACCCTGCCCCGAGGCAGATGGAGAGCTCGGCGTTCACTTACCTAAGGTGAGGGCGTTAACCTTTGGGGTTCTACAGGAGAAGAGAAAGGGAAGAGGAGAGAGGTACCCAATAACCCCAGTTCATTAATCCCATATTTTCTACCTGCAGACATCTTACTCTTCGAGTCAGACATACAGTGCACAGAGGTCCAGCCCAAAGAGCCAACCGTGTGTTACACATCACCTTTGAAGATACGGCATTCACCCAGTCAAGACCGGCGCCTCTGCGGGAATCAGGTGAGCGTTACAGAACGCAAAGCCTACTGCAAAACTCCCACCCAGGCGCTATGGAAACCTCGGATACCGACCAGCTAGCCCAGTTACTTGGGGAACTAAGAGCAGAAGTGCATGCAGCCCGTCAGGAAACGAATGCTCTAAGAAGGGAACTGATTATTTCCAAGGAGCGAACAGACGATCTCGCTAGACAATTGCTACAGTCACAAGCCGGACAAACTCTGTTACCCGCATCAGGGGCAAATCTTCCTTCAACATCCTCTACGAACCCAGTGCAGATCAACCTACCTGGGAATGTACCTCTGGCTCCGCCCGAACGATTTTCTGGTGACCCAAAGAGGTTTGCAGTATTTATTAATCAGTGCCGGTTGCACTTCTTATGCCGGCCAGTAGCCTTTCCAATTGATCAAGCTAAGGTAGCTTTCGTGCTTTCGTACCTTAGTGGCAATGCGGCAGACTGGTCGATCCCTCTAGTTAATCAAGATGATCCGGTTCTCCATGATTTTCAAGCTTTTCAGCTCAGTATGGAAAAACTGTTTGCAAGACATTCACAGGGGCAGGCCTTGGACAATGAGCTCCTTTCATTGCGACAGGGTAATCAAGACCTCTTAGCTTATATTGCGTCTTTCAACGGACTGATAGTGGAAACTCGATGGCCTGAGGACAAAAGGATTACGCTGTTTTATAGAGGTCTACGTGGAGAGCTCAAAGATGTGTTAGCCCAAGTAGTGAATCCCCCGCAAGACTGTTCGGACTATATTGACTTAGTCGTTCAAATTGACCACAGACTGCAGAACAGGAAGGCCGATCGTTCCAAGTTTGATGCTCGAGTATTTTCCAAACCACCAACTCCTACCAAAGGAGTAGACTCCGGGGAACCCATGCAAATAGGGGGCCTGAAAGGACCACTAACACAAAAGGAGCGGGAAAGGAGAAAACAGCTGCAATTATGCCTCTATTGCGGAAACTCGAGGCACTTTCTTCCAGACTGTCCGGTGAAACCAGCCAAGAAGGCAGTAGGAGCTGCAGTTACCAGGGTCACAAACTCTGAGCAGGGAAACGACCTCGCCCGACAAGAATAGAGGTCCTCTTGCCGAGCGTTAAAACCAGTTCCGTGACCTCGCATTTCGTGATACCTATTGTCCTCATTAGCCCTGAACATCTGGATCGATTACATGCGATTGAAGTTTACGTCGACAGCGGTGCCATCGGCAATTATGTGGATCATGAAATGGTTTTGAGGATGAATCTGACTCTTTGTCCAAAGGCTGTAAAGGACGTCATTACTACGGTGGATGGTACGGAGATAGCCTCCGGACCAGTAACGCATACCACCCAAGAAGTGACGCTAGTAAGTCAAGATGGACACCATGAGAAGATCGTGTTCGATGTGATCAAGGCCCCTCAGTTCCAGATTATTCTAGGAATTCCTTGGTTAGAGAAGCACAATCCTCCGATCGATTGGCGAGCAAGAACGGTTCAGTTTCCAGAATGTGTCTCTACTTGTCACCCTCGACCTGGTGTTGCACTGGCAGCAATTTCCCCGGAGGCTCCTCAGTTACCTCCTAAATACCTAGAATTCCAAGATGGTTTCCGGAAGGATCAGGCTAACTCTCTACCTCCTCATAGGTCTTATGACTGGCAGATAGACCTGATACCTGGATCTACTCCTCCTTGTAGTAGAATTTATGCCCTCACCGAGCCTGAGAATCTTCACCTCCGACAATACCTGGATCAATACCTAGCGAATGGGTTTATTCGTCCTTCCAAGTCCCCTGCTTTCTCAGCTTTGTTCTTCGTTCCAAAAAAAGAAGGGGACCTTAGAACTTGTATAGATTATCGCGCCCTGAACCAGATCACCGTTAAGAATAGATATCCCTTACCTTTGATCCCTGAACTCCTGGACCAAGTCAGAAAAGCATGCATATATACAAAGCTAGATCTTAGAGGAGCCTACCACTTGGTACGAGTAAAAGAGGGCGATGAATGGAAGACGGCCTTCCCCACCAAGTTTAGGCTATTTGAATATCAGGTCATGCCCTTCGGACTTTGCAATGCCCCGGCCGCCTTTCAATATTTTATGAACGATGTCCTCAGAGAACTCATAGATGTGTGTGTTGTTGTTTACATTGACGACATCCTCGTTTATTCTTCATCGGAAACTGAACATCGGAAACACGTGAAAATGGTCCTCGAGAGATTGCGTCAACACAAACTTTTCGCTAAGTTGGAAAAATGTGTTTTCAACGTGACTGAAGTTGAATTCTTGGGATTCATATTATCACCTAGCGGAGTGCGTATGGATTCAAAGAAGGTCGATGCAATTCTCAAATAGCCATCGCCATCCTCCGTGAAAGGTGTTCAAAGCATGTTAGGCTTCGCTAACTTTTACCGCAGGTTTATCCCCGAATTCTCTCGAATAGTCCAGCCCATCACTGCCTTGTTAAAGAAAAACAAACGTTTTGAATGGTCTACCGAGGCGGAACAAGCTTTCCAGAATTTGAAGACTAGATTTATCTCTGCACCGATCTTAAAGCATCCTCGCACAGAACTCCCCTACATCGTTGAAACTGATGCTTCGAGCCTTGCCATGGGGGCAGTTCTATCACAAAAGGACCCAGTAACCAATCAGTTGCATCCCGTGGCATTTTGGTCCCGCAAATTCTCGCCTCCTGAAATCAATTACACTATTACTGATAAGGAACTTCTAGCTATCAAGTCCGCCTTTAAGGCTTGGCGGCATTATCTTCTGGGGGCCCGACACACCGTTACTGTGATTACAGATCACCGAAACCTGCAATATTTGAAAACCGCAAAAGCTCAATCCTCTAGGCAACTCCGTTGGGCACTATTCTTTGCCGAGTTTGACTTCATAATTACCTATCGACCTGGTACAAAAAACAGTAAAGCTGATGCCCTTTCTCGGATGGGAGTGGAAGAACATTTGATCAATCCTAAACCTGTACCTATCATTCCCGAACAAAGAATTCTAGGTGTAATCGCCACACAATCCATAGAGGAAGTTAAGGATAAAGCCAGGCTACTGGTAACTCCAGCAGACATACAGAATTGGCATCTGCAGGGAAAGGACTTTACGGTGAAGGACAACCTATCATATTTCCAAGAACGGTTATACCTGCCCAGCACAGATTTACAGAAAAAGGTAATCTCTTGTTATCACGATTCTTTAATGGAAGGACATCCCGGTATGACCAAGACCTCGGAAAAGATCAAGCGCTACTTCTGGTGGCCGTCTTGGAAAAAAGATATCAGAGACTTTATAATGTCCTGTGGAGTATGCGCCCAAAACAAGAGTCAAAAGGAAAAACCAGCCGGCCTCTTACGCCCTATTGACATCCCACCTCGCCCTTGGCATACGCTTTCTATGGACTTCATCACCGATCTACCTCCATGCTCCGGATACAATACGATCCTAGTAATCGTGGACCTATTCTCCAAGATGGCGCATTTCATTCCACTCAAAGGCTTACCAACAGCAGCAACTCTGGCCCGAGAATTTCTCGAAAACATCGTCCGACTGCACGGTTTTCCTTCAGTTCTAATTTCGGATCGAGGTAGTCAATTTATTTCTCATTTTTGGCGAAGTTGCTGTCGGTCGGCTCAAATTGATGTGAGACTTTCGACCAGCCACCACCCTCAAACCGACGGACAAACCGAGAGGACCAATCAAACTCTGGAACAGTATTTGCGCTGCATGCTACAACAAACTGAAAAAATTTGGAAAGATGTCCTTTGGATAGCCGAATATGCCTACAATAACTCTGTCCACTCGGGAACTGGGAAGACCCCGTTTTTTCTTTCATACGGTAGTCACCCTCGAACCTCAGAGTTGGATCCACTCCAAGATCTTGGAACACCAGCAGTAGACCACCTGCATTCTACAATCACCCAAGCCTTTAAGGAAGCCGTTTCTCACCTTCAAAGGGCTAAAGAACAATACAAGAAAGGAGCAGACCAACATCGGAAGGAAGCCCCCCAATATCAAGTAGGAGATCAAGTCTGGTTATCCACCAAATATCTACCTCTAAAAGGACCACGCACATTCAACCCAAGATACCTTGGTCCCTATTCCATCACTACCATAGTAAATCCAGTAGCGGTCAAGTTGGACTTGCCCCCTCACATGAAGATACATCCGGTCTTCCACGTCTCTCTATTAAAACCCCTGCAACCTCAAACCCGACTAACTAAATCTCCAAAACCTATTCTAGTTGATGGAGAACTCGAGTTTGAAGTCAAAAGCATCCTGGATTCCAAGATCTCCAAATCTAAACTATTTTACCTGATTGACTGGAAAGGCTACGGTCCCCAAGAAAGATCCTGGGAACCTGCAGAATATGTCCACGCGCCTCGTCTAATCAAAAGATTTCATCGAACATTTCCTAACAAGCCCAAACCCCCGGAGAAGCCCGGTTTGGGAGGGGCCTTGAGGGGGGGTGCTGTCATGATCTCTGCTTCCAAAAGATCAGGACTTGCCCGACTCCCTTGGAAGCAGACCCATAACCCCGGTTCCGAGTGCCAGCCAGTCCCAATTGGGACCTTTTGGACCCTGTCCTGGCGCCAGTGGCACCAGGCTCATAAAGATGCCCAGTCCCAGCGCTGGAAGCGCCGGGCTCATAATGCTTGGGTGGACTTACCTGCAGCAGACCATGCTGCTTACTTACCTGCCAGTTGAGCCCCTGATCCTCTTCTGTTTGGGACTACTTTTCCTGTTGGGTGGGGCAGGAGCCACTCCCTAGGTTCCGAACACTGGAACTCTTCTGGAAAGCAGGAACTCTTTTCTCACCTAGGCGAGGCTGTGGAAGGAGACACCTAAGCACTACAGGAGGCTATTTAAACCACACCCGATGGATGAATCTTGCTTTGCGTTATTCTGCATTCTCTGCAGCAGAACGCTCATCGTGTCTTCTGCTTCTGATCCTGGGCCTAAGGGAACAAAGGCTTACCATCCTGGAATCCAGTCTTCAGCAGCACCTGTAAAGACAAAGAAAGAACAGGTTAGCACTACGGTCTTCAGTGGCAGCGCATCTCTTACCTGGTCCATCGGCTGTCACCAACGCCTCGCGCTGCATTCCGGCATCTGAAAGACAAAGGCTTACCTACTCTTCGCATGCTCCGGAGGTCTTCGCACTGCATTCCGGCATCTGAAAGACAAAAGCTTACCAGCTCTTCGCACGCTCCGGAGGCCTTCGGCGCTGCATCCCGCATCTGAAAGACAAAAGAAGGTGCGTTTAAAGACATTGGGCAACTTTATTACTCACGTGCCATTACTCCTTCCCACGCCAAATCCAGTGGGTATTCCAGCACCCTTCAGCTTCTCTAAAGCTCCGAACTTGTACCTGCAAGATAAAAGGGACAGTTAGTGCGCATCGTGAAGCAGGCTACAAGCGCTTACTTACGTGCTTCCAGGCGCTTCTATTCCTCACGCGGGTTCGATCCTCAACTCTCATCAGCCCGCCATCCGCCATCGCCGGAACCATGCAAAACAAGAGATATCATTACAAAAGACTTTTAAGACATTTGAAGTGCCCAGACCTTACCGTTCGTGCAGTTAACGACGGACAGCAGTCCTCTGAGGTCAAGAGGCCTGCACCCTTATCCAGTGAAGAAACTGGTTACGGCACCCTGCCCCGAGGCAGATGGAGAGCTCGGCGTTCACTTACCTAAGGTGAGGGCGTTAACCTTTGGGGTTCTACAGGAGAAGAGAAAGGGAAGAGGAGAGAGGTACCCAATAACCCCAGTTCATTAATCCCATATTTTCTACCAGCAGACATCTTACTCTTCGAGTCAGACATACAGTGCACAGAGGTCCAGCCCAAAGAGCCAACCGTGTGTTACACATCACCTTTGAAGATACGGCATTCACCCAGTCAAGACTGGCACCTCTGCGGGAATCAGGTGAGCGTTACAGCAGGCTCACAGCCAAGGTCAGAGATACACGACCGCATTCCAAACTTTAGGGGACAATGGACCAGCTACAGAGAATCTGAATACATCCTCATAAATGCAAGCACAAGAGCTCGATTTTGTGGTCTCCAAGCACGTGGTGCAGCCAAGCCAGACAATGGACATTCACCCGTGGTGGGAAAGCAGACCCAATCCCAGCAAACCCATACAAGAAAAGCAACAAGTGTTGCAATGTAGGAGCACACTCTAATAGGCAAAGGTGGTACACCACAAGCAACAATACAGACACATAATCGCTCACATTACCTTGAAGAGGTGCACAAAGGGCTGAGAACCGATTGAGTCCCAGGCCTGGGGAGATCAGCTCTAACCAATCACAGAATAGAAAATCAGGGGTGGATGGCACGGGGCAAGAACCAATGGTAAGCCCATTACTCTGCAACAATGTAATAGATAGTTTCTTGGGGACGGGACAGGCCAGCCAACTGACATGCAAGGACCAGTAGAATAACCTCTATAGGGGGCACCCATAGGTATTGTCATGATGCCTACCCCCGGAGCACCAGGCCAGGCCCAGCACCCCCGGGAGCAGGCATCACGCCCCCGGGTAAAAGCCCAGCGGCCCTTTTTAGGGGCTCTTTGGACTCTGTCCTGGCGCCGTTGGCGCCAGGCTCATGTTGGACATCAGTCCTGGCGCCATAGGCGCCAGGCTCATAAAGGGAAGTGTTTGGTGCACTTACCTGAAGCAGACCATGCTGCACACTCACCTGATGCAGACCTTGCTGCATGAAGAACCAAGCCAAATGAGGCTTAGGAGGGACTATTTTTCTGAAGGAACTATTTTGTTACTTGGGTGGGGCTGTGGAAGAATACTCACCTGGAATTTCTTCCAAGGCTATTTAAGCCACACCCGGACAGCCACACGTGCTTCGTGTTGTTCTGCATCCCAACAGCTGAACGCTCACCGTGTCTGCTCCTGCACCTGGACTCCAGCCACGCCCGCCTCGAACCTGGAACACCTGTAAGGGAATAAGAGAAGAGAAAGGTGAAAACCAAGAACTATTTCAACCTTCTTACCTGCATCCGGAATCTTCACGCCAGCATTCCTGAAGGAAGACTTCCATTTAAAAGCACCGCGTTGCTCGCTGCAGCGCCGCGCTTCACTCACCTGTTCCTGAGACGCTGCCCGGCTCCATCGCGGCTCTCAGTGCCGGTCGCCACATCTCTGCACCGCACCTAAGGAGAGAAGAAGAGACAAAAGGTGAGCAAGGGAACACAAGAGGAAAGCCGGCTTTTCAGCCATATTACTTACCGGCTATTCTTGGTGAACCATTCCACATCTCGGGTCGGCGCCACATCTCTGGCTGGTACCGCACCCCGGCCCCTATGGGGAAAGGACAAAAGACATTACTGGGGAATTATAAAGACATTTAGAGGGGTCGCCCTCATCACTGACTCACCTTATTTTACCCCAGCAATTTAACCCTTCAACGCATCGCCTTTGTTCTGCACCTGAAATAAAGGACAGAAAAAGACAACATAAAAGGAGGCTCACACTTGAACTTTTGCATCTTCATACTTACGGCGTAAAGTCAAGTGGCTTTGCCAGCGCCATTCTGAAAATCAGTGAAGTAACTGGACGAACGCGCGCCCCTGCACCAGAAGCAGGATGGAGAGTTCATCCTTTCAAACCATAAGGTGAGCTTAAACCGGGGGTTTTGGAGGAAGTCAGAGGAGAACGAAGGGGGAAAGGGGGGAGCAAGCACATTATTCAGCAGACAGTTAATCCCCTTTCTCATCTGCAGAAGGATATTCCTACGGGCCAGACAAGCAAGATTTGGGGGTCCTGTTCAATCGGTGGTCCGAATTCTGCGCATCACGCTTGAAGAGGCCACAGCAACCCAGACCAGACCAGCGCCTCCGTGGGAGCCAGGTGAGCGTTACAGAACGCGAAGCCTTCCTACAAATTCCCACCCAGGCGCTATGGAAACTTCCGAGACTGACCAGTTGGCCCAACTACTGGGGGAATTACGGGCCGAAGTACACGCTGCTCGTCAAGAGACTAATGCTCTCAGAAGGGAAGTGATTGTAACAAAGGAAAGAGCTGATGACCTGGCTAGACAGCTTTTACAAGGTCAAGCTGGACAAACTCCTTTACCCGTTCCGGAGGGAACCACGCTCCTGTGCTTTCCAGTAACCCGGTGCAGATTAATCTACCTGGAAACATGCCGCTGGCCCCACCCGAACGCTTTGCTGGGGACCCCAAACGATTCGCCGTATTCATGAATCAGTGTCGTTGGCATTTCCTGTGCAGACCTGGGGCCTTCCCTAATGACCAGACCAAGGTAGCCTTTGTATTGTCATATCTCAGCGGCAGTGCTGCCGATTGGTCAGTTCCACTGGTAACTCAAGATGACCCGATTCTTCGTGATTTTCAAAGATTTCAAGCAAGCATGGAAAGGTTATTTGCTCGTCACTCCCAGGGGCAGGCTCTAGATGACGAACTTCTATCTCTGCGACAGGGCAATCAAGACCTCCTTTCCTACATTGCAACCTTTAATAGACTAATTGTGGAAACTGGGTGGCCAGAGGATAAAAGAATCACGTTATTTTATCGAGGTCTACGCGGAGAACTTAAAGATGTCCTGGCCCAAGTTGTAAATCCGCCCCAAGAGTGCTCTGAATATATAGACTTAGTGGTCCAATTGGATCACAGACTGCAAAACAGAAAAGCAGATCGGTCCAAGTTTGAGACCCGGCTGTTAGTCAAGACCCACGCTAACCTCAAGGGGGCTGAAGCTTCAGAGCCAATGCAAATCGGAGGAGTTAAAGGACCTTTAACGCAAAAGGAACGTGAAAGAAGACGGCAGATGCACTTATGTCTTTATTGTGGATCCTCTGAACACTTTCTACGAGATTGCCCGGCAAGGCCGCCCAGGAAGGTGGTAGGAGCCGCTGAAAAAATCCATGAAACCTCTGTATCGGGAAACGACCCCGCCCGACAAGCGTAGGGGTCCGCTTGCCGAGCTTGAAAACGAACTCTCAGACCTCGCATTTCACTGTGCCAATGGTCCTCGTAGATGCGGAACAGCCTAAGCGGTTGCATGCAATAAAGACATACATCGATATTGGGGCTATAGGAAACTACGTGGATCGTGAATTGGTCTCAAGGATTAACCTCCCCCTGCGTCCTAAAACCGGCAAAGATGTCATCACCACAGTCGATGGAACCGAAATTGCCTCGGGACCGGTAACACATTCCACAGCTGAGGTAACACTTGTAGGTCCGGACGGCCATCGGGAGGCAGTTGTGTTTGATGTAATCAAGGCTCCACAGTTTCAGGTTATACTCGGAATCCCTTGGTTAGAGACACATAATCCTCGAATTGATTGGCGAGCGAAGAGAATAACCTTTCCAGAGTGTGCACGAACCTGCTACCCAGAAAATCTGAAGGTCAGTCTAGCATCAGTAACCTCTGTCGCCATGCAACTACCTCCGGAATACCAAGACTTCCAGGACGTCTTCCAAAAGGAACAGGCCAACACGTTACCTCCTCACAGATCGTACGATTGCCAAATCGATCTGGTGCCCGGTGCACAACCCCCTTGTAGCAGGATTTATGCCCTTACTGAGCCGGAGAATCTGCATTTGAGACAATATTTAGATCAATACCTAGCCAATGGTTTCATTCGCCCGTCAAAGTCTCCGGCATCCTCGGCTTTGTTCTTCGTGCCAAAAAAAGAAGGCAACCTTAGAACTTGTATCGATTACCGCGCATTGAACCAGATAACTGTTAAAAATCGTTACCCTCTGCCTTTGATCCCTGAACTCCTTGACCAGGTGAAGGACGCTTGCATATACACCAAGTTAGATCTCGGGGGGCTTATCATCTGGTACGAGTTAAAGAAGGCGACGAATGGAAAACGGCCTTCCGTACAAAATATGGACTATTCGAATACCAGGTGATGCCTTTCGGGTTGTGCAACGCGCCTGCTGCCTTCCAATTCTTCATGAACGATGTCCTTCGGGAACTCATCGACGTCTGTGTTGTCGTGTATATCGATGACATTCTGGTGTACTCCTCTTCGGAATCTGATCACAGAAAACATGTCAGGGCCGTCCTTGAGAAATTGCGCCAGCACAAACTGTTTGCAAAGCTGGAAAAATGCGTTTTCCATACCACAGAGGTTGAATTTCTTGGATTCATCCTGACACCTAAAGGGGTCCGAATGGACTCACGGAAAGTGGATGCCATCCTCAAATGGCCATCACCTAGTTCAGTGAAAGGTGTCCAAAGTATGCTTGGTTTTGCCAATTTTTATCGCAGGTTTATCCCAGAATTTTCACTGGTGGTGCAACCCATCACTGCACTCTTGCGGAAGAATAAACGTTTTGAATGGACTGAGGAAGCTGAACAGGCCTTTCAGGAATTAAAAGCTAAATTTACTTCCGCACCTATTTTGAAACATCCGTGTCCTGATCTCCCATATATAGTCGAAACCGATGCATCCAGCTTAGCCATGGGAGCTGTCTTGTCTCAGAGAGACCCCGAAACCAACCAACTGCACCCCATAGCATTTTGGTCCAGAAAGTTCTCGCCGCCGGAGATAAATTATGCAATCACCGATAAGGAATTATTAGCCATTAAGTCCGCCTTTAAGGCTTGGCGGCATTATCTTCTTGGCACCAGGCATACCATCACCGTGATCACTGATCACCGAAATTTACAATATTTAAAAACTGCCAAGGCTCAGTGTTCACAACAGCTCCGATGGGCTTTATTCTTTGCTGAGTTTGATTTTGTAATCACCTACCGTCCTGACTGTAAGAATGGCAAAGCGGACGCGCTATCTCGAATTGGAATGGGAGAAATGGACACAAACTCAGAACCTGTGCCGATAATTCCCGAACAAAGAATCTTGGGGATAACCACTTTACAAACCCTTGAAGACATTCAAGCACGGGTAAAACTATTCCTGGACTCTTCAGCCTTGCAGGATTGGATCAAAAGGGGGTCTGCCTTTTCAATCAACGATGGCTTACCTTACTTCCAAGGACGTTTATTTTTGCCAGAAAAGGAATTGCAAGAACTGGTTATTTCCCGTCATCACGATACTCTGATGGAAGGACATCCTGGCATTGCCAAAACAGAGGAAAAAATTAAACGACAATTCTGGTGGCCGTCCTGATGAAAGGATATTAAATCTTTCGTGATGTCCTGTGGAGTTTGCGCCCAAAACAAAGGTCAAAAAACAAAATCCGCCGGTCTTCTTCAACCCTTAGACATTCCACCAGCACCTTGGCACACCTTGTCACTAGATTTTATCACGGACCTGCCCTCTTGTAATGGATACAATACTATTCTGGTTGTGGTGGATTTATTTTCCAAGATGGCCCATTTTATTCCGTTGAAAGGATTACCTTCAGCTTTTGTTCTTGCCAAGGAATTCCTCGAAAATGTCATCCGTCTGCATGGATTCCCATCCATACTAATCTCCGATCGGGGAAGCCAGTTCATTTCTCGTTTTTGGAAAAAGTGTTGTCAACTGGCACAAATCGACGTAAGACTCTCAACCAGTCACCAGCCACAGACCGATGGTCAGACGGAGAGAACGAACCAGACCCTTGAACAATATCTACGATGTATGTTGCACCAATCGGAGGCTAATTGGAAGGACATTTTATGGGTGGCTGAATATGCATACAATAACTCGATACACTCTGGAACTGGTCAGAGCCCCCTTTATACCCTATATGGACATCACCCTCGTACTTCAGACCTGGACTCACCTTTGAGCCTCGAAATGCCCGCAGTCGACCATTTGCATTCTACGATTACTCAAGCCTTCAAGGATGCTACTGCACACTTACAACATGCGAAAGAGAAATACAAAAAGAATGCGGATCTGCATCGCAAGGAGGCGCCTCCATACCAAATGGAGGATCAAGTATTGTTGGCTACCAAACACTTATCACTCAAGGGACCTCAGACCTTTAATCCAAGGTATTTAGGCCCTTACTCGATCAAAGCTATAATGAACCCTGTGGCAGTCAAGCTAGATCTACCAGCTAACACGCGGATTCATCCCGTCTTTCATGTGTCGCTTTTGAAACCAGTGCAACCAGGAACCAGATTAATAAAGCCACCAGAACCAATCCAGATAGATGGGGAGCCTGAATTCGAGGTGAAGAACATTTTGGACTCTAAGATCTCAAAATCAAAACTTTTCTATCTAATTGATTGGAAGGGGTACGGGCCTCAGGAAAGATCTTGGGAACCCAGCGACCACGTACATGCACCTCGGCTAGTAAAAAGGTTCCATCGGAATTTCCCGAACAAACCGAAACCTCCTGGGGAAAAGGCCTTGGGACAGGCCTTGGGGGGGAGTGCTGTCAT
This sequence comes from Ambystoma mexicanum, assembly GCF_040938575.1. NCBI lineage: Eukaryota > Metazoa > Chordata > Amphibia > Caudata > Ambystomatidae > Ambystoma > Ambystoma mexicanum. Next base: position 1,432,207,188 of record NC_090935.1, read on the forward strand.
GATGCCTACCCCCGGAGCACCAGGCCAGGCCCAGCACCCCCGGGAGCAGGCATCACGCCCCCGGGTAAAAGCCCAGCGGCCCTTTATAGAGGCTCTTTGGACTCTGTCCTGGCGCCGTTGGCGCCAGGCTCATGTTGGACATCAGTCCTGGCGCCATAGGCGCCAGGCTCATAAAGGGAAGTGTTTGGTGCACTAACCTGAAGCAGACCATGCTGCACACTCACCTGATGCAGACCTTGCTGCATGAAGAACCAAGCCAAATGAGGTTTAGGAGGGACTATTTTTCTGAAGGAACTATTTTGTTAGTTGGGTGGGGCTGTGGAAGAATACTCACCTGGAACTTCTTCCAAGGCTATTTAAGCCACACCCGGACAGCCACACGTGCTTCGCGTTGTTCTGCATCCCAGCAGCTGAACGCTCACCGTGTCTGCTCCTGCACCTGGACTCGAGCCACGCCCGCCTCGAACATGGAACACCTGTAAGGGAATAAGAGAAGAGAAAGGTGAAAACCAAGAACTATTTCAACCTTCTTACCTGCATCCGGAATCTTCACGCCAGCATTCCTGAAGGAAGACTTCCAATTAAAAGCACTGCGTTGCTCGCTGCAGCGCCGCGCTTCACTCACCTGTTCCCGAGACGCCGCCCGGCTCCATCGCGGCTCTCAGTGCCGGTCGCCACATCTCTGCACCGCACCTAAGGAGAGAAGAAGAGACAAAAGGTGAGCAAGGGAACACTAGAGGAAAGCCGGATTTTCAGCCATATTACTTACCGGCTATTCTTGGTGAGTCATTCCACATCTCGGGTCGGCGCCACATCTCTGGCAGGTACCGCACCCCGGCCCCTATGGGGAAAGGACAAAAGACATTACTGGGGAATTATAAAGACATTTAGAGGGGTCGCCCTCATCACTGACTCACCTGATTTTACCGCGGCAATTTAACCCTTCAACGCATCGCCTTTGTTCTGCACCTGAAATAAAGGACAGAAAAAGACAACATAAAAGGAGGCTCACACTTGAACTTTTGCATCTTCATACTTACGGCGTATCGCTCAGTAAAGTCAAGTGGATTTGCCAGCGCCATTCTGAAAACCAGTGAAGTAACTGGACGAACGCGCGCCCCTGCACCAGAAGCAGGATGGAGAGTTCATCCTTCCAAACCATAAGGTGAGCTTAAACCGGGGTTTTGGAGGAAGTCAGAGGAGAACAAAGGGGAAAAGGGGGGAGCAAGCACATTATTCAGCAGACAGTTAATCCCCTTTCTCATCTACAGAAGGATATTCCTACGGGCCAGACAAGCAAGATTTGGGTGTCCTGTTCAATCGGTGGTCCGAATTCTGCGCATCACGCTTGAAGAGGCCACAGCAACCCAGACCAGACCAGCGCCTCCGTGGGAGCCAGGTGAGCATTACAGGTATTACCACTCTCAATACCCAATCATTTATGGTGATAGGTTTTTTGGGGAAGCGCCCAGGGATGACGTATGATTGCTGCAAAAATGTAACGCACACCATGGAATACTGAGAAGTACTCAAGAATCTTGATTGTTTTGTATGATCTCTGTTGGTTTTTGCAATAAACCGCAGTTCTAACTTGCCATTGGCTGAGTCCTCCGTTTACTTTGGGGAAAGGAGTTGTGCCCTTGAGAGTCAAGAGTACCCCCAGCCAACCTCCGGTATACCTGGGAAAACGATCCCAATACTACGTACTCAAGACCCTTTCTGACTGAAGGACTCCTCCCTTACCTGACAATAATTAACAGCTCCCAGGAGGACACAACTGTTCCTCGGGCAAGTGGCCATCATAGAATCATAGTTGGCTAGCTAAACCCAGATTGGGTTTATAGCTCTTTGGTGACTTGTAGCCAATTACGAGAGACGTTTAGTTAGGGCTACGAGTAGAATAGGGACTCAAGAGTGTTAGGCTGTTGTACCTACAAATACACCCCAGTCAAAATTGTTAAGTGTAATACCAAGCATTCAAAATATATTTACTGTAAACCATATGAATTATATTACACGGCCTGCGGTAGCGGACTTGTAGTTATGCTTAAATTGCTAAACTCATAGGAAGTGCAATTTTTCGGCGGCTTATAATTTCGCTCCCCCTGGAGGAATGGAGGAATCCTCAGCAAACTTTGCAAAAAAGTATATGGCAGGCTCTGAATTCTTTTGCCAAGTTAGGTGAGGTTTCGTGCAGGGGGGGCAAAGTTATAGGGGGGTCGCCAATTTTCTTTTTTTACCATAGACTGAATGGGGAAAAACTTTGCGCACGGCTACAGCCCGAGCGGCTGCATTGATTTTCACCTAATTTGCGCTAGGAGCGGGGGATTGGGCCAGGAGGTGTGCTTTTGTGTGTTTGGTGGAAATCCGACCAGTTTTTTTGTTGAAAATTACTGAAATGTGCATCCTAAAAAAATAGTTCTATCTGGGTCCGCTCTACAGACCCATTTCCCTGTTCGTTCCACGGACCGAAATGTCATTGGCCTGCGGTACGCAGTGATGTTGGCGAACGTTGGACGCGGCTGGTGGTTGGCTGGAGGGAAGCGTAATGTGTGTCAAAGTGTTTGGGAAACGCTGCCATGGTGGACAGTGCGGTGGCGGAAGGGTATGGAAATTGTATGGAACGCAATGTGTTGGTGGCAAGAAGGGAGGGAATGGGTGGCGGAGTGAAAAGTGGTTCATGTGGCATATGTAGGTAGGTAGAAGAAGACGGAGGAGTGCCTGTAGTTTTCGCGTGAACTGCGTCAAGTGCAGGTAGCGAAACAGGCGAGTAGTTTGTGTGGTGATTGGAGGCAGGTGACGTAACGGACCAATAGCTTCTGGCACGACCTATTTGCGGCGACCTCTTTCCGTGGTGAGTTGTGATAGATCAATTTTAGAAGGGGAGTGAATTGCATATGACATAGGTTGGATGATATGATATGATATGATAAGGCATTTATAACACGCCTATACACAAGTGTTTCAAGGTGCGATGGGAGCGCGGGTGGCTGTGCTATACGGATGGAATGCAGTAGTTGGGCACATGGTGGCATGCATTGGTTTAGGAAGTTGTGTTGGATCAGGGGAAGGATTAGACTATCGGGTGCATGGGCGAAGGCCGTACACTGTAGGGCATGCACTGAAGAGCGTAGGGCTTTAGCATACCCACCGCAGTAACGTAAGGGTGGGTGTGCATCCGGTGCAGGGTGGTGCTTGAATAGTGCAGTGTGTGCACATTGGTTGCAGTAGGCCAGTGTTGCGAACCGAATGTCGGTAGTTTGGCAGTGACACAATACTTTGGGAATGGAAGTGGGGACGGCCATAATATGTGCATGAAAGTGCACAGGGGTGAAGGAGAGAGTGCTTTCTTTCTACATTATCGTAACTGGTGCAATGTGTTGCTGCATAGTTCCATGGCAGCGCGTAAGTTGGGTAGGAGTGCTGGTGGTAGTGCTGTGTATGTGGATAGTCGAAGTTGGTGACATGGTGAACTGGATGGTGCCATTATGTAGCAGTGACAGTGTTGAAGGCCTAGACTGTTTGGTGCATGGCCGAAGGCCATAGGCCGTAGGCTATGCACTCAAGAGGCTAGGACTTTAGGACACACACGGCAGAAATGCATTTTGGATTCTGCAGCCGTTAGAGGGTAGTGACCTGTAAAGAATGGGTGTGGAGCACATTTCAGACGCAATAGAGCAGGATAAGTGAGGTGCCATGCGTGCATGTTTTGTTTCGCAGGTGAGGACACTGTTACAAGATGATAAAGTTTTTTATGTGTACTTCCCGATGGTGAGGTGAAAAGTTATGCAGTGTGGGCACTGGGTGCTGGGTTTACATACTGTCCGTATGGAAGAGGATATGGTAGAAGTGCACCTTAAATGTGCTTGGTTAGTATGCTGTGTGTTGATTTGTTGAAGTAGGGCCAATGTTGTGAAAAGGTTGTGGGTAGGTTGGTAGTGACACAATACTTTGTGAATGGGTGTGGGGACGGGTGGTGGAGGCTCTGGTATGTTAGTGGTTTCTCCTGATAGCAACCTTTTTTCGTGAATGAGTGCAATACAGAAGTTCAGAATGTGATTGGTGGATGTGTGTGCAGTTTGGGTAGAGTGTTGGTGGCAGTGGTGTGTACATAGATTGGCGTAGTTGGTGATATGGTCACATGCATGGTGGCAATACGTTGCAGTGCCTATGTTCAAGGCTTAGACTATTGGGTGCATGGCTGAAGGCTATGCATTGAAGAGCGTAGGACTTGAAGAAACCCACGCCACTAATGCAATTTTGACTGTGCATCTGGTAGAGGGTGGTGACCTTTTTTTAAATTTTATTTTTATTGTGCTTATTAGCCAAAACAAATTTCGACTTTTTACACAGAGTACACAATCTTAAAAAGAACAAATATACCTAAATTACATCATTTAAAACAGATAAAATAATTACTTAAAACTTTACAGGCAAGGTCAAACATATAATTCTGACTATAAACACACAAACAGAAAAACAAAAGAAAAGGAAATGTAGAGAACAAAACATACGTATAACCTTCTCCTTCAGGCTAAGCAATTGTGCCTCTCACCAATTTATATCAGAACTTGGTCAACCAATTTGAGGTCATTAAGAAATTTGACCACTTCAATTGTCAAAAAGACTACATTGCCTGAGATAATTCTCTCCCACATATCATCAGGGTCTAGCCATCTCTCGCTATCAAAGAACTCTGCAGTCTCCTCTGTCTGAGTTCCCTTATCCCTCAACAGGATAGCAAGAGTTGTTTAATTGTATGTTTAGAGTTCGTATCACAGTCCTGACATATGTCGGACAGAAAGCCAGTCTTATCCCAAATATGAAGGATTTCCAGGGTCGGCAAAGTATTTAGTTTAAATCGCAAGAAATTCAACCTGGCGTTAGGATCGGGACATTTTTGTAGGTAGATCGGTAGAAGAGCTCTGGGTTTATCATAGGCTGAAAAGTTTGTAGAGAGATTTGCTGATCGTAGTCTATAGATTTTCCTAATCCAGTCTCTTCTCTTGATAAATTCCTTAGATCTTAAGGGATTGGAATTCAAGGTGTCTATATCTGAGTCCGCTGAAGCAAGGATATGGGAACATTTGAATTTAAGTTTTTTCAAAAAGATGTTGTCCCCCTTTAACAGTTGAATATGAAAATCCTCATAAAGTGAGTCCGCTTGAGGGACATTAACCAGTCTAAATAGCAAAACCCATTTCAATTCCATCGATAATAAAAGAGAAATCAGTCCGTTCTCATAGTGAATAAAGGCCATAGGAATAGAGTTGGGAAGATTCAGGACTCTTTCCATATCCTTGCTTCAACACATGTCCAGTCAATTTCGAAAACCTGAATATTGCACTCCAATCCAAACAGCAAAGTCGGTATGACCTTCCCCACATAATACTTTATCAACAAAGTATAAGGGAACATTTACAGTATTTTAAGTAAATCTTAATCATGTGAGATCCCAAGTTTGTTGCTGTAACGCTCACCTGGTTCCCACGGGGGCGCTGGTCTAGTCTGGATTGCTGTGGCCTCTTCTAGCGTGATGCGCAGGACCCGGAACACCGATTGGACAGGACCTCCAAATCGTGCTTGCCTGGCCCGTAGGAATATCCTTCTGCAGATGAGAAAGGGGATTAACAGTCTGCAGAATAGTGTGCTAGCTCCCCCCTTTCCCCCTTCCCCCTTCGTTCCTCTCTAACTTCCTCCAAACCCCGGTTTAAGCTCACCTTATGGTTTGGAAGGATGAACTCTCCATCCTGCTTCTGGTGCAGGGGCGCGTGTTCGTCCAGTTACTTCACTGGTTTTCAGAATGGCGCTGGCAAAATCCACTTGACTTTCCTGAGCGATGCGCCGTAAGTATGAAAGTTCAAAGTTCAAGTGAGGCCCCCTTTATGTTGTCTTTCTAACCTGTGATCTGTCCTTTATTTCAGATGCAGAATGAAGACGATGCGTCGAGGGGTTAAACTGCCGAGGTGAGTAGTGATGAGGGCGATCCCTCTAAATGTCCTTATCATTCCCCAGAAATGTCTCTTGTCCTTTCCCCATAGGGGCCGGGGTACGGTATCTGCCAATGGGGCGGCGCCGACCCGAAATGTGGAAGAAAAGCCGGTAAGTATTATGGCTGTTAATCAGGCTATCCTTCTGTGTTCCTTAGGCTCACCTTTTGTTTCTTCCTCTCTCCCCTAGGTGCAGAGATGTGGCGTCCGATGCTGACAGCCGCAATGGAGCCGGGAGATGTCTCGAGGACAGGTGAGTGAAGCGTGGCGCTGCAGCGAGCAACGCGATGCTTTTAAATGGAAGTCTTTCTTCAGGGATGCTGGCGAGAAGATTCCGGATGCAGGTAAGAAGTTTGAAATAGTCCTTGGTTTTCACCTTTCTCTTCTCTTCCTTCCTTGCAGGTCTTCCAGGTTCGAGGCGGGCGTGGCTGGAGTCCAGGAGCAGGAGCAGACACGGTGAGCGTTAAGCTGCAGGAAGCAGAACAACGCGAAGCATGAGCTGCTGTCTGGGCGTGGCTTAAATAGCCTCCAAAGAAGTCCCAGGTATGTATCCTTCCCCAACAAGGTATGTATCCTTCCCTGGCCACGCCCGAGTGAAAAAATAGTCCCTATGAAAAAATAGTCCCTTTCAGGTCTCAGGGAGGCCTGAAGCGTGCAGCATGGTCTGCATCAGGTAAGTGCACAAAACACCTCCCTTTATGAGCCTGGCGCCTATGGCGCCAGGACTGATGTCCAACATGAGCCTGGCGCCAAAGGCGCCAGGACTGAGTCCAAAGAGCCCCTATAAGGGGCCGCTGGGCTTTTACCCGAGGGCATGATGCCTGCTTCCGGGGGTGCTGGGCCTGGCCTGGTGCTCCGGGGGTAGGCATCATGACAGCTGCTTCTAAATCCAAAGCATTCTTCCAGTCCAATTTGGTTGGACAAGGAGTGATCTTAGAACCAAGATATACAAGTTCCCCTACCAAAGGGATGGCACAGCCATCAATTTCCCAAGAGAAAGCCTTCGTTTTAGTCAGAGGACGCTTATAAATCATCACTCTGGATTAATCTGGATAGATTTTTAGGCCATTAGCTGAAGAATAATCTCCCAGCGCCATCATTAGCCTTTGGAGGCTACTTTGCATGTAGTCCAGAACGATGATATCGTCCGCATAGACTACCAATGACAGCCTAGTGTCTCCAATCTTAGGACTGGCCAGCAGGAAGGACGAAAAACAGTGGAGTACATCTGATAGATAAAGATTAAAAAGAAAGGGGGCCACTAAGCAGCCCTAACGGACTCCTCTCTGAATATGATTCTCCTGTGACAAGTTGCCTGCACTAGATAATCTTACTCTTAGGGTGGAGTTATGTTGCAATTCTATGAGGATAGCCAATAAGGACTTGGGAATCCCCCAGGTCTTCAGTTTCCACCACAAACGCTCTCTGTTTACAGTGTCAAAGGCCTGGCATAGATCCACCCAGGCCCCATAGAGAGGTTCCCCCCCTTGACTGTGCTTCCAGAGTTCAAGCAAGTAAGGATGAGGTTGTTGAGTGTGGTAGATAGACCTCTGCGTAATCCCGTCTGGAATTTGGAAAGAATTTCCTTAGACGTGACCCAATTTTCAAGATCTCTCAGGACCAGGGCAGCAAATATTTTGCTGTCCGCGTCCAGAAGAGATATCGGATGATAGTTAGCCACCTCTAGGCGATCGCCACGCTTAAAAATAGGAATTACGATGGAGCATCTCCAGGAATCAGGAATGGTAGCTTTTCTGATGATGTTATCAAATAATGCCTTTAGGGCCATGGACCAAATATTTGGATTCGATTTTAAGATTGCTTTAGAGAGTCCATTAGGCCCTCCGGCCCGTGACACCGATGATTTGATTATTAGTGATTTGACCTCTTCCACAGAGCAGGCCAGGACCCAATTCCCACGAAGTGTATTAAACAACACGTTATTCTCTGGTGAGCCGTAGATCTTAGTGAAATGCTCAACCCAGTATTGCTCCTGTTTAATAGTTTCTTGTCCTTGTATATGTTTTTTGTTAATCAGGGACCAGAAATTATGAGAGTTTTTGAGACAAACCGTTTTTAACATTTTCTCTCCATCTCTCTGTGCTCTGATTGACTGGTGCGATCTCATCCAGTTCCTAAATGCCTGGCCTCTAGGGAATATTGAGTTTTAGCCTTATTAGATGTTTTTAGGAGATAGAGCTCTCTTCTTCTTCTTTCTCTCTTTTTATTAGGATCTCGATGTCAAAGCAATGGGTATGAGATGTTTTCTTTTTAGCAGACCCAATTTGAGGAGGCGCCAGATTCCATAAAAGTTTTACAAAATAGTTTGACTCAGAATGAAGCAGATGCTCCTGCTCATTCCAAGCAGAGGTCATTCTATCTAGCCTGTCATTCAGATTCTGATCCCCCAATCAAATTTAACCAGCCTATTACCGGTTACTTTGGAAGAGAGCTTTGGGTGGTGACCTGTAAAGAGTGGATGTAGAGTACATTTCAGATGCAATAGAGCAGCAGAAGTGAGCTGGCAGGTGTGTATGTTTGGTTCTGCAGGTGAGGTCGCTGATAGAACATGGTAAAGTTTTGGATGTGTGATTGGAGATGGTGCAATAAAAAGTCATGCAGTGTGGTCACTGGGTGCTGTGTGTGCATACTGGCAGCATGGCAGAGGGTATGATTGAAGTGTAGCTTGTATGGGTTCTTTACTATGCTGTGTGCAGATTTGTGAAATGTGGGTAGTTTGGCAGTGACACAATACTTTGGGAATGGAAGTTGGGACGGCCATAGTATGTGCATGAAAGTGCACAGGGGTGCAGGAGAGAGTGCTTTCCTTCTACATTATCGTAACTGGTGCAATTTGTAGCTGCATAGTTCCATGGAGGTGCCTAGGATGGGTAGGAGTGCTGGTGGTAGTGCTGTATATGTGGATAGTCGAAGTTGGTGACATGGTGAAATGAATGGTGCCATTATGTAGCAGTGAGAGTGTTGAAGGCCTAGACTGTTGGGTGCATGGCCAAAGGCTGTGCTCCGTAGGCCATGCGCTTAAGAGGGTAGGACTTTAGGACACACACGGCAATAATACATTTTGGATTCTGCAGCCGTTAGAGGGTGGTGACCTGTAGAGAATGGGTGTGGAGCACATTTCAGACACAATAGAGCAGGAGAAGTGAGGTGCCATGCGTGCATGTTTTGTTTCGCAGGTGAGGAGGACACTTACAAGATGGGAAAGTTTTTGATGTGTATTTGGCGATGGTGATGTGAAAAGTTATGCAGTGTGGGCACTGGGTGCTGGGTTTACATGCTGGTAGTATGGAAGAGGATATGGTACAAGTGCACCTTAAATGTGCTTGTTTATTATGCTGTGTGCTGATTTATTGAAGTAGGGCCAATGTTGTGAAAAGGTTGTGGGTAGGTTGGTAGTGACACAATGCTTTGTGAATGGGTGTGCGTAGAGGTGGTGGAGGCTCTGTTATGTTAGTGGAATCTCCTAAAAGCGACCTGTTTGCGTGAATGGGTGCAATGCAGATGTTCAGTATGTGATTGGTGGATGTGTGTGCAGGTTGGGTAGGAGTGTTGGTGGCAGGGGTGTGTATGTGGATTGGCGTAGTTGGTGATATGCTGACATGCATTGTGGCATTACGTTGCAGTGCCTGTGTTCAAGGCCTAGCCTATTGGGTGCATGGCCGAAGGCCACAGGCTATGCATTGAAGAGCGTAGGACTTGAGGAAACCCACGCCACTAAAGCGATTTTGACGGTTCTATCTGATAGAGGGTGGTGACCTGTAAAGAATGGTTGTAGAGTACATTTCAGATGCCATAGAGCAGCAGAAGTGAGCTGGCAGGTGTGTATGTTTGGTTCTGCAGGTGAGGTCGCTGGTAGAACATGGTAAAATTTTGGATGTGTGATTCGAGATGGTGCAATAAAAAGTACTGGGTGATGTGTGTGCATACTGGCAGTAATGCAGAGGGTATGGTTGAAGTGTAGCTTGTTTGGGTTCTTTACTATGCTGTGTGCAGATTTGTTGAAGTAGGGCAATATTGTGAAAATGTTGTGGTAAGGTTGGTAGTGACACAATACATTGTGAATGGCAGTGGGTAGGGGTGCTGGAGGCTGTGGTATGTTTGTGGATGCTGCCAATTGCGACCTGTTTTCATGAATGGATGTTTTATGGTGTGAGGGAGTTGGGTCGAAGTACCGCTATGTATGTTACGTTTGTGCACAATGTTAGCTGCCCACATGGTCGCATGCATGGATTCATAGTGTTGTGCTGGGTGTGGGCAAGGGTGGACTGTTGTGTGCATGGCGAAAGGTGTGCTGGGTGTGCCGCAGGATCATTGTGGATGCTGAAATAGGGCAACCTGTAGGAAAATGTTGTGGTGGAGGGGCTATGAAAGCAAAGGGAATGTGCTCTCAGAGTTTTTAACAGGAAATATGGAGTTGTGCACAGAAATGATAGTGTGCAATGCCGAGGTGCAGTATGTGATTGATGCAGGTGTTTTTGAAATGTTATACTTGCCAATACGCGCCACTAAGGGAGTGTTGGAAAATTCAAGTGCAAAGGGAAGAAGTATTGTGTCTGCTTTACTGGGGCATTGCCCCAGCTGTAGCTGGGAAAGCGCACGTGCCACATGATGGCCTTCTGCACATGGAGCCTTCGCAAATGAAACTGTGGGGATTCTCCAATGAGGATTCAAGGGTGTGGTTCACCTGAATGGGCAGTTGCATATTTACCCAAGGTTCGATGCAGTGAGGTTGGCAGAGATGGACAGACGGCGAGTGCTTATAGTCAGTGATACCTTTGTGCACGATCTGCACAGGTATGACGTGGAAAGAGGGTTCGATACTGACTTGCAGTTGGAAGGAGTGCAGGCTTTTTGGGGCACAGTTTATGAGTGGGGTTTTGGATGCATGGATCTCCTTTGAAAATGTGTGGCCTCTGTTGGTACTGTAAATGTGGTATTTAGGAGGACTACATTTGGGGCACATGTCGTGCTCACGTTTGCTCGCTTACTTAAAGAAGTTGATGACAGCTGTGATGCAGATATTTCCTACTCCAAAGGTGATTTTCTTATCGATGACATCAACAGGACAATGGGAGCATGCTGGTGTAATTTGTCCACAGCCAGAGGTCGGGAGATGTTGGATAAACAGAAGCATGTGCGACTTTATGTGCAGTGCTGGGTTGTTCTGCACCAACTATGAAAGCATTAATAACCAGCAAGATTTCCAGTGGTTTCAAGGAAATGGCATTTTTTTACCTCCATTGGCAATGCTGTTGTGTTTGCCACCCTGCACGAAGCATTGCAGAGAATTCTGTAGAAATGTAAGATAAGCGTTAATCTTCAGTCGAGAAAAATGTCAAGAGGAGAAGCAAAAAGACAGTGAGCAAAAGAGAGAAAAACAAGAAAAAAACTATGTATGAATGCACATACATACATAACAAAAACACAACAAAAAGAAAAAAATATATATAACTGTTTTTAGCGACAATCCTAAAGACACAATCCACACCCCTGTTTCACATCCCCCACCCCAAACACTCCCGCAACCCCCTCCCCATCCAGTTTCTAGCACAGGAATTCTGCAGATTCCGCAGGACTTTGAGGATTAGACGTGGCACATCTGTCTCTTTTTAGGGTGGCAGCTATGGCATTGGCTCTGTGGAGGCTAGGCCATTGGGCAATGTGGTTGCTGGTTGTGGTGTGTACACAAACACTGTGACAGAAGGTCTGTTTGTATTGATAAATGTAGGAGGCTATGGTGAAAGTGTGCAAGGTAAGGGGCATGTATCCTTTTTGTATGCATGCACTGCACGCACTTGCTTAACGTTGCTAATATACATTCCCTGCTGCTTTTGAGGGAATCACTTTTCCGACATTTGTAGTACATGAATTACAGTGGGAAGACCATATTGTGAAGTGTACAAAGTACGTGGCAGGCATTATGTTATGAATGCAGTGTGTACATCATATGATATGATGTGCTATGGTATTTTCTGCCATTTGTATTGCGCCTGGATACAAGTGTGTGAAGGCACGCCGAAGAAAGGGAGGTGGAACAGAGGCCATACAGAGACATTGATTCCTCTAGGCCAGCTGACATTGAGAGTGTAGAAGTGAATAGGAAGAGGGAGGGCAAAGTGCAGTACATGGGAACAATAAAAAATAGAATACCATGCGCAGAGTTTTGTGAGAGTGTTCTGTTTGTTGGTCGTGCTGTTGCTGGTGCCGGAGACCGACACGCGCAGTGTTTCTTTCATTGCAATTATTCGAGGAGGAGATTTCCATTAAAACACCCACCCCAACGCGGAGCGTCGCAGAGTGTCGTGCAAGTGTTCTTTGTGTTGGTCATGCTGTTGCTGGTGCCGGAGACTGACACGTGCAGTTTTTCTTTC